>NC_141057.1:8277500-8877500 GCF_041138505.1 Cibotium barometz | reverse complement strand
AAAAATGATACATGGGAATTGGCTGAGTTACCTAAAGGAAAGAATGCAATTGGATGCAAATGGGTGTATAAGGTAAAGTGCAAGTCAGATGGCAGCCTAGAGAGACATAAGGCAAGGCTGGTCGCTAAAGGATATGCACAAACTTATGGTCTTGATTATGATGAAACTTTCAGCCCAGTGGCTAAGATGGCTACAGTGAGGTCTATCATTGCACTAGCAGCACAAAAAGGTTGGGATTTACATCAAATGGATGTAAAAAATGCTTTCTTGAATGGTGAACTACAAGAAGAGGTGTACATGGAACAGCCAGAAGGTTATGTACATCCAAAATATCCGACTTTTGTTTGCAGGTTAAAGAAAGCACTCTATGGTTTGAAGCAAGCACCTCGTGCTTGGAGTGACAAGATCAGCAGATATCTTGTCAGTATTGGATTTGTGGTTGGAAATGTAGACTCTTCACTTTATGTGAAGAAGACACATGATGGTATCGTGATGATAGTCATTTATGTTGATGATTTGATTATCACAGGTGATTGTGGGAAAGGCATTGATGAGGTTAAGGCCTCTTTATGCAAAGAGTTTGATATGAAAGACCTTGGAGACTTAAGGTTCTTTCTTGGCATTGAGGTGATTAGAACAGGCAAGGGTATATGGTTGGTGCAAAGGCAATATGCACTTGACATGCTGGCAAAGTATGGTATGACAGCATGCAAACCAATGTTGACACCATTAGAGCAAAACATGAAGCTTAGGGCTGATTTGGGTGATGAGCTTGATGATATCACCATGTACAGGAAAATGGTTGGTAGCCTTATCTACATGACCATTACGAGGCCAGATCTCAGTTATGCAGTTGGTTTGGTGAGTCAGTTTATGCAGAGTCCTCGTAAACCTCACTTGGATGCTGTGAGACGGATTCTGAGATATGTCAAAACTACCGCGCATTATGGTCTTTTCTATGAGGCAGGAAAAGACATGCATGTCTATGGATATACAGATGCAGATTGGGCCGGTAGTGCATATGACAGGCGGTCTACCAGTGGCTATGTATTCAGCCTTGGTAGTGGAGCTGTGAGTTGGAGCAGTAAAAAGCAACCTATAGTTGCTTTATCTACCACAGAGGCAGAGTATCGTGGAGCAGCCATAGCTGCATGTGAGGCTATGTGGTTGAAGAAGTTGCTAGATGATGTCAGGTTACAGAGTGATATGAGAGTTGTCATTCATTGTGACAACATGAGTAGTATTCAGCTTGCTAGCAACCCAGTTTATCATGCCAGGACCAAACATATTGAGGTCCACTATCATTTCATCAGAGAGAAGGTGCTAGATGGGCATGTTGATTTGACATATGTGCAGACAGATGAGCAGGTTGCAGATATCTTTACCAAAGCACTTGGTAAGGATAAGTTCGAGTATTTCCGTACTCGATTGGGAGTCCTAGAGATGGACATGTCAAGCTTGAGGGGGAGTGTTGAAATGTCAAGCTCGTATGCAGCTGGAGGATAGCACATGGGTGCTGACAGACTGACAGTATGGTAGATAGATATCGTGTGGTGTGTTTATGACCGCGTCCAGCTGGTCATGTGTGGTGTGGACATTACATTAGGTTTACTTTGTAGTGTGGACATAACACTATGTTGTGTTCTCCTTTGTGTGTGTGAGAGAGATGGTGACTATGGCTTCTCTCCTTCTTTATGGTTGATGATTATGGATTAGGGTTTGCTTCCCTTGTGTGTGTTGCCTCCTGCTTCTGTTTTTTATCAATACCATGATAAAAAATAGAAGCAGGAGGGAGCACACACAAGAGAAGCAAACCCTAATCCATATCCATCAATCATAAAGAAGGAGAGAAGCCATAGTCACCATCTCTCTCACACACACAAAGGTGAACACAACATAGTGTTATGTCCACACTACAAAGTAAACCTAGTGTAATGTCCACACCACACATGACCAGCTGGACGCGGTCATAAAACACACCACACGATATCTATCTACCATACTGTCACTCTGTTAGCACCCATGTGCTATCCTCCAGCTGTATACGAGCTTGACATTTCAACAAGAATGACTTCACGGTATTTGGACACATACTGATTAAGTGTAAGACCTTCCATCTTGCACTTGTCCCAGACTGTCCAACTCCGATCTTTCTCGTTTTGTGGTAAGAACTCCTTTTTAAAAGCTGCCTCAAACTCCTCCCAAGTCTTAGGGCGAGTTTCAATAGGAAGACTCATCCACCACTTGTAGGCTTTACCTTCAAGTGTGAGACTCGTCTCAGTGGCCATAACAGTAGTGGGAGTGCGGCGTAAGCGATGCAATTCCGTCCACTTGTGTAAAAATGTATGGACCGCATCCTTGTTACGATCGCGCTCCTCTCCCTTAAACACAGGCGGCTTCATGTTTTTCAACATAGCCCCTTCCTGCGTTGCAGAGGGTGCAATAGATTCTACTGTAGGATTTGGAACAAGAGGAGGCATAACTATTGGAATAGGCCCTCCACTTGCCGCCAATCCACTTGCAAAACGTGCCATAAATTCATTAAAAAGAGGAGGCATAACTATTGGAATAGGCCCTCCACTTGCCGCCAATCCACTTGCAAAACGTGCCATAAATTCATTAAAAAGCGTGCTCATGTTTGTGAGATTGGTATTGACATTTGTTATAGTGCACTCAAGTGCAACTACCCTTGAAGTGAGACGCCCAAACTCTAACGTGTCTACCAAACCATAATCGTCTAGTGGACTCGCACCCCCTTCGGCATCGGTCATGTTGGCATCCCGATCAGGTGTAGCGGCCTGTCTCGCGAGTCACCCACACCACCACCCAAAGGGTGTGCCTCACTAACAGCAGGCATATCATTCTCAAAATTGAAGTGAACATGAGACGGTTCCGCTGAGGCCATGGTATGCACGTGCTTACAAATAGAGAATGGATTACCTTAAAAAGCGAACTCCAATTGAAGCGTCGTAGAAGAATTCCTCTTGCATGCACGAAAATAGAGAAGAAATCACCACTCGAGTCGTCAATCAACACATGTATTTAAAAAAGTGTGTTGCATGTAGCATGTCGTTGAAGATCCGTCCACCAAAAACTTCAAAACTTTGTTGCATAGAAAACTCCTCTCACAAATTGAAAGAAGGAAAGTTGAAGGGTGAAAAGGTCACTTTCCTTGTAGTTTGTGTCCTCCCTTGAAAGAATAAGTAGAGTTCTTTTGAAGAGAAGAACAACACAAGTGAAAAGGTGAAGTGGCTAGCACACTTGCCTTGGAACTTGAGGTGGTGGGTTTAAATCCCTTCAATCCTTGGATGGAAGCCTCCCCCTTGTGCCACTCAAGTAAGGGAGAATTCGCACGTGCTCGCCAACGGCGCACCAACGATCACTCACCGATCGCCTTCTAAGGACTGCCTTGGTCGCCACCTTAGGCGTCCGCTGTGGGTGGTCGCGGGGCGGGTAGCCGACGCGTGCAGGTCTTCATCGCCGTCTTCTTTTGCTGTGCTCCGCAGCGTGGACGTTGTTTCCCATGCAGGTCTTCTACAGCAGGCGTATGGGCTATTCACGCCCGCTGGCTCTGATACCAGTGTAACGCCTCGGTTACGGCTGCGTCTTCCTCAAGCCGCCATAGCCTAGGCGTGGAGAAGAAGAGAGGGTGGACGGTCGGTTCACCTCCCAACCATTTAATGATGAGTTAGGGTTTCTCGTTGGGTTTTATACCAAAACCCTGGCCTGTGTCCACACCTCCTAGCCCAGCCGCCCATCTTACTTAAGAGCCGTGCTAACTTAGATGTGTACACACATCGACCAAACCCTAATGCCCATTAACCCCTGAACCCCGCTAGCACTAATATTACTCTCGAGACTCCGAAAGCTATTAACTTATGCTAGGGTTCGACTTCCGTAGGACCATAGTCCTGACATCTATGTTCACGCCTGCTAGCTTTGATACCAGTGTAATGCCTCGGTTACGGCTGCGTCTTCGTCAAGCCGCCATAGCCTAGGCGTGGAGAAGAAGAGAGGGTGGAAGTCGGTTCACCTCCCAACCATTTAATGACGAGTTAGGGTTTCTCGTTGGGTTTTATACCAAAACCCTGGCCTGTGTCCACACCTCCTAGCCCGGCCGCCCATCTTACTTAAGAGCTGTGCTAACTTAGATGTGTACACACATCGACCAAACCCTAACGCCCATTAACCCCCTGAACCCCGCTAGCACTAATAATACTCTCGAGACTCCGAAAGCTATTAACTTATGCTAGTGTTCGTCGACTTCCGTAGGACCATAGTCTTGACATCTATGTAGATGACTTGATCATTACGGGGGACTATGATGCAGAGATCTTTGATGTAAAGATCTTGCTTAGACAGAAGTTTGAGATGAAGTATTTGGGGGAGCTCAGATATTTCTTCGGCATTGAGGTGATTAGGTCACTATAATGGTATTGGATTACTGTAGAGACAGTATGGCTTGGACATGTTGTCCAAGTATGGTATGACAAGTTATAAGCCTATCTCAGTGCCATTAGATCAGAATGGCAAGTTGAGTGCAGATTTAGGAGAGATTTTGGAGGATCCTACTATGTATAGGCGCATAGTAGGAAGCTTGATCTACATGACGATCACGAGGGTGGATTTGAGCTATGCTGTTGGGTTGGTGAGTCAATTTATGCAGGTTCCACGGAAGCCGCATTTGGATGCATTGAGACGCATACTGAGGTATGTGAGGTCTGCTTTGCATTGTGGACTATTTTATGAAACTGGGACAGAGATATGTGTACATGGGTACACAGATGCTGATTGGGTTGGTAGTATCTCACAGATAGAAGATCTACTAGTGGCTTCATGTTTTCTTTGGGGAGTGCTGCTGTACTTGGAGTAGCAAGAAGCAGCCTACGTTGCTCTATCCAGTACAGAGGCTGAGTACAGCATAGCAGCACCTCTGTATGGCTGCTACCTCACATGCTGCTATGGCAACATGTGAGGTAGCTTGGTTGAGAAAGCTACTTGCAGATTTGGGTCTATCAACGGGTAGATACGTTGTCATTTTCTGTGATAACATTAGCAATATACAGTTGGCCAAGAACCCAATTTTTCATGCTTGCATGAAGCATATAGAGGTCCACTACCATTTTGTCAGAGAGAAGGTCTTGGTAGGAGACGTTGACCTTGTTTATGTCAGCACCACATAGGATCAGGTAGCTGACATCTTTACCAAAGCATTGGGTATAGAGAAGCTCTGCAGATTCAGGGCTTCGCTTGGTGTACATGAGATGGAGTTGAGCTCGAGGGGGGGAGTGTTGAGATATCGAGCTCATCTAGTGAGGCAGTGGACACTGATGACCCGCCTGGGGGATAGGCCCCACACTTACACCATTGGCATGGTTGGTGAAATCATGGGTGATATACGACCGGTGGGATGACAGGCTATGTGATAGCCATTCTAGGACTGGCCTAGTTATAGCGCTAGCTCATTTAGTTGGGTTCACACTATAGAGAACCCTAGTATGTATTTGGTTGAGTATCTTTTCATATTGTGTACTCTTATCTTTGTATATGGTGTGTTGAGTGTTGTGTGAAGAAGAAGAAGATTTTTGGCCTCTCACCTTGTGTGTTCTCTTTCAGGGTTTTGTGAGTGTGTGTGCAAGAGCTCAAGCTCTCTTCTCCCCTGCATCTTTTCAGGGAAGAGGTAAGGGAGTGAAAGATGGAGTGGGAGATAAGGAGAGGGAAAAGAGGAGAGAGGGAAAAGAGGAGAGAGGGAAGGGAGAGTTAAAGAAAAGGGAGGAAAAGAGAGGAGGGAGGGGAGGCAAGGGCGATGGGCAATGGGTAAAGAGGGTAAAGAGAAGGGAGGGAAGGAGAGCTTACTAAGGGCGATGATCGCCCTTAAGGGTGAAAATGGGCCTTCACTAAGGGTGATGCTCGCCCTTATTGGTCACCCTTAATAAGGGTGATTGTTGCCCTTACTAAGGGAGATCATCACCCTTATTAAGGGCCCATCATTGCCCTTAATAAAGGCCCGTTGTCACTGTTACTAAGGGCGACAATGGGCCTTTAATAAGGGTGATGGTCACCCTTATTAACGGCCCATCATTGCCCTTAATAAAGGCCCATTGTCACTGTTACTAAGGGTGACAATGGGCCTTTAATGAGGGTGATTGTCACCCTTAATAAGGGCGAACTTGCCCTTAAGAAGGGCCCATCATCGCCCTTAATAAGAGAGAGAGAGAGAGAGAGAGAGAGAGATACCTACATTTGACACAATGACAACAAACAATGATCACTACTATCAAGCCTCCATGCAAGCTACCCTAGCTCTGTGAATCCTCCCTGCAAAAAACATGAGAGAGAAGACTCTCAATCTCTTCGTCACAATCAGCCCCCTTAGATTTACATTCTACTCCAATGGTGTGCTCATTGGCTTACAACCTGTCATGCCATATTTTGCTAGAATATTCAATGTATATTACCTTTGAACCAACCAAATGCCTTTCTTTGTTTTCACCACTTCAACACCAAGGAAGTATCTCAATTCTCCCAAGTCTTTCATGTCAAATTCACCACACAATGAAGCTTTCATATCAGCAATATCCTTGCTTGAATCACCAGTCACAATCAAGTCATCTACATAGATGAAAATAACCATAATACCATTTTTAGAATTTGATGTTCCCTCATGAAAATCAATGCTTATGAGATACCTGGTTATCTTCTCTATCCAAGCACTTGGTGCTTGCTTCAGCCCATACAAAGCCTTCTTCAATTTACACACATGTGTGGGGGATAATTAGGATGCACATAACCTTCTAGCTGCTCCATAAACACCTCTTCTTAAAATTCACCATTCAAAAATGCATTCTTTACATCCATTTAATGCATTTCCCAACCCTTTGATGCAGCCAATACAATCACAGATCTCACTATTCCCATCTTAGCAACATGGATGAATGTTTTATCATAATCCAAACCATGTGTTTGTGTATATCCCTTTACAACCAACCTTGCTTTATGCCTTTCTATTGATCCACTTGACTTATATTTCACTTTATATACCCATTTAAAACCAATGACATTCTTTCCACTTTTAGTAATGCAACAAAATTCCATGTATCATTTTGTACCAAGGCATCCATTGCTTTCTCCCATACATGATTTCTAATAGCTTCTCCAAAACATGATGGTTTCACATGCTTTGCCATTGATGTCATGTATGCATAATGCATTACATACCCTTTATATGTCAATCTCTCCACTGGATACCTTATCCTTTGTGTCCTTCTCAAAACCTATGGATCACTTTGTACACCCTACACTCTATCATGTGGAGGAACATATCTCTCTTGTGTTACACCTGAAGTACGTAAGACTGGGATGAAAAGTTCTTCATCTAGATTTTCTGAGCTAGATGACTCATAACCTATTATGCTGATTCCTTTAACAATAACATCCTCTTTATCTTTTTA
Source organism: Cibotium barometz (assembly GCF_041138505.1). Classification (NCBI taxonomy): domain Eukaryota; kingdom Viridiplantae; phylum Streptophyta; class Polypodiopsida; order Cyatheales; family Cibotiaceae; genus Cibotium; species Cibotium barometz. Next base: position 8,870,049 of record NC_141057.1, on the reverse strand, counting down.
CCAACTTGACAACTCATCAAACACCACGTCTCTAGAAATGAGCACCTTCCTAGTGTCCAGATTGTAGCCTCCGGAGGTTCACCTCAGAGAAGGTTACTATACCACATGAATTCAGTAGGAGGGGTATATTGAGAAAATTTAATAGGATTACATATAACATGAGGAGTTTTTTAATTTAACTTTAGAAAAAACCCCGTTAATTCATAAGTAAAGAGGGGTTATTTTATTGAGGGAAAAAATTTACATAAGGGGTTTTTTAAATACCACTTGAACACATGTGATACCTAGGTTTTTCTAGTAGTGCACCCCCCAATATTGTAGCATTTGTAAGCCTTTTTGTCTTGTGCATAACCAATGAATATTCACTTCTTAGCCTTTGGATCCAACTTCCTTCTCTTCTCATCGGACACATGTACATAAGCAATAATTCCAAAAACCTTGAGATTCCCAATGTCTGACCTAAAACTTGTACATCTCACCTCTGGTGTGCTTTCATGTATAGCCGCTATTGGTGTCGTATTCAACAAATACACTACTGTAGAACATGCCTCAACCCAATAGTAATTTGGCATGTTCTTCTCATTGGGCATTTCTCTTGCCTTTTCACAAATGACTCTATTCTTTATCTCAGCAACCCCATTTTGCTGAGGAGTGTATCTACAAGTAAGTTGTCTTTGTATGACATGCCTCCTGAGATAATCATCAAATGCATGTGATGTATACTCTCCACCTCAATCAGATCTCAAGTATTTAATCCAACATCCATATTCCTTTTTTGCATATACTTTAAAGTCAATGAACTTGCTAAGTGCTTCAGCTTTCCCCTTGAGAATGTAAATCCATATCATCCTGCTATAGTTATCAATGAAAGTAATGTAGTATGTGCTTCCATTGATTGATGGGAAGTGTGCATGCCCCCATATATCACTATGCACAATCTCCAATGGCCTGTTACTCATTTGACCTTCTTTGGGAAATTGCAACCTTGTTTCTTCCCAAACTAACATGCATCACACATATGAGAGCTTCTGTCATATTTGAACCTACATAATCCACCAACAATGCCTCTTGTTTGCATATTTTTTAGATTTTAAATATTAACATGACCAATAATTTTGTGCCACATATCAATGCTCAGCACTAAACCGTGGCTCTTTGAGAACATAGCTGAATGCAACTCAGGAATAACTGCATCAAGCTTAAATAATCTACCTTCCTTCTTGCCTTTGTCAATCAACCTAGCCCATTCTTAAAATCCTCCAGAAAATAGTCGTTCATTAAACCTGACTTGCAACCCTTGTTTACCATTTGTCCAATTGATGCTAGATTCTTTGTAATAGAGGGCACATACAATGCTTTACACATGCTCTTGACTTAGCCATCATGCATCCTTAAAGGAACACTACCAACATGTGTAATGGCATGCTACAAATCATCACCTATCACCACATAAACTTGTACATCCTTTGGCTTCATCTTCTCAAACCATTTACCATGATCGGTCATATGGTTAGATGCTCCTAAGTCCATGTACCATGTTTCATCATTCTCAACATTAGAATTCATTGTGCCCACTACATGCTTCATTGTTGCAAACAAATGATTTGCACCCCCTTCATTGCTCCCTTCATTAGTACATGCAAAGTCACCGTGTGTTCTCTTCCTCCTCTTAAATCATTTTGTTTCTTGTAAAACAATATCTCACCATATGTCCAATCTTTCGATAATAATGACATTCAATCCCATTAATTTGCTATTTTTGGCCTTGCCAACGACCTCTTCCTCGAGTATTTCCTCTCCCCCTTCGGGGTTGAAGTCCATGACCACCTCGTGCACCATATGAGGACTTAAAGTTTTGTTGTTGATGATGTTGTTATGGTGACCTATCTTGCCAACCACACCCACCACAACCTCTAGAAGGAAATCTCTCCCTGTCTCTAGAACCTCTATGCATGTAAAATGCTTGGTTCCTTGCATGCTAATCATTTCTGTCGGTGCAACATGCATAGTACTAAGACCCAACTTAATCTCTTCCACAATGAGCAAGGATACTAGTTCATCAAAATGTGGCATTCCTCCTCTCTGTACCAAAATAGATCTATTAAAGGTATTACACTCTTTACCCAAACCGTGTAATGTAAGTGCTACCAAATCATCATCTTCCATAGGTGTATTTATTAATGCCAATGCATTTGTATAACCTTTGATTTCTTGTACATAGTCATGAATGCACAGGTTTATCCTAGTCACATTATGTATTTTTTGTTTCAATTGAGTCTGTGTTTGTGTCATACATATGCACCAATGAATCCCAAGCAGCCTTTGGTGTGTCTCCATCTTGTATGTGTACAAGCATTCCATCTGAAACACATATGGAGAAGTAATGCAACACTCCATTTTCTCTCTTTGTCCATTGTTTATGAGTTATCAATTGTGCATTTATAGAATTTTATCTCGGCAATACTCACTACAATTCTTCCTCTGCCACAAGGCTCCAATAGCCTTTTCCCTTCAAAAACTCTTCATTCATGTTTGCTACTCTCAATTCAACACACAAATGCAAACTTTACTTCAAATACCCACTTTATTGATACAAGGTTATTCCTGCAAATGAGCCTTGCTCAGCTCAAACACAACTCCAAAAATGCTTCAAACACTTTAATGCATCCACATAAGCTTAGCCTTGATGCTTTACATCCATTTTTTCACATATATCCTATAAGAATATGGCACAGTGGAAAGAGATAGCAAGACAAAGCACAATAGACAATGCAATAGATACACAATGGAGAGAATTTAAAATTTTGATTATACCAAAGAGGTACAAGTGATGGTGATGTCCACCCGTGCGCTCTCAAGTAGAGCTTGGATGGCGATCTAGACAAACTCTAGATGGAGTATGTATGAGGTGTAGAAGGGGGTGGATACACAATGGAGAGAATTTAAAATTTTGATTATACCAAAGAGGTACAAGTGATGGTGATGTCCACCCGTGAGCTCTCAAGTAGAGCTTGGATGGCGATCTAGATAAACTCTAGATGGAGTATGTATGAGGTGTAGAAGGGGGTGGATACTCACAAGCATTGGATACCTTAGCTCATGGAAACCATGTCCATATATAGTACTGTAGGCGGTGTGGTAGACCCGTATACAATTAGGGCAGTTACATTGCATAGACACGGTCACCACCCGCGTAGTATCAAGAACGCGGTCCACCGACCATCGACCACTGCCCACTAATGATGGACTTGGTATCCAAGGGAATATTCTAAGGAATATTTCTCATAACGTCTCCTAAGGGGCTCCTGTCCCTAATAAACCCCCACCAAGGGGGCTGTTGTCCCCGATGCCTCAGACCCCAGCTACTAACGCTTGTACCCCTAACCATCTCCTGACCATCATCAATAGTCACAATAATGACCCCATCGGCGTCTAAGCTGGGGTTCCCACTAAAGACATATGCACCATGCCTACTCCTCACAATGGGGGTCTAACAAATGTGCATGATACATCAAAGTGAGATACATGCTGAGAGGCGGGCATTGAGTATATGTTAACACATCCATTGTGAGTCGGTGCAACCAGTCCAATATAGCTTGCAATGCCACAAAATACCGAGCTTTTTAATACACTAAATCACCGATAAATGATCCAATCAAGTGTATAACACATGCCTTTACATCCATACATGATCCATGTTGCACATAAACATCATCTGAGGTCACAAAGTGCCAAATATAGCTCATTGTTTTGACCAAGTGTATAACACATGCCAAAAATAGCTCATTGTTTTGACCAAAAACCTGTTAACAGTCATATATTAGCACTGATTTGCTTCCAAATCACTCAAATTGCATCCAAATTGGGATCCTAAGCATTCATTAGCTTCTTTGTATCATGCTGCTATAGCTCTACATAGGCTCAATTTCACTAATTTTGACCAAATGAGTGAGTAATTAAGTGATTAGTGAATTTATTTTGCTAATCACAACTGATAACTTTATTAATTCTCTATTAATTAGCTTAAATCGTCTCATTTGTCTTGCAGAGTTCTGTGAACTTAACAATCAGTAGACGGACACCCAAATGCTTCAAATGCACCTAGTACATGGTTTTCCAAGCATCAAACATGAGATTTTTTGGAGATATATAGCTTAATGGACTATTTTAACCAATTTTCTATCCAAGGATTTTTGCCACTTGCCTATAGGGATTTTTTGAAGTGTGGCACAAATCAGTAGCTCATCAAAAGGCTTATAGAGCTTGTGGACTTGATATTTGATAGTACAAATGCTAGATTTTGGTGTAGAACCTCTCCAATCCACTTTAACATTGAATATTTCACTCAAGTGGGCCATTCAACTTTGTTGGGAAACTTTGGTGGTGGGGGAGGGGTCGCTCATAAATATGTAAGCGTAACACGTGGTTTCAATAGAAGGGATTTTAAAAATCCCTTTTTTACACATTTTTTACAAATAAAAGGGTACCATTTAAAGGAGGTATTCACAGGTTGAATAGAAAAAGGGTATGTTTTATTCATGAAAAATTCATAGATAATGGATTTTAAAAATAGGCCTTGAACACACGTGATACAGAGGTTTTACTTATAGTGAACCCCCCAAGTGGGGAAAACACAAACATCTTTCCAAATCTTGAACCAAGTTTCTCATACATTTGATAATACATTTCTAATGCCACATATATCAAATACATCCCTAGATCTACTAGTACATGTACTTCTCTTGCTTCACAGCTTCTATGGAAAGCTTGTAAAAACCTATTTTTCACTTGCTTTAGGCAGCCCACCCTTTGCTCAAATTGTGTCAAATCACGTGCAATCCTCTCAAGGATGTTTAGCTAGTCTTACCCAAGAGGCCAAGCTCTCAGATCTATTGGCTTGGTGTGCTCCATAGCTTCTTGCTCCACATAGCTTCAATGGAAGCCTTCATAGCGTTTTCCTTCTTTCACTTCTCAGATCTATTGGCTTGGTGTGCTCCATAGCTTCTTGCTCCACATAGCTTCAATGGAAGCCTTCATAGCGTTTTTCTTCTTTCACTTCTCTTAACTCACAAAACCCTAATAGGAGCACTCCCAATATTTGATACCATGATAAAAGAACAGAATAAAGAGAGGAGAACATAGATAACACCATATTGGGGAATATGGGAATTTTCTACAAGTTTGGGACACGTGGTCAAAAGTTTGGATTAACCATAACTTGAACACCACTAATCCAAAATGAGCGCTTTATAGCTCTTTAGATTCCATTTTTCAAGCGCTTTCCAACGATAGGTCATATGATAGGGTTTTGAGAAACTTACAAACATGTTATCCATGTCCCCTTTTTTAAGTATTCAAAACATTAGGACCTCAATGGAAGGCTTCTTGGGCCCTTTTATTTGGCAGTTTAAGGAGTCAAACCTTTTCTCTTAAGAAGAAACGTTTTCTAATTAGAAGCTTCAAAACGGCTACTTTATTCAAATTTGAATTTTGGAGGAAAAATGGAATTTAAAATCTAGCGGACAAAACCATATCATGTAACATATCTATGGAAAGCTCTTGATGCGTAGATCACGGATCTATAATCTCCGCTCAAATTGGAGCTTGTATGTAGAAGTTATGGAGGTCCGAAAATTGTAAAATTGCCTCCCCCCTTTTTGGGGGGAAAAGTGCACCCTTTGACCACTCTTACACCTCTCTTACAAACCCAACATTTCAGTCCACATGGCAACCCCCCATTTGGCTATTCCTTAATCACCTTGATTAGGCTTGGGCAAATTAAAGGGCCCAAGAAGACCCCATTCACTTCCTAATGATGGGAATTGGGAAATTCCCAAATTCACTAATATGGTGTTAGATAGAAGTAAACCCTACTGTTCCATTATGCTAATAAACCCCAAATTCACTAATATGGTGTTAGATAGAAGTAAACCCTACTGTTCCATTATGCTAATAGCCATAGAGAGAAGTCATGGTCTCATTCTCTCATTTCCACACACACTACATAATGCTAATAACCCTAATACTAATTTCCACACACATGGCCAACTAGACATGACCATTTATTGTCCATACATGACTAATGCTCGTTGTCACACCCCACACGGCTACCACCACCTATCAACCATCACTAGATAAGCTTGCATTCTCAACACACCAAACAATAGAAAATAGAAAGAGAAGGGATAAGTGAGCCCCCTACTCGTAAGGATGTTGAAGCCAATGTAGGTTGGAGCTGTGTAGTAGAGCTATAGCTTCTCGAGAAAATGATGCGGATTGACACATATGAAAACGATGCTACATGTAATGGACCACCTAAAAGGAGAGATTTTTCTCGAGATTCACCCACACATGAACTACCTCTTAGAATCTTGTATTAGAGAACCTAATGCTTTTAAAATAAGATTTATGTAAAAGAAAATGTGGCCCCTTTGTTCTCTCTCTCTCTCTATGTTGAGAATCGACCACCAATGATGATGGTGGCGATGGCCTCACTGCGTAGTAGAGTTGAGAGACAAAGAGAGTGGCTTGATCTGTCTGTGTAAAGAAGCACCATAGCTACATGCTTATGGCTTAGCCACCTCCCTCAAGTGATAGCCAATAGAAACAATGATAGCAATGACAATGACGATGATGGTAACGGTGTGGTGCAACGACAAACAACAGAATGACACTGACGACGACGATGGAATCGAGTGTCGACAGATGAAAGAGCATCGGAAAGAAAAATGACAGATAGACGTCTGCAGTGATAAACAAATCTCTGTTGAAATATACAAGTGAATAGGGTGTGTGTGGGAACAAGCTCTTGGATAGAGGTTGTAAAAGAGGAGATGTAATTGTGAAAGAACCTGTGAAAAGGTGAGAAGAATCTACTGGGAGAGAATAATGGGTAGCATGAGGGAATTTAGGAGTGTGGAGATATTCTGGGAGATATTCAGGGAAAAGAGAAGAGGTGGAGAGAATCAGGCAAAAGGTGGAGATATTCTGGGAGTGAATCATGGAGAAATCAATGGGATTAGATGCTTGATGTAAACTCTATAAATTGAGGCATAGCCCTAATGAGAATTTGTTGGTTTTTGAGTATCCATGCCTACATTAATCTATCTGCTCCCTAGCTCATCATTATGCTGAAATTTCAACATGGTATCAGAGCCATGCCTAGAATCAACCAGATTTATGAGCCCATTAGTGAATTAATGAGGATTAGTAGGTAATTAGCAAAAAATTAAGTTTTTTAGTGAGTTTTCACTCTTCCCCTTCACCCCCAGCCAGTTGGAGGGTCTCTAGCACCTGGCACACTCACAATTAGGGCACAAGCTTCTAGCATGTCATAGCTAACTCCTTTGGCTAAAAGCACATCAAAACGGCGCTGGAAACCGTGAAGGCGTTGAGGAGAAATCGACGATTTGGCCAGCGCTGATTTTTCTGAGTAAATTGCAGATCTTCACTTCATCAGTTCAAATTGATTCAATTCCTCCTAGCCCAAGGGGTAATCAAGCATGCTCTACAAGCTGGTGAAGACAGAATTGAGTTTCATCAAGTCTACATTGAGATCCAAGCTCTTCATCAAATCTGCAGGTGACTTTGGTAAAACAGAGATTAAGCTTTCATTATTTGGTCAAATCTTGTGTTTCTTGGCTTAATCCTCTACTAGACTCATTGCTATTGATGCCTTTGAAAGAATTTGAGCTCATTTGAAGTGGAAGGCACCAGATCTGGACTCCCCGCATACTCTATTTTTTGCACACAAATCAGAGCATTAATTTACTAACCAGTGATTAATCAGTGCTAATCACTGTACTTTGGTGTGATTGAGGGTTCAAATTAACCATTAGGTATCTGATACAGATCCCTATAACTTCAAATTTCAAATCGGAGTTGGTTTGATACTCCAACCATCCCGTACAAATTGGTTACCCTTGATTTAATGTAATTTCTGGTAAAATTGTGCTGATAAATTTGTGAAAATCATCATTTTGCATTTAACCCTTGGTTAATGCCTGTAAATCTCACTCAAATTCAAGATTATTCACAGCCAGAGTTGCATTTGGGAATGTGCATGAGAATGAATGCTATACGCATTATGTATTGGGCACATTTTATCAGTGTAAAAATGGGAACAGACACTGCCCTTGTCCAGAATAAGGCAAGAGGTAAGACCTCCCACATAAATTTGGGTTTGCATTGCATAATGATAAAAGATGAACATCAAAAGCCCAAAGGAACTGTCAGCAAAACATTGAAACATGTTGCTCACATGGAGCAAAATGACTTGACGGACGAGCTCATGGCCCCAGCCATAAAAGAAGAAGAATATCTCTTCCCAAGAAGAGGATCCACACCGAGAAGAAGATCTGAAGGAAGAAATGGACACGAGAAGAGAAGCTGCCACAAGAAGAGAAGCTGCCTCGAGAAGACTGAAAGAAGAGACGGACGCGTGGAGAGATGCTGCCACGACAAGAAGACTGAAGACAAGAGAAGATGTGAGGCTCCAAAGAGTGAGGAGCCATGTGAAAATCTCTAAGAGAGAGAGAGCGAGAGAGACCCCACAACCCAATGTAACCTGCCCCAATAAAGTAAAACCACCTCTGAGCCACCGATGATGTAGGCCAAGTGGTAGATGTATGTGTGAGCACTTTAGTCAAAGTCGCGGGCACTTATAGTAGCCTTGGACATATAGAGAGAGAGAGTGTCAAGGACTATGGAGTTTAGGGACTTGAGGCACTGGTCGCGGGCTGTCAAGTAAGAAAGAAACTTGATATAGGGTCGAGGTGTGCTGAGATAACTTGAGGGGAGGAGTAGACACTGGTCGCGGACTTCCAAGTAAGGGGAGGCAAACTTGGTATAGGGTCTAGGTGTACTAGGATTATTCACTTGAGGGGAGGTGTTGAAATATACAAGTGAATAGGGTGTGTGTGGGAACAAGCTCTTGGATAGAGGCTGTAAAAGAGGAGATGTAATTATGAAAGAACCTGTGAAAAGGTGAGAAGAATCTACTGGGAGAGAATAATGGGTAGCATGAGGGAATTTAGGAGTGTGGAGATATTCTGGGAAGAATCTACTGGGAGAGAATAATGGGTAGCATGAGGGAATTTAGGAGTGTGGAGATATTCTGGGAGATATTCAGGGAAAAGAGAAGAGGTGGAGAGAATCAGGCAAAAGGTGGAGATATTCTGGGAGTGAATCATGGAGAAATCAATGGGATTAGATGCTTGATGTAAACTCTATAAATTGAGGCATAGCCCTAATGAGAATTTGTTGGTTTCTGAGTATCCATGCCTACATTAATCTATCTGCTAATTATTCACTAATTACGTCTTAATCATTTCTTAATCACTTTGTTAATCATGTTGATTCTAGTGTATGATCCACCCTAGCTCATCATTATGCTCAAATTTCAACAATCTCCACACCCTTATAAGGTCAAACGTGTAGCATGCCTTCCCCCATAGCCATGAACAAAGCCTTAGAGGGTGCACTACTAAGAAACCCTATGTATTGTGTGTGTTCAAGGGGTATTTATAAAACCCCTTACCTATAATTTTTTTATGAATAAAATGACCCCTTTTTCTTTATGAACTTACGGTTTTTTTTCAAAATCAATTAAAAAACCCCTTCTATAAATGTATTTCTATAAATTTACCTTAAAATTTTGAATTAGAAAACCCTTTGTTTTAACTCACATGCCACACTTACATATTTTTAGGTGAACCCCCCGCCGATGAACAAATCATAAGGCTCTCATACTAAATGTCAAGCCTCATGCAAGTTGCCCTCACTCTATGAATCTTCGTTCATGTAAAAAACATAAGAGAGAAGAAGAAGAAGAACTCTAAAATAACAAAAATATACGTAGCTTGGCATACCATGTTTAACAACCCAACCGTTATATATACTAGTGACCTCAGGCATCCAGTGTGTACCTTATTAGCCACACACCATACTTAGGCACCCCCTATGTCCCTATACTGGTACCTTGATGCTATGCATCACTGGGTCTTTGGGCTACAACCATCACGCACGAACATTATTTGCTCACACTTATTTATTAAGCGGTGATGTGCAATAGTATGCTCCCATTTGTTTTCACACACAACGCCCATATGTCCCATGCATTACTAGCATGTAAATCCCATGTATTGGTGTGCATGTATCGCACGTGTTGCCACATGTAAGGGTCATAACAACTACAAACCAATATATAATAAGATTACAGAATAGATTCAATAATTTTTAAAATTTATATTTAAAAAATAATTTATATTTACAATTTAAATAATAAATATATAAGAGACATGTATGCATTTAAAATACAATATTCTAATTAAAAATGAATTTTGGATCCTCATAATGATGGCATCACTTATAATGATTGAAGAATGTTTTTGTTATTTTTAGTAATAATATATTATTTTACACATTTTAAATTTTTTTAACTTATATGTTTGGATCCATTCTTTTAAACCTAAATTTGCTTTCTATTCTTCACTGTGCACTTCTAGGTCATATAACCATACAAATGAAGATCTCCTTACAAATATATTAAATAAAGCTCGCTAAAAAATATTCCCCCTTCTCTTGACTAACCAACTACCTCCTACTATACAGATATTTACTTCCAAATCAAAGCGATAGAGATGGAGTTACCCTTACCAATGTGCTGATTCCTTTTCTTGCCTCTTGAGATCTTCATGAGAACCAACGTTCTAATACCATGAGAAGAATTCAAGGGAGAGGGTGAGATTAAGCTCCTTGTAAATAAACACACACAAGAGTAGACAAGCATAAAAGAGAGGTGGATGACTAAATTTCTCAAGGGCTGTACTTTTAGGAAGACATACATAAAAAATGTGCATTCAAAGAGTATTTAAAAATACCTTTTTTTTGTGAATTTTGACTTAATAAATTAACCCCTTTTTCTTTATAAACTTATAGGTTTTTTTTCTTTCAAAATGCCTTTTAAAACCCCCTTATATAAGTAGATTTCTATAAAAACATGAGAGTGCAAGTGTGGGTTGCTTCTAACTCTAATACAGAGAAGTAAGAAAATAAGAACAATTACAATGGGGAAACTTGCATTTCCTCCAACTTCGGGTCTCTTGAAGCCATTCATGCTTACCTCTAGTGGTTTTCTAGATCCTCTCCCTTGAGCTATCTCCTCTAAGGTATCACACCAAGGAAGCTTCTTCATCTCCTGCATAGAGAGGACTCACTCTCCTCTCGCTATGTACTCTCACACACAAAGGATAGAGAGGACTCACTCTCCTCTCGCTATGTACTCTCACACACAAAGGATAGAGAGGACTAACTCTCCTCTCACTATGTACTCTCACTCACGTGTATGCCATGTCAGCACTCTGCCCTCTGCCGTGTCATCAACTCAAGTTTACATGTCATCATCACCCCATGCATGGGTGCATCCATTCCTAGTTTCACATACATGTAAAATATAAATATATAATTTATAGATAAGCCACGCATATGTATGTAAAATACTCTTATGATATCCATTTTTTAAATAGAATATACATGAATTAAAAAATATATTATTATACCTATATAATTTTTTAAAAATCATTTTAAAAAATTAGCTATTTGTTAATTTATGTAATATATGTATATAATTTAAAGGCATGATTTTTTAATTGATCTTTATTTTAAAAACCAATTTTAAATTTTTAAAAAATAAATAAAAAACATAAATTAAATAATACATTATTTCATAGTTAAAAGAAATATACTTTATATCTTCTTCTTTTTTATTTTTATTTATTTTTACTTTTTAGAGTTATTATTTTAAAATATTTATTTAAAATAATATTATATCAAGTTCCTCTCCGTTTTAAAAATCTAACCAATGATATCATATATATATTTAAATTAAAAAAATAAGTATCAATCCTTAATCATCTGAATAAGGAAAATCTTTTCTTAAAATATCTAATACAATGCTAGATAAGAAAGTGTTGTTTTCTACAAATGCACACAGTTCTATGTTCATTTTATTCAATCATAGCTTAGTGTCTAGTCTTCATAGCATTTAAGAGAGAATGGCATCACAAAGTCATGAGAGTAATAAATCTGATAGGAATAGCAAACACCCCCCCCTGACGCTCATGAGGCTCAAGAAGATATCTAGAAAAAGTGAAAAAGAGAGTGGAGAGCACACCAAGCAGGCATCCTTTAATATTGGTGGGTCACCACACCACTCTCACCTCCTCCACATGAGCGTCCTCCTTTCCCTACTATTTTCCCCCTTGGTTTGGATGAAGCATATGAGCCTCCCTTTCTTCCTCCTCCTCCTCCTCCTTCTAGTGAGAATGTGGATGCAAGAGCCACCATAGGGGCAAGATAGCCATACGCCATTGTGTTGTGTCTAAGATCATTTGTAACTTTTTTTAAGATCTCACTCCCTTGTCACAATTTGCTATTTTTACATCCCTTATTGACCATCCTCACCGAGCCAATTGTAGGGCTACTATCACTGGGATTGGTGAGCGTCTAGAGAGGAGAGCAGGTGTGTTGATGTCCTCAATAGTTTTTGTCACTCATATGCATCCATAAAGAAGAGGAATACTTTGGATGCATTGGTCGCTTGTCATCACGCTATTGTAGCAGCCATATGTAGCCCCACATGGCAGGTGATATGAGAGCTACCTCTCGCATTCTTCACATAGAATCACACACTCTTAGAGGTGGTTCCTTGAGGAGGCAAGTGTAGATGAAAATGGTGTTGGGGTATTATGGGCTTCTAGTGGTCAGGCTTCTATGTGTGATCATTTGATTAACGATAGCACCAAGACACTACTAGAGAAATTTTGGGAGGAGAATTGTACAGCTTCACCAATTTTCAAGAAAGTGTTGTGAAAAAGGGTCTCGAAGGGTGTGTTTTCATTGAACACAAAGAGTCTCAAAGGGTGTGTTCATCGAACATGGGGCTTGCTTTCTTGAGGTGAGTCAAATTGAGTTATATACTCAATTTGTAAAGGCACATCCTCACCTCAAGATTGGCTAAATATCGTTTGAGCAATGCAAGCCATGGTTTATGAACTACTCTCATTAGCATGACACATGTTGTTGGCAATACCATGTGGATTTTTGGCTCTACTACGATGTGTTATGTTCCCTTAGTGGGAACAATGGGAGGCTTACTAGCCATTAGGACCTCAATGGAAGGCTTCTTGGGCCCTTTTATTTGGCAGTTTAAGGAGTCAAACCTTTTCTCTTAAGAAGAAACGTTTTCTAATTAGAAGCTTCAAAATGGCTACTTTATTCGAATTTGAATTTTGGGGGGAAAATGGAATTTAAAATCTAGCGAACAAAACCATATCATGTAACATATCTATGGAAATCTCTTGATGCGTAGATCACGGATCTATAATCTTCGCTCAAATCGGAGCTTGTATGTAGAAGTTATGGAGGTCCGAAAATTGTAAAATTGCCTCGCCCCTTTTTGGGGGAAAAAGTGCACCCTTTGACCACTCTTACACCTCTCTTACAAACCCAACATTTCAGTCCACATGGCAACCCCCCATTTGGCTATTCCTTAATCACCTTGATTAGGCTTGGGCAAATTAAAGGGCCCAAGAAGACTCCATTCACTTCCTAATGCCGTGCAGTTTTATACACTCTTGTTTATGTCCATGTGAGCTAGATGCCATATGCCTTATACCATCACCTTTTGTTCATCGAGCAAGGGAATGTGTGGTGAATGTGGGGGGTTGGTAACACTACCTATGCTTGAGGGTGAAATCGAGGTAGTGCATTGTAGTAATATGAGTATATAGTGTACTAGCTTGATGGTGGGTGGCAAACCTGGAGGTTATAACTCGTGGTGGAGAAATATACTCTGTATGCATTGTTCACACTACTTCTTTCAGAGAGAATATAAACTTCTTACAGTGCACTAGCTTGATGGTGGGTGGTAATCCAAGATGTTACAACTCGTGGTGGTGGAGAAATATACTCCACGTGCATTGCTCACACTACTTCTTTTAGAGAGAACATCTACCATTATATACACCACACCCATTATGCCAAGTGGTAGGACTACCATGCGTACTTGGAGAAGTTTCCCATTGGTGTGGTTATCTCAATGGTGGTTTTTGCTGAGAGCTACGCATTCTCACCTAACTAGAAGTTACAATCATAGTACTAATTTTCAGAGCAGGTATAATATCTTTGATTTCTTTATGATGTAATAGATTGCTTTTGACCATTGTATTAAGATAAAATTGTATTACACTTTAGGTGGCTATTTTGGTGCATATTAGCTAGTATCGCCATGCAGAGATACACTTGGATGGAGTTTCCAGCACTCCTAAGGCTCGTATTATTATGAGGGAGGAGTATCATTTTGCATTAGTGACGATCCCTCGCTTGATGCATTTTGTATAACATTGTTTCTCCATTTATGATGGATCATGGAGTCACATGGCATAAGTGGTGGATTTGGTTTGATGGATGTGGTGGTTAGTTCAAGTCTTCAAGGTAGTTCTATTAGCTTTACAGGTGGCACACAGATATTTGGAGATATTTTGAGATTGGCCATGGGAAGGGGGATAATGACAATACTAGTGCATGTGTGAATCATACTTTATGGCATCACCAACTTTGAGTGGTACCGCAATCTCTTCTTATCTCTCACATGATGTGAGGATGGTTAGGAGATGTTTTTTTTCTTGTGTGGATGGAAACACTATCAATCACTCGGTGGCATTCCACTGCTAGATAGTTCTAGCCACTTATGGCTTCCACTCCATTCAAAGCACCTCTCACAGCAGTGACCCCACTATCTTCACAAGATGGTTTGCATGCTTTTGTGAAGCATGCATAGAGGGTGACTGAGGTGAATGTGACAACATGTCAACATGTCAACATAGGAAAATCCTTGAAGTGAGCAAGTGAACACTTGAGCATCTGATGCATGTTGTACCTATGCACATGATGCTGATACCATGTTTATAGTTGACTATGATGAGCTTACAGATTTATTGGCCACCATGGATAATGTCTTTGCTGTCATTGACCCTCATGGAAATGAGGAGCACATGGACTACTATTTGTTGTGAGATGATCTATACCAAAGAGAACTCTCACCATCAACACACTATTGGGTGCAATCTCCCCCCCTCATGCATGTAGCTCCACTTTCACAACATGAGTATTTTGAGAATTGTATTCAAGATAAGGAGCTAATAATAGTTTTGCATACAAAATAGGGCTTTTCTTTTTCACTTTTACACAAATAACTTAAGCACTAAAGCTTGCTCACACACCAAGTGTAAAATAACCAAAATTCCTCTAACACACATGCTAGGAAAATAGCAATGCCACGCACAAGCATGCATAAATAATATGTATAATCATTTGGCATATGGCCAACAAAATAACTCATATGAAATAATAATAATCCGAGATGATATAGACAAAATCCTCCATGTGCGACACATGCAATGTGCTCATCACCTATCTCACAAAATATAAACACATGCAATGTGCTCATCACCTATCTCACAAAATATAAACACATTAGTTGTTCTAATCAATTGCTATCACAATAATTAATCTCAATATGAAATGTTGATAGGCACAAACACAACATACAATCACCACTTGTTACACTTCGATGAGAGTATCATTATGCACATTATCTAGAATGGCATGTCTCACCACTTATTACACTTCAATGAGTGTATCAATAAACAGATAATCTAGCATATCTCACCACTTATTACACTTCAATGAGTGTATCAATAAACAGATAATCTAGCATGGCATGTCATTTGCATAAACCACTTATTAAACTTTGACCGTGTGCAGTTTTGTAGCATAGTCCACTTGTTTCACTTTGACAACATGCACTACTTGTTACACTTTAATAACATACACACATCAAGCATATCTAAAGCTATACCAATAACACTAATCAACTAGTATTTAATGCGGGATCACCCACGAAACCAATTCACAAGCATGGCACACTAGCATCACGGGTGTCCCTATTTAGGTAAAGGGTGGACATCATGTAACATCCCTCTTGCTTGGATAAACAACTGACCTCAGTTTCATGTTTTCTCATTGTGAGAAAAGGAGATCAAGGTCTTACAATATACAAAATTTTAATATATTATCTAATTATGACAAGTAGACATTCTATCAAAGATTTCTTTGTGTAATAAATTCTAGTGTCCAATACCATCAGAAATTATTCCACATAAAACTAGAGATAAGCATGTATTGAGATCCTTCACATAGGATTAATCTTTGTGTCCCATACCACAAGATTAATATGTAGTGAGAATTCATAAAGCAGAGTTCAAGATGGAAAGGCCAATTCCTCCGAGAAGTTCTACTTTGATGCATAAAAATTTCTCCTTTAAATTTACAAAAAATCTTGAATAAAATTTATTATAAAAATTGTTAAAATAAATGTGTATGTTATCTTAGGAGTCAAAATATTTGTCATAGTAAAAGTATTTGTCTTCTTCGTCATTGATCATATTTATCCTAAGTGAAATATTCTTTGACTTTTGTGGATAACTTAATGTGATATGTCCAATCTTGTTGCACCTAAAACACTTTTTTGAATCACATTTATGACCTGAGAATCATCAATCTTGGTATTAGGACCTATGTTATTGTCATTGAGGGGTTTATCAAATGGTTTTTGAAAGGTTTTAGACTTCAAGAAGTTTGATGTCGAGGTTTGAAGTGTCATTGATTCCTTTGGAATGCCATTTTTCTTTTCACATCTCAAGGCTAAGGAAATAGCCGAGC
Organism: Cibotium barometz; assembly: GCF_041138505.1. Lineage (NCBI taxonomy): Eukaryota > Viridiplantae > Streptophyta > Polypodiopsida > Cyatheales > Cibotiaceae > Cibotium > Cibotium barometz. The sequence goes on along the minus strand of NC_141057.1, from coordinate 8,853,267 downwards.
TAAGAGAGTGTGGTCAAAATATGTTCCCTTTTGATCGAATTGTGGGTTTCAAACCTGCTATAAACTTCCTTCTTTGATCCTTGGTGTGAACTTTCTTAATTACATGTATTTGTAACAAGGTGTGCCAAAATCTATCCACAGCGGATATATTTTCTTTTTCAAGTTGTCTGAAGATGGACCATCATTGTCTAGCTCTAGCTTTGTATTATTAAGGTTAAAAATATTTCTTGATGAGCTTTTGAAATTTCTTCCAAGATTTAGGCTTATGCTTATTGACCTTCTAGTCATGTTCCACCATAAAGCTGCATTCTCCACCAAACGATTGGTAGCACACTTGAATCTATCCTTCCGAGAAAATTTCTTCCCTAAAAAGTAATCTTCAAGTTGACTAAGCCAAGAAAGTATTGTGTGGTGAACATCTTTCTTGCTATCAAAATTTTGAAAGGTAAAATATTTGCATAGCTGATTTTCTTTGCTTTCCTAGACTCGTGACCTCTAAGAGTAAGGCCTTAGATATGGCACATTAGCAACTATCATTGACTCGTCATCCATACCCCGGTGTAGGTTAGTTTGGTCAATAATGAGTTAGGCTTAGTTGCATGGCACCTACCTGCATTCTGAAGGTAGACTCTTGGTGTATCCTCCATTAGGGATTCTCTGAGGTTGTAAAGCGAGTGTCTCCTATAAAAAGTGTTGGGTATTTCAGAGTCTCTTGTGTCCACCTTTTGTATGCCTCTTCTTGTGGGATAACCTATTCTCTAGATCCATTCTCAACTCCTTCTCAACTAGAATCAGGTTTTGGAGTGGCTAAATTTGCTCTTGAATGGTTGGGGCTAGAGGATTCATGATGAAAGAAAGATGTAGATAGATAAAAGGTGTAAATTTTAAATGTAGAAATGAAATTTGTTGAAATTATAATAGTTCATAGCTTTCACCTGCAATTTGGAAGAAGTCGGAAGTTCATTCAACTTGTGCTGTGAGAAGAAAAATCCACAAGTGCCAAGAGACCATCGAGTAGTATCAAAGCAAGAATGAACTTGCTATTAAGAGCATGCAAGACTTTGCCTTTGATTTTTTTTTGATGGAATTCCCACAAGTAATGTTTGAAGTTGTACCTGGACCAAAACCTAGGAGTAGAGAGTGTCGAGAGGAAGATAATCTTGGTTGATTACAAAAGTACTTAGCAAGTGTTGCAAAAGTCCTTGGTTGTAGAAAACGATCGAGGGGAAAAAAAGGTGCAATATGTAAAACTTATAAGCTTTGTTATATAGGCTTATATTATAAGTGTTATAATATAAGGCTTATTTCAAGGCTTTAATAATCCAAGCTTAAAGCTTTAAGGCAAGGGGAGATAAGGCAACTGACGCACAATAGAAAGAGAAGAAATCGACGTAAAGGGGGCTAGTGCGACCGAAGAGAGAGATTTTTTATATATAAAAGAATTGCCAACTGCACAATCCAAGAAGTTAAAAAAAAAACCTTTAGGGCTGTACAACCCTGCAGCAACACGATTGAGAGAGAAGCATGAATTCGTCTACGCCTCATAGCCATCGACTATAGAAACGTTTAATGAGATGAAGCTTCTGAAACTGAGAATAGAGCGATAATCTCCATCCCTTGCTAAATTGATCCATAGAGTTTGATTGCCAATTGGTGAAGGATTAAAGAAAACCGCTTTTTCAAGAAGAGGGTGGTTTTGGGAAGGTGGGAAGTGGTTTTCTTGTAAGGGTGGTTTGAAAAAGCATTATCCAATGGTTAAATTTTCTTTTCTTGTGCCCGAAGGTCTTCCACAATATGTCCTTGTCTCTCTTGATTCTTGTGCTTCTTCTCTCCAAATTTGGACTCCAGGCTAGTGAGAATAAGTGTTAAAGCCTTAAGAAAATCCTTCAAAAATTAATTTACAAGCTTTCTTTGCTCCGAAAACTTTAACCAAAAATTAAGGTTTTTATTTTCTCCTTTTCTTCTCTTCAAGTAGTACAAGTACCCGTAGCTCTGATACCACTGTCCTCACAGGACCTCATGTACTTCTTGAAGAATTAATCAAACTCACATACACATCAAAGAACAAAGCATAGACTTGAATCAAATTGACAAGATTAAAGCACAAAATAAAACAAGAGATAGAGTAAACATCACCATCAACACACTATTGGGAACAATCCCCCCCCTCATGCATACAACTCCACTTTCATGACATGAGTATTTTGAGAATTATATTTAAAATATAGCCCAAGAGCTAATAATAATGTGCGTATAAAATAGGGCTTTTCTTTTTCACTTTTACAAAAATAACTCAAGCACTAAATCTTGTTCACACACTAAGTGTAAAATAACCAAAGTTTCTCTGATACACATGCTAGTAAAATAGCAACACCGCACACAAGTGTGCATAAATAATATGTATAATTATTTGGCACATGGCCAAAAAAATAAGTCATATGAAATAATAATAATCCGAGATGATATAGACAAGATCCTCAATGTACGACACACACATTGCTCATCACCTATCTCACAAATGTAAAGATATTAGTTGTTTTAATTAATTTTGATCCTAATATGAAACGTTGATAGACACAAACACAACTTACACTCACCACTTGTTACACTTGGATGAGAGTATCATTATACACATCATCTAGCATGGCGTGTCTCACCACTTATTACGCTATGATGAGCATATCATCACTATACATATCATCTAGCGTGGCATGTTATTTGCATAAACCTTTTGTTACACTTTGACCGTGTGCAGTTGTCTATAGCATAGTCTACTTGTTTCACTTCGACAACACACATTCGTCAAGCATGGAACTACTTATTACACTTCGATAACGTACACGTGTCAAGCATGGTCTCAAGCTATACCAATAACAATAGGTGACTAATATTTAATGACATTTTGTAACATGTCCATATGTATATATTTGCAAAATTTGCTCAGCAAAATTTGCTCACCATCTCGAAGCACATTTGGTTGTAATGTACGGGTCAAAGACCCAATTTTGAGGGAGACTTGCTAAGCTCATGAGACATTGCAATGGCATGCACATTGCAACCGAATATGCTCCGATGATGGTGACCAAACTTTGTAAGTGTGTATATGTGGATCCGACAACATCATCGGCACACATTTGGTTGCAATATGTAGGCTAAAGGCTTGATTTTGAGGGGGCTCTCTAATGCCATGACGCTAAGGCCACGACACATTAACAACCGACACACATTGCAACCAAATGTGCTCCAATGGTGACCAAAATTTGCAAGTAAATATACTCCGATGGTGCTTGGGAATGGGTGGATCCCACCCTTACTCTTGCAAAGTTTGGTTCGATTAAAGCACATTTGGTTGTAATGTGTGAGCATTTCAAGGGAGCGACACATTGAAAACTACGCGTATGGCTGGCACGCGCATTATACTAAACTATGCAAGTGTGTATATGTGGTCCTCACCCTTACGCTTGCAAAGTTTGGTCACCATCTAAGCACATTTTTTACAATGTGAAGGCCAAAGGTCCAATTTCAAGGGGACTCTCTAAGGATAGGACACATTAAAAACTAGGCAAATGGCAAGAACATTGTAACCAAATGTGCTCCGATGGTGACTAACCTTCACAAGTATGTATGTGTGGACCCCAACCCAACTCTTGAAAAGTTTGTTCATACCTTCGGAGCACATTTGACTGCAATGTGCGAGCCAAAAGGCTCAATTTCAAGGATGCTCTTTAAGGCCACGACGACACATTAAAAACCACTCGTCTACTAGCACACACACATTATAACCAGATGTGCTCTCATGGTGACCAAACTTTGCAAGCATTAGGAAATTTTTGAGGTCATTTTTGGGCCTTGTAAGGAAGTTTGACCGAAATATTTCCTCCAAAAGGGGCACCGGATAAAATTTTTGCAAATGAACTCCAAATTTGTCGGACCTCACATATTTAGATTTTACTCTTCAAAAGCTATCCATTGATATATAACACGATAGGGTTCAGAGAAGGGACAAGATAGATGCCTAGAAGATTCCTTTTTACCTGGGGAAGATAAACTTCCTTACAAGGCCCAAAAATGACCTCAAAAAATTCCTAATGTGTGTATAAATGGACCCACCCTCACTCTTGCAAAGTTTGGCCACCATTGAAGGACATTTGGTTACAATGTATGGGCCAAAGTCCCAATTTTGAGGGGCTGTCTAAGGTCACTCTAAGGCTACAACTCATTGAAAACTAGGTAAATGGCACACATTGTAACCAAATGTGCTCTGATGGAGAGACCAAACTTTGCAAGTGTGTATATATGGATCCCACCCTTACTCTTGCAGTAAAGTTTTTTTACCATCAGAGCACATTTGGTTACAATGTGTGCTCCAAAGACCTAATTTTGATGAAGGGACTCTCTAAGGCTAGGACACATTGAAAACGGATATTTGGCATACACATTGCAAGCAAATGTGCTTTGATGGTGACCAAACTTTGCAAGTGTGTATATGTGGATCCCACTCTCACTCTTGTAAAGTTTGGCCACCATTGGAACACATTGGTTGTAATGTGTAGACGAAAGGCTGAATTTTGAGGGACCCTCTAAGGCCATGACACATTGAAAACTAGGTAAATGACATGCACATTATAACAAAATGTGCTGAGATGGAAACCAAAATTTGTAAGTGTGTATGTGTGAATACGCTTAGAGAGTTAATGATATGTAGCTTCACCACTTTGAAAGACAAAGGAAAGTACAGAACACTGAGAGAAAAGCATATCTAGTGTTCTAGACAACGAGTGAGTCACGGACGAAGAGTTGACACAAAAGTTGTGGCAATGTACACAAAAGAAAGAGACATTCTTATGTTGGCATGAATAAAATAAACAATCAATCATGTGAACGAGGATTGAGAGCTTAATGGATAGTGTTGGGAGTGTGGTGATAGCCGGGAAAACCCCACGTGGAGGTCGAAGGAGGGCCCTCGGTGGGATCGAAGTGTGGCCGCGTGGTAGTGAGCAAGGGCGGGGGCGTCAACGAGCGGTGTCGTATGCATTGGGGCGAGGTGGGTGGACGTAAGCGATTCTGGGGTTGATGCCGCTTCACGTGTGCATGGGAATTTCTCAAACCCTTTAAATCCCTTAATCATCATGATCTCTCTCTCTCTCTCTGTCTGTCTGTCTGTCTCTCTCTCTCTCTCTCTCCCCCCACAATTCGATGGTGCTTCTCCTCAGTTTCTAATCACTTACGTTCATGCTCATTATGCAGTAAATACTCCTTCTGTGATTCATGTATTCCATAGATCATTCGGATCAATAAATGGACCGCATATCGTCAGCAACGCCGGATAGCAGAGATGGGAACTTGCACATATCTCTGAGCAGATCAAATCAAGAGCGTCGAGCCACAAAGAGCAGTACACATGAATTGCACGAAGCAACACAGGTGAAGAATACCGCCACCGCGCAGAGTACAACAGCCGATAGGACTGCGCCCAGTGTAAGCTGCAATATTAACAGCAACAGAAAGGGCGGCGCAGTGCCGGCGAAGAGGTTTGTGGGGGTGAGGCAAAGGCCATCAGGGAGGTGGGTAGCAGAGATTAAGGACTCAACGCAGAAGGTAAGGCTATGGCTTGGGACCTTTGATAGCGCCGAGGAGGCTGCAAGGGCTTATGATGAAGCTGCAAGGGCCCTCCGAGGCGCCAATACGAGGACTAACTTTGCTGCCCCAGCTGGTCGACCACTCAGCTCCCCTCACGCTGGAGTTGCCTCTCGAGCCTCCTACTGCGCCATGTTCCTCCACCAACGTGTAGCAGGAGCTGGCAAATTGGCGCAGCAGCCTCATCGCAGTATCAATCATGACCACCTCCAGCAGCTGCCTTCAACGCCACACTCGTTATCGCAATTGATTGAATCGCCATTACCATCCCACACTCACCCAGTACCGCCCTCCGGCATTAACATGAATAATAAGGTCACTAATATAGATAACTGCAATAGCCCCTCTCTTAATGGGCCTGATCACCACCACCTCAAAGAAGGCATCTATGGAGCCCTCCGAGACAAACTCAATAAAACACTCCAGAAGCCACATTTAAACTCTGATCTTCAATCCAATATTGCAGGCAACGCAAGGGTATACAGGTGTGGCAATAGTAGTGCTATGGTATCCAAGGTCCTTGCAGAAATCTATGGTAAGGCAGAACCCAGTTCGATTGGAGGTGTATTAGCTGCTAGAAGTTATAGGAGCTTCTGCCCCCCTGCACCAGCTGCTGCTTCCTCCACTGCAATTCATCCCAGCATAAAACCAAGCTCTGTAGTGCCTTCTTTTTCAATGGATCAGAGCTATGGTGGCTCACAAATGCAAGCAATGGAGATGGTGAACCAAGCTCAAACACTTGAATTTAGCTGTGGGGTTTCATCGGGCAATCCTTTACTAGACAATCCTCTACAAGACTCCATGTTCAACATACAAGGTCAGGGAAGGGAGATCAGTAGCTGTTCTGGTCTTCTATCTGGCTATATGGTGAATGGACTTCCTTCTACACCCAATTTAGTCCCACATAAGTCAAGCTTTAATTTAAGCCAGCAAGGGTACTCTCTCTTTAGTACAAAGGACTACTACCATGAATGCTCCAGCTGCTGTGCACCCTCTTCTCTAATAACAATGGCTAACTTGCCCCCACCATCCAAGAAATGTAAATTGGATAAGAATGCATCCATGATTACTGTGCCACCATCCTTCAATGCTTCTCTATACACACCAGAAGAGCACAGCTGCGCTTTCCTGCAATCAGACGATCATGCAATCAATTTGGATCAGATTAAGAGTTCAGACTCTTATATCAATCCATATATTCAGGAAGCTACAACCCCCCTTTCTCAAGCATCCATGGGTTCTTCTTCTGAGCTTCAAATTCAGCCAGGGATCTATTGCAGTAGCTTGAGTACTGTTGAGTCTCAGTACTCTGAAGAATCCCTTTTAGCTGCTGCAAGCTCACCTGATTCCTCAGACCATGACATGATGTCTAATTGGTGCGTCTGGGATCAAACTCAAGTCTGTCAAACAAGTGCATGATAGACTACAGCTTCTGTACAAAGGTTCTGTTTCGTCTCATTTTTTTGCATCAAATTAGCTCAATATTTTTTTGTTTTTTAAATTTCTCGTAAGGAGGTCTCTTGTTGAATAGGATTTATTTGATCGCATGCCTGTATATTTGAACTGCTGTTGAAATTGAGATGTGTTTGCATGCGCCGAACCATTCCAAGTATTTTTTGTATTGATTTTCGCACTGTTTGCAGACTCGCTAATTAGTGGTTTTCAAAAAAACCTCGTTTATTAGAAACAAAGATATATTATACACGTAACATGGTGTATATATATCATTGGAAATGTCAATAACCTTGAAATTTTCTGATACTAGTAGTTTAGTGAATAAACGAGACACTACTCTTAAGTGTGGTCTTATGCACATTCACAAGGACCTTGAAAAAAAAACATTTAGTAGATAATTCCCTAGAGATAAATGAACATATCTATAGTGAATACATTGTATCTCTATATAGAGAATGCTTAGAAGCTTACCTTCTACATAGTTCTATAAATCATGTTAATACATTGCATCTACTTACAATGCTAAACGATTAAGTAGTTCTATAAAACATTATAAAATATAAATCTCTTTATCTATCAAATATAAAGAGATAAAAGTTTTTACATTTTGAAAATTAAGAGAGTTTAAGAAGAGAGCTAAACGTTATCCACATACACAATGTTCAAATAAATAGTACTTCAAGTTTATCTAAATCTTATGGGATTATTTTGGCATCTTCTAAACTAATAGGAGTGGATTGTGCATTGAATTTGAATCTCTTATTGGAAATAAGCCAATCCACAATATCATGAACCATAATGTAACTCTCAGGCTTCTTCATATCCTTTGAGTAGTTTCTAAAACTACAATTCTCCTCCATTAGATTGATATATGTACTCTTGAGAGAAAAGTACATATCATGAATTGTATCCTTTGAGTAGTTTCTAAAACTACTATTCTCCTTCTTTAGATTGACATAGGTACTCTTGAGAGAAGAGTACATGTCTTAAATTATATCCTTTGAGTAGTTTCTAAAACTAATATTCTCCTTCTCTCACCTTTACATTGACATATCTACTTTTGAGAGAAAAGTACATATCTTGAATTGCATGCACTCTCATGTAACTTCAATAAAATTGTTCCCATAACCTCCTCTAAAGGGTGGCTTACCTACATTCATGATAATAAATATATGAAATGTCAAAGAATATTCAACTTAACTAAATAAAATGAAACATATAAGTTATATATTTCTTTAATGTAATATCACTTGTAAGGTTTCACATGGCGCCTCCACAGGCACCTCCACATTTGATTTTCCAATGTGTTCTGAATTTTAATTGAAATAGGAGAATCCAACCCACGTTAAAAATAAAATAAGATGTAATAATCTACATAATGTCCATCTATATACAATAATATCTTTGAAATGGTTATTGGTATATCATTTTCACCTTTTGGTGACTTATTTCTTTCAAGTGAGTTTTCATTTTCTCAATTACCTTTGGGGAACAAACCAAAAACTAGCATTAATAATCACAAAAGTAAAAAGAGAAAGACAAAAAAATTAGTAGTACAAAGAGCTAGCAAAAAACTTGTGTAAGTTTTGCATTAAACGTTTCTCTTTATTTGACCTTTTCTTGAAATTGCATTTGTATACTTGGCTAAATTCAACATTGAATCCTACATATACAACAAAATCTTATAAGAAACTTTAATTACTCATCACATATACAAATTAAAAGATCAAGAAAACCTTATCTTCATTTGACATGTATATTATCGCTTTCTGATTTCATACGTGGCTCTCACTCACTTCGATGTGTCATGAAAACATGTAATACAAAAACACCCATGTAAAAAAGAGTGTCATGTAGGGAAATAAAGTGTATGAATATTTGCTTGAGGAGTAAATGAAGGCTCCAAGACCTATAACTCTTGAACAAAAAAAAAATGATAAACCATACACGTAGCTTCTTAAATCGTAATGCACGTAATATACATATAATGTTTCTTAAATGATAATACATATAATACACACACACACACACACACACACACACACACACACACACATATATATATATATACATAGAGTTGAATCATAGAATTAATGGTTAAAAAAACCATAAAAGCGTAATAATTTATACTTACAAGAAGTGATGAGCTACTATCCATGTCATTACTCAGTCCATCAATGGATTGAGTCATTTCTTGTGCTTTTGATGTCTCCTTATAACAAATACAAAATGTCCAATGAATTAGATTATAATTTAATTATCTATTCAATTATTAGTTGTGTTAGTCATAACCTCTATGGTCAAGTGGGGATGCCTATGTGATCATTATTTACATATGTTTATCGGTGATATTCTATTTTGGATGCACCTTTTATTATATCATTTTTAAGGATTAATGTGTTTAATCAACTGTGTGCGCTCGTATGATATAGTCATGATTAATGTGTTTAATCAACCTTATGCCCTCACTAATATTATTTTGGATGTAGGCGATGATTGAGTGGTGGACTATTTTGTTATTCACTGGTGGAACATTTTGGACCACAATGAGATATTTTGGAAGACATGTGAACACCTATTATGGTTTCATATCTTGGCATTAATATTTTTGGAAGGCTAAGGTCTCAAACCTTTGTACATACCAGTTATTATTTATACTTTTGGTAGGCCCAAGACTTGATAATTGTAGCTTGCTATATTTTTGGAAGAGTAAGGTTAATGCTTTTAATTTATTCCAAGTCTATAGTTTGCACTAGTTTTTGTGTTTGAGAAATAGCATTCTTCTCCAAGTGTCATAAAGGTCTTGACAATAGTATCAGAGCTTTGGGGACCACTCAAGGAGGAGAAGTTTTTGGAGAAAAATTCAAAACAAAATTTTTACACAAGATTTTTGGAGCAAACAAGGCTAAGGAAATAATTTTTGCAAATTCTTAAAGCTTTAACAAAGCAAGAAATCATTGCATGGGAAGAGGCAAGAGGCTGCAAGGCACTGTCAATTGTTGGCGGCCAATCAGCCCGTTTGGCCACAGCTCTGACTGACCGTTGTGCAATAAATCCAGCCTTCTTGTTTTGTAACAAAATTGTAACATTTTCTTGAACAATGGGTAGTACCCGTGTGGTTGTAAAGGGGAAAAGGGGGATTAGTTGGAGGTGTGGATTAGTGGATAGGGAAGACTTGGTCTACTCGGTAGAAATTGTAGGAGAGTGTGTTTTGGCTTGCATAGTTCAAGAACCATGAGGGTCTAATTGGGCCCCAAGGAGAGGAAGCATATTGAATAGGAAGATAGGAGAGTTGCATGAGCAGTTCATGAGAAGGGACCCTGCGATGAGGCATTGTACTGTATTATTCAAACTATTACTCAAGAATGACACATGGATTGGTCTTTGTCTTGTTTCTATTTCATTTTTCATATCTTTATCTATCCTACATTCACTCTTGTGTTAAGTGTAATCCTATCTGGATGTGGACTCATGTCCAGATTCAAGATAGACCTAGGAACTAATCTACTTGTATTCATGATCAACTCTCCATGTTTAGCCAAATAGGAAGCTCAATGTCCTAGCATTGGCTTATTGCATTGGGCACAGTTGCATTAGTCACTGCTCTTCTGGAGCTAACTACGTGGTCCAGAACCATGTAAGTGCCGGGTATTGGCTGGACACCGACACTTTTAACGATCCTGCTAGAGAACTGGTATGTCAGGTAGGGGAGCAAGAAGATAAAGGCGAGTTCTAAGGTTAGTCTTGGTAAATCTGTAGAGAAAAGCTAGTTGAAATAGATTTAGAAAGGAGATGCGCACACATTGGTGTTGGGAATGTTCACGAGAAAGTCATAGGAGTTTGATGGAGAGTGCATGAAGAATGAAGGGAGCTTAAATAGAGTAATGTGGTATCGCCGTAGGGAAGATAAAGATGTAGGAAATGATGGACAACTGCATCATCCACAAGAAGACTTCTAGAAGGGATTTCCTGCCAGTAAGAATGGAAGATTCAGAAACCACTAAGAAATCAAGAAGGAGATCACCACCGGGAGCTTCAAAACACGAGGCAAGAAGCTCAAGAAGAAGAAGAATCAGCAACTATGAGAAGAATGTCTCTCAAGCAAAGTCAAGGGGGACAAGAGCGAGGAGGATCCAAATGCCCACATCTTTGCCTTTGAAACAACATTCTTGGTAGCCCGAGCTCCGTTTTCCATAAAAGACAAAGTATTTTGCAACAACTTTGGATGGCAAGGCCACCAGGCAGCTGGTATGCACAATATGGTCTCTGGTGGAGCACTTCTAAGCATTTGAATAATTGAAGAAATCCTTCCTAAAAAGATTCAAAAAAGACAAGACCATAATAGAAGTACTGGAAAAGTTGTAGAGGCTAACTCAAAAGAAGAGGTCAATAGAGGATTATGCAGCTAAATTTCAAGCAATACTAATGTGTCTAGATCAGCCCAACAAACCTTCTCTAGCCACACTAATTTAGTGGTTCATGAGAGGACTAAGGGAAAAGCTCTAGAGAGCGGTGGCCTTGTATGATTTGGATATCCTCACCTTTGAAGAAGTGGTGGTGGGAGCAACCAGAGCTAAGGGGATCTTGAAGAAAACAAGCAAAGACTCCAAGAAGAAAAAGAAGGATAAAAGGAAGGAGGAGGAAGAACCTTCCGAATCGGATTCCGAAGAAGACACCACAAAATCAGAGTCCTCGGATGCCAAATAGTGAAAGCCCCTGAAAAAGAAAGGCATGAAGCAGAGAAAAGATGTTCAAGAAGAACTGAGGGCCTCCCTATCCAAGATTTCCAGAGGACATGCTGGATCCGAACTCAGATTGGATGTCTGGTGCATGAGGTGTAAAAATCAAGGTCATGTGAAGGAGTACGACACCAATGGCAAATGTTGACCTCCTTGCAGCACACACAATGTCTGCACAACCAATCTGTCTTCCTACAGTTCTTAAAACAGAGTTCTACATAGAATCGATGACTTACTTGCAGTGCTCGAAATCGCCTACTTTTTGAAAAACGGAGGTCCTAACGTGCCCAAAATGCATTTTCGGGACAAAAATTTCAATCCAATAGAGCAATATAGTTTCCCTATAGCTTTATTCCTGCGAAGAAAGCTCCTCAATCATAGATCGTTTGCCGGTGCCTCCTGTAGAGCTCCCGACAAGGGTGTAGCCTCGCCAACACAAATAGGGAAGAGTAGATAAAGCTCTTACCCTCGTACCGCTTCCTGTGCTTCTCTTGCTTGCAGCTCAGCCCTTAGCATGAACCAGGCCCTGATACCATGAAAAGATGCAGAGGAGAAGAGATCTTGAGCTCTTGCAAGCACACACACCCTCACAAAACCCTAAAAGAGAACACACAAGGTGAGAGGCTGAAAATCTTCTTCTTCTTACTCAACACACCATATACCAAGATAAGAGTACACACAATATGAAAAGGTACTCAACCAAATACATACTAGGGTTCTCTATAGTGTGAACCCAACTAATTGAGCTGGCGCTATAACTATGCCAGTCTCTAGAATGGCTGTCACACAGCCTGTCATCCCATTGGCCGCATATCACACCCATGATCTCACTAACCATGCCAATGGTGTAAGTGTGGGGCCTATCCCCTAGGTGGGTCATCAGTGTCCACCACCTCACTAGATGAGCTCGATATCTCAACAACCAATGCTAAGAGTTTAAAGAGGTCTCATCTTATAGGTGTGCAAAGGTAGATTTCGATTCATACATATATAGAAGATGGTAACTATGGAGGCTCTAAGTAAACCTAAGCATGTTAAAAGAGTAGAAAATTGAGAAAACAACAGTGTCAGGATAATTTTAGAGGGAGACATAGCCTATGGATGTAAATCGTAGGCATTTGTTATCATGAAGGAAATGCTTGTTATGTAATATGGATAATGGTGGTGTGGGCAAAAATTGTAGCCTATATCATGTAGATATGTGGTGGTGGCAAACCTTCATAGTATGAATCTGTTGATGTTTGATCCAGATAGCCACTACCTTGAACTTTGATAATGGTATGCCTAAGAGTAATGTAGGAATGAGCTCTGGTTACAATTATTTTGAGGACATGCAAAGGATGTTAAGAAATGGTATGTCTAAGGGTAGTGTAGAATGAACTCTGGTTATAATTATTTGGAGGACATGCAAAGGATGCAATCTTTTCCTGCGACATTGTCTTTGTGTACATAGAGAAAAGAGAGGATCTTGGGGATTCTTGAATGGTGGTAGCGAGGAGCTTGGTGCAAAAGAGAGAAGCTTGGAGCTTTCACGATGATGGTGTATTCAAGGTGTGAGGTCCCTATCCCCACTGCGCAACGAATTCAGGGGTTCTAGCACAGCAGAAGTAGCACTTCTTATGCAGGGCAGGGTCTCACACTCAGGGCCTTGCCCATGGATATCCAGACAAAAGACTAATCCATTGAACATGAAGATATTTTCAATTGTTAACCTATGACGAACATTGAGATGTACTATGTTTTACGTCACATAATTAGTTTAACTATTCTGAGTCATGGGCCGGGCTTGTCGGCACCATATGCAAAGGATAAAGGAATTGGGTGATCGCCGATGAGAGGCGCACCTTGAATATCAATAGGATAAGGGTTAGGATCGGCCGGCCATGTATGGGCGCCCATGTGTGAACGGCCAAGTCACCTATAAGAGTCAAATGTAACCCTAAAACCCTCATTCTCATGTGTTGAATACAAGAGTGCTCTTGCCTCATCCTCTTGGTTTCCTTCTCTTGCGTGTGTGAGAGAGAGAGAGAGAGAGAAAGAGAGTGAGAGAGCGATCGATCACTGTGTAGCGGCACGGCGGCGGCGAGGTGGTAGAGCGACGACAGCGGCTCCTCCTTCACTGCTGCGACATGGGAATCCTTCACGGCGGCGGTTAGAGCGGTGAGTGACACACCCTTGCATTCTGTTTGAGCTTGCTCTCTTGGTTGTATGCTTGCAGCCATTCGTGGCTCGCATACGGTGTTTGGCAAGTCCCCAGCTACGACCTGTGCGACAAAAGCGCACATTTTTGGCACCGCTGCCGGGGAGTTGCCCTGCACCAAGCTCTAGTTTGCAGCTCGGGCTGCTGCGTGAAGTGAAATTTACACTGTAGGAAAGGCATCTGTGTGTTTGTTGTTGAGGCGTTTCTGTGTTTTTGCAATCTGTTTGTGCAATTTGTCTTCTACATTTCTGTTTCTTTTGCTATTTCTCCACTCCGCGTGTGGGCGTACGTTCTGTTATCTGGTTTTTTTGCATGCGAGAGGGGATTTTTGAATCCCCAGGCTTGCGCTGTGCACGAACTGCGTCACGGCAAAGTTTGAACCCTAGAAAGAAACCCTAGAAAACTTATCCCAAACAAGAAAAAAAAAGAAAAAAGAAAAAATTAAGTCTGAAAAAAAAATTAAAAAAAGTAAAATAAAAAATTAAATTTTATTTTTAAAGAAAAAAACCAAACGTGTGAAGAGGAAAGATTTTTTATTTAGAGAAAAAAATTTTGAAAAGAAAAACCCCCAATTGACCCTGACCCCGGCCTTGGTCTCGGTCTTTTGATATATATAAATAGGAGAGTGAGTCTCCATAGCTTTCTTTCAAGTGAGAACTTATGGGAAGTTGTGCCCTATATGTAGCCCACCCCCCAAGGAGTAAAGTGAGCATGTGGGATAAAGCCTTCACCCTTTCCTCCACAAGCAAATAGGCTTTCGCCCCTTCTCCCACAAGGAAATAGACTGTTTTGAGGACTACAGGAGCTCTGGATAGGCGAATACGGTGCTGTAAAGCACACTAGGACCCTTTGAACGATACGCTCGTTTTGAGCTATCATACGTCCTAGTCCAAGTTTGACAGTAAGTAAGGGGGTTAGAAACAGGTTAAAAACAATACAAAAACAAGTAAAAACGAGGTGTGAAACACCTAAGAAACCACTTGTGTGGTGTGAGGTGAAAAAAAGAAAGAAAACCCTGCCTCTATAGCTCTTCCACCTCCCAAACTTGGAAACACTCACACGAACGGGGCACCACCAGCCACCACTGGAACACTCTCTCACCATGCACCACCCACCCACACCATAAAGATAACTCAAACCCCGATAAACAGATGATTATTTCAGCAAAAAGATACAAAGCACCAACCATGTACAACTCAGCAAATACACCAAAGACCAGGACTCTGGCCAGGATTTACTGCCAAGGGAATTCCACCCTTGCGTCTGGGAATTCCACCCTTGCGTCTGACAACCAAGCCTCTGTCTCCCGGTCTCTGCAATCTCCAAAGGGCGCCCACACCAGCAACCCTTCTTCACTTCCTTTGTAGCCAGGCGGCTACTCTCTGTCCCCAACTGCTACCTACCAAGTGTCGTAGGCGAGCTCCACTGTCTCCAGCCCACACATTAGCACCTCTACTGCATCCAACACACACAAAAACCCAAGACTCTCTCTCTGGTCAGCATCCACTCTTTGCCTACAATCATCGCCCACACAAAACCAGCTACTCTCTCTTCAGAAGGCGCCCACACCAGCTAACCTTCAACTCAGCAGCTCCCACTCTCTGTGTGTCGTGACCAGCAGCTTCGTCAACTGCCCCACAGAGCCTCGCACAATCCTCGGCACCACGAACCACTGCTCAACGTAGCATCACCCTCTCTTGCATCCAGCCCAAGCCACATCACCCAAGGCCCACACCAGCCTGTCTCTTTGTCTTTCTTCACTTCCCTGTACACAAGGCGGCTCTCTTACAAGGCCTGTGCCTCTGCAGCTACACTCCACCAGGCTCACAAGGCGGCTCTCTGCTCACCTCTGTCTTCCTTATACACACGATGGCCAGCTCTCTTCACGCTCTCCTCTCACCGTTTGCGTGGACTGTCGAATCCCCAACCTGCTTTGTCCATCTTCTTCACAAACCCAGCTATCTAGTCGACCCTTATCTTCACCCTCTTGCCTGCTTGCGTGGCCAACTGCAGCTCATCACCTGTATAAAGCTGCACTCCCTTTACGTTAGCTCTCCACTTTCACTAAGAGCCTGCAGCTGCACAATCCTTGCCGCTCCTCAGCTTCGCTCTCTTCGATCACTCCAACCCCAGGGTTGTGTCTACAGAACCAACCCTTTATACACGAGGCATCTCCCTTACAAACTGTCTCTCCTCACTCATACGAGAGTCTCCGCTCCTCCACGCGGCAACCTCCTCTACTGCAGCTCTGCCTGCTCACTGTAGATTCAAAGGCGGCTTCCCAACTGCCCAGTCTGCAGTTACCAGGCGGTTACCTTCTCAGCTTCGATCTCATTCTTTGGCACCTCCCCAGCTGAGATTTCCACGATCACCTAGAGACCTGCAGCCAGCCTTCTCTGCTTGCAATCATGTGGCTGCGCTCCATGCTAGGCCTCACCTTAATCGATCACCCGAGCGCTTCTGCTTTTAGTCACGCACCAGATGCCTTTGGCTGGTCCTCCCTCTTCGCCAGCCGTCGCCTCACACCCACAGCGGCCTCAACAAACAAGCGCTTTGTTAACTTCTGGTCCCTGACGACCCCCCTTCCCTGGCGTCTCTTTTCTGCAGCGCCTCCCAGGCGATTCTTCTGTTTCTCGGCTCCTACTTCTTTTAAGTGGCCTCCTCTTCCCACATCTTTGCCACCTTTGAGACCTTCATGCTGACAGCCACAAAGAACTCCACGTGGTTATTAGATTGTTGGCCATGTGTATTGTATATATATTTATTTCTTTAAAACTTAATAATGGTCACCATATTGCTAAAAGACTCTCCTCCTTTCTTCAGATCATCACGCCATGCCCATAACTTTCCAATACCAGCGGCCTCCTCCGTCTTAGCTGCATCTACTTACCAAATCCGACAATTTCCCAGTCGGTGCCCTGCTTCTAGTAGCAACCACCCGCACATCACACCGTTGCTATAAAACTTTCAGATCCGAGCATTTGCTCCCAAAAAAAACACGTGCATATACCAGCTTACTGCCAAACCACTCGGCCTATACATTTGCCAGGGCATTCAGGGCAAAGCATTATTCACAAACCAGGCACTCCATATGTACATTGACCCAAAATACCTCTCAGATTTTAGCCTGACATACTTTGCCCAACCCCTAGCCTGCTGAATCATTTATGATCAGCAGAAAGCATATGACCACGTTTCCCTCCATCTATCCTTTGAGCATCATACAAGGTAACCAGAACATCTCTATTCCAGGTGATCAAAGAAACTCTGTCATCTTCCACAGGCATAATTTTCCATCCCGCTTCCCACAACACAACACCAGAGCTTTTGGAAACAAAGCTCCTGACATACACACCATCCTGTCTCATCTCAATCCCAAAATCACTGATACGATCAGCACCAATATTGGAGAACCAGTGAAGCAACTCCTGCTGAGGGTAAAAACTGATAAAAGCTTCATAAAAAAAGACCTGTTGTACCATAACATTTTCTTGTCCATCAACATGAGAAACATCACCATCAAAGCCAGCCACCATAGGCAAAACAAACTCCTCTTCCACAGGCACCATTGCCAAAGCATCCACCTCAGTTCCTATATGCTCATCTTCATCAAGGCCAATAAGAAATTCATCTATTACAGCATCCATCTCATCCATAGCATCAACATCATTCAAAGACGTCTGGTGTCGCTCCTTCTTCACAGCATCAATTCTACTCATGGCTTTCTTAACATTAATGCACATCTGGTCATCCAACTCCAACTCAGGTTTTTCATCCTGTAGACTATCTATATCCCACTCATCCCACAAGGGCTTATCATCCAAAGACTTTAAAGCAAACTCTTTCACATCATGCATACCTTTGCTCATGATCCACTTATATCTCCTCACATTCTTCCTGTATGGCTTCTTCTTGTTGGGCAACCTCATCACCAAGCACTTCCTCATCAATAACCAGGGCATCCATCTCTGCATCCTCCCCACTGTGGATGAAGTACCATCTATTCCCTCACTAGTAGTGGTGCTACTGGTCGTGTCATCACTCGAATCAGCTTCACTTTTCTCTTCATCATGAACAGGCTTCTGATTATCCATGTTAAACTGCTTTTTATCCCCTCTCCTATCATACAGAGTAATGACTCCTTTCCTCCAATCCTGAACAGCCTTCACCGCTCTCAGCCATGGTATTCCCAAAATGATGGGGAATGCACCCATTCTTGCAGGCATAACATGACAATCCACAAGCACTTTTACATCAAAAGCCTCCAATTCTAACTCCTTAATCATACCTAAGCATTTGACCTTCTGATGATTGGCCAACCGAATACGAAATACAGACGCTTCAGTAAAATTAAGAACAAGCCTCTCCACAACTGCTAATGTGATTACACAAATTTGTGCACCACCATCTATGTATGCCTCTCCCAGATTCTTCCCTTTGTACCATACATTCACCACAGGACATATATCAGGCAACTCTTGAATAGATAAAACAGTTACTATCCCTTTGGCAGGCTCCTTCTCTCTCGGATTCACAAGTGTTTTCCACTGACGCTTCAATTTAGGAGCTAACTCTATCAATTGCCCAAAAGTAATATTAGCTTTCCTTCCAGCCATGTCCTCCTATAAACTGTAGCTATCCTGCCCAACCCCCAGCGGAAAATTAGCCACCTGAAACTTCCTACGAGACTTCCTCTCTTCTGCTTGATCTTTACATCTCCTCCTTCCTTCACTTTACCTTTCTTCTTGATGGGCCCTGCAGCATCCTTGCTTTCTCTTTCCTGTGGCATCCGTTTCCCCAAAGGCATCACATCAGCTTCTGCTTCCTTCGTCTTCTCAAGGGTGACCACATCTATCACCTTAGTTTTACCCTTCTCCTCATTTGTCAACCCACTGGTCCCTGCTTCACCTTTAATTTCAATCCCATAATCATGTGCCCTGTTAGGAATCTGAGAGGGTAAGGGATACATATCACCTCCCATTTGCTGAGGCTTATCACAATCTATACTTAGATGACCCAATTCACCACAATTCCAGGATGTAGGAATAAACCGTCTACCCCTGCCATAACCACGGCCACTTCCATAACCTGTCTGACTTTCAGTTCCTTCATGATTATAGCCTCTGCCTCGGCCACGTCCACCACCTGTGTTCTCCATCATCTTCAAACTCAGATTCTTCATACAATTCACCATTTACCTCATGTCCTGTTTAAGCCTTTCATCAGAAGCTGGAACAGCTGTAGGTGCTACCTTTGTCCCCTGTGGTGCAACATTATTCACCTGAACTTGTTGGTTGCACTCTTTCCAGCATGGTTCTCATCCGTACCGCTTCCACCCTTCTCATCTCAGGCCAACTGGAACCATCCCCAGCTGGTTCATCCGTTGCAATTTCCAAACCTTTGACTTAGCAATCTCCACTGCATCCTCATAAGACCTGGGCTTCTTCAATTCCACCTTCCAGCGAATGCCTCCCTTCAATCCTGCAATAAAACGATCCTTCTTCATCATGTCGTCCGAGGGTACCTGCTCATCTCCCAAAGCCGTGCACAAAGTCTCCCACAACAAAGAGAATTTCTTCACATAATCATCAATCGGTTCCACTTCACCCTGCATCAATCCCTGCACTTCATGCCAAACTTTATCTGGATCCTCAACCTTCTTAAACCTATTCAAAAGAGCAGTCTTCAATCCATCCTCAGTCATCTCAATGCATGGAATAGCAACCCTCAATGACTCCTCATAAGCTCTGTACCAAATCCTTGCATCTCCCTTCAAGCATATGCTCAGCAGCCGCAATACCTGTACCTGCTCATTGATGTGGTTGCTTATGCATGCAACCTCCATCCTTTCCAAAACATCTGCCACATCTTCATTAGGTCCACCCAAAAACTCTGGATACGACATCATCTTGATCCCCGAACTTCACTTCAAATCCCAAGAAAAACCAGAAACACCTTTCTTCAATCTCTCACTCTGGGGCATACACCCTCGTAAGAGAAATACCTGAGCTATCCTCAGTGGGGGCACCAGAAGGATGTGAGGTGAACAAAAGAAAGAAAACCCTGCCTCTATAGCTCTTCCACCTCCCAAACTTGGAAACACTCACACGAACGGGGCACCACCAGTCCCACTGGTGGCTGGAACACTCTCTCACCATGCACCACCCACCCACACCATAAAGATAACTCAAACCCCGATAAACAGATGATTATTTCAGCAAAAAGATACAAAGCACCAACCATGTACAACTCAGCAAATACACTAAAGACCAGGACTCTGGCCAAGATTTATTGCCAAGGGAATTCCACCCTTGCATCTGACAACCAAGCCTCTGTCTCTCGGTCTCTGCAATCTCCAAAGGGCGCCCACACCAACAAACCTTCTTCACTTCCTCTGTAGCCCGGCTACTCTCTGTCCCCAACTGCTACCTACCAAGTGTCGTAGGCAAGCTCCACTGTCTCCAGCCCACACATCAGCACCTCTACTGCATCCAAAACACACACAAAAACCCAAGGCTCTCTCTTTGGTCAGCATCCACTCTCTGCCTGCAATCATCGCCCACACAAAACCAGCTACTCTCTCTTCAGAAGGCGCCCACACCAGCTAACCTTCAACTCAGCAGCTCCCACTCTCTGTGTGTCATGACCAGCAGCTTCGTCAACCGCCATAGAGCCTCGCACAATCCTCAGCACCACGAACCACTGCTCAATGCAGCATCACCCTCTCTTGCATCCAGCCCAAGCCACATCACCCAAGGCCCACACCATCCTGTCTCTTTGTCTTTCTTCACTTCCCTGTACATAAGGCGGCTCTCTTACAAGGCCTGTGCCTCTGCAGCTGAACTCCACCAGGCTCACAAGGCGGCTCTCTGCTCGCCTCTATCTTCCTTATACACACAACGGCCAGCTCTCTTCATGCTCTCCTCTCACCGTTTGCGTGGACTGTCGAATCCCCAACCTGCTCTGCCCATCTTCTTCACAAACCCAGCTATCTAGTCGACCCTTATCTTCACCCTCTTGCCTGCTTGCGTGGCCAACTGCAGCTCATCACCTGTATAAAGCTGCACTCCCTTTACGTTAGCTCTCCACTTTCACTAAGAGCCTGCAGCTGCACAATCCTTGCCGCTCCTCAGCTTCGCTCTCTTCGATCACTCCAACCCCAGGGTCGTGTCTACAGAACCAACCCTTTATACACGAGGCATCTCCCTTACAAACTGTCTCTCCTCACTCATACGAGAGTCTCCGCTCCTCCACGCGGCAACCTCCTCTACTACAGCTCTGCCTGCTCACTGTAGCTTCAAAGGCAAGCCTTCCCAACTGCCTAGTCTGCAGTTACCAGGCGGTTACCTTCTCAGCTTCGATTCTCATTCTTTAGCGCCTCCCCAGTCGCTGAGTTCTCCACGATCACCTAGAGACCTGCAGCCAGCCTTCTCTGCTTGTTGCAATCATGTGGGTGCGCTCCACGCTACGCCTCACCTTACTTGATCACCCGAGCGCTTTTGCTTTTAGTCACGCACCAGACGCCTTTGGCTGGTCCTCCCTCTTCGCCAGTCGTCGCCTCACACCCAGCGGCCTCAACAAACAAGCGCTTTGTCAACTTCTGGTCCCCGGCAACCCCCCTTCCCTGGGTCTCTTTTCTGCAGTGCCTCCCAGGCGATTCTTCTGTTTCCCGGCTCCTACTCCTTTTAAGCGGCCTCCTCTTCCCACATCTTTGCCACCTTCGAGACCTTCATGCTGGTAGCCACCTTTAGCATACCAAGTCTGGATGGGATATTTCTCAATGAAAATTGGGAATATGATCTACACACAGAGACTCTAACGAACCTATACACGGGTTACACATACCATGTAGGTTGGTTAGAAGTCCTACGATCTACATCTAGCGCCACTAATCTAGAAGAGCAACAGCAAATGATATGTGAGGTTATTCATACAATTATCCAATTGAGAGGCAAAATAGGGGAGTGAACCTAGTTTCCACTGGCCCTATGAGGTTTTTGGATACGGGCAAGGTCAAACAACCAACCTTATCACAATTGGAGACTCCCTCGGTGAGTCCCATAGACCCTTCATATGTTGTTTCGCCTGGAGTCTCAATGCAGGTTGAGCCCACGAGCAGTTAACTTTAGCTTTCCAACCTTGGCTCAACTTTCCATTAGGGAATCCGCAATGCCTACCCCAATGATGAGCATAGTGAAAAGTGCACCTATGACCGCTGTAGTTAGTACGACACCGCTACCTAGTGGAACAGTACCTACAACAGTGCGTGCCAGTGTCTATCGACCATATGTACCTATCGCTACTCATGCTCATGTAGCTCCTATGCCTCTTAGTATGCCAATGGCGTATGCTCCATGACTGCCTTATCACAACCCTTATCCAAGAGGAGCTAGGCCTAGTCACATATCATATCCTACGTCATTTGCCAACATACCCAGACCAACGCCAACTCCTATCAGCCAAGCTATCCCAGAACTACCTCCACCAGCTATGCCTGCTCACCTAGGTGATCTCGCAGCGTTTGCTCAGATGATCGGACGATCTATTGCAGAAAACATGCGGGGCATGCCTAAGAGAGAACCTAGAAGCAAGGCAGTACAAGTGGCTAAGCTCACTCAAAACTTCAGTGATAACCAGGATGTTAGGAAGCACATTGAAGTCTTCGAACACATGTGTGATTCCTTGGAGGAGCACAATGAGTTGCATAAGTGTAAAGCCTTAGGCTTAACCTTGAGTGGGAAGGCCGGAGATTGGTATCGAACCTTAAGGGTTGAAGAGCGCACTCACTACCCCACTCTCAAGAGATTGTTCTTGAAAGAATACATACGTGAGGGTGTGCTTTGGGGAGTAGCATCTCAACTCCAAAAAGCTGAACGCGAGGAAGGGGAGTCAGTGAGAGACTTTATAAGTCGATTGAAGCATCTAAATTCTCGCTGCACTCCCGATGAGCGCTTCAATAATAACCAACTGCTCGATAGATTCATCCGAGGACTGCGCCACGAGGACATATACAATGGCCTAGTCATTAGAGGTTTTACAACGTGGGAAGCAGTCACTGCCAATGCAATCCAGTTAGAAGACAACTTGATGATTGCAGGTAAAAAGGTGTCTTCGGAGACAAAATCCGTCAGTTCGCAAGTATCTGGGCACAAGCCAATGATGGTAAGGAGCCCAAGATATCCAAAATGTCTGTGACTGACCTTACTAAGGCTCTCCAAAAATACTTTAGGGGTAATCGAGCTCCTCAAAATAGCCATATGTACCCAAGAAGAGAGCAACAATGGTGTTCGGTTTGCTTAGGACCACATAGCACGAGTGAATGTCCCACATTCAGAGTCAAATTCAATGGGAATTGCAATGCATGTGGTAAGTATGGCCATCAATCTAAAGATTGCCTAGTACTTAAGCGAATGTTGGCAAATCAGGCACCACTAGCCTGGTCAAACACACCTCAAGTACCCGTGCTAATGCCTGCACAACCTGTCGAGCAACCGTCACAGCACATAGTTCCAAGGAATCCGAATGTAGTCGAGTCTGTGCCGTTACCACCGCCAGTGCTAGGACCACAACCTCCACATCCCAAGGATTACCCCAATAAACCAGATGGGTTGTGAGTCACATAGTGCGTGTGGGGATTATGAAGAGGAGATAGACCCCACTGCTCCATACGGGATTAATACGTTTGAAATGACTCCCCAGTACTACATGGAGGTTTATTTCGGGCAAGTCAAGCCTGTATATCAAGCGGCTGCTCTTGCCACAAGAGGGCAAAACCTTAATACCTTGGCGAGGAGACCACCTCTTCAATGCTATGAGTGTGGTGGACCGCATCGTGTAGCGGAGTGCCCTAATAGGCTACAGAAGATCGCTACTCAGATGCAACCAAATCAAGGGAGCACATCGAGAATGCCGGTACTTACATGTAATCATTGTGGCATAGATCATTTGATTGCTCAATGTCCACATAATCCTAATGCACCCAAGATTACGCCATTGAATTTGGTTGAGGTCACCAACCAGGCAACAGGAACCATACCTGTTGTACCCGCAAATGTAGTTACACGGTCAATGCTTCAAAATCAAAACTACATTCTTGAAGAGAGGGATACTGCATCAATCGCTCAGGCAAGGAAAAAGAAAACACGACGGAAGAGATCGCTTAATGCCATGAGCTCCAAGCCTAGTTTAAAGACTAACATAGGGACAGGAGATGACCCCGTGTATATGAATGATCCTGAAGATGATTCCGATTCAATAGAAACCATGGGGACAAAGCCACTACCTTAAGGGAGGAACCCACTCGGGAGCTCAACAAAGGAGAATCAAGCGAGTACATAAATAAGGGAAAACAGAAGGAAACTTCCTCGGCCCCACAACCAAGTCAGTTAATGCCCTCTCGACGACCACCCAAACTGACTAAGACTCCCCAAGACAAGCCACATGGGCCAAAGACCCTCAAGAAAAAGATTGGAACTTACCCAAACCCAGTTGAGGAAATTGAACAAGTGCAACACTTGAGGGGTTTGGTGGAAGAAACACAAAGAGAACTGGAGCCAGCAGACCCTAGAAGAATCAAAATTCCAGACACAGTGTTTCGTACACAAGTTCAGCCTCACAGGAGCCATAAACCGTTAGCTATACCGAGTATCATTCGGGAAGAAAGTGAGGGTAGGACATCAGGAAGTGGGCAACCACCCTTCTTGCTGGAAAGAATGTTTAGTGAGGGAATCCCTGACCCTATTGAAGAGGAAGTGATTCCATCTTCACCAGTCCCTAGTCAAGGGGCGATATCTCAAAAAGTACCGTTGAATGTGTCCAAGCTAATGGATTTCATGTCCTCTGAGATCAGAACCATGATCATATCCAAATTATATGGAGATCCTGAGCTATTCTTAGCTCTTCGGGCATTTCTCAATGGATAACTAAAGGCGGGGCTACCACAATTTGCAAATATGGATAGACCCGACACGCTTCAAGATGAAGGGGAACATTGGGATCTACAACCCAACCCAGATGAAGACTCGGTCGTTGAAATACCTGTTAATAAGTTGGGACAGTACTTTGAAGGTGACGAATCTAATGCAATCCTCCTCGTTTTACTACCAAGGGATTAACTCTAAAGGGAATCCTTGATGGTGGTGCTGGAGTGAGCATTGTGACTAAAAACTGTTGGGAATCTATGGGAAGACCTCACCTCAAAGTCACAAACATAGTGGTTAAGATGGCAAATGGAACTATTGCTAAACCTATTGGAATGTTAAGGGACCTTAAGATCAAGGTCTTGGGATACAAGGTAAAACATACCTTCATTGTAATGGATTTCTCCAAGCATCCTATGTCATATCAAATGATCGACGTCCTTTCATGAGGGAAGCACAAATGGTGCATGACTGGTCAAAAAACCATGTCTATCTACAATTCCAAGACTCTGTCATTCGAGTTGATCTTGAGAATGGTCGTGCACATCCTTTAGGAAGCAAGGTTATCATTGATAATCGATCGGATACCACTATTCACTCCGCCCCATTAAGGTATTGCTATACATGCAAAGAAGAGACGGATGATGGGAAAGATTCTCCTTATATGGATGTCCTACCCGATATGACTGAGTCGGATAACATGGATTGGGTAAACCTAGCGGCAACCATAGACACATGGGGAAATAGAGGCACAAGTTGGGTAACACCTGAGGGGCAAGATATGCCACCGTTAGTGCCAATAAACATGATAGGTGTTATGCACTTGACTCCTGATCGTGGCGAGAAAGTGGCAAACTCCACTGACACTGAAAGTAGCGAAGACTCTGACCAATGCAACTCTGAGTATGAATCTCAAGAAGAAACTAACTCTGAGCCTGATGGGGGGGATGAATCAAATATTCACCCAAATGTGGAAGCAAGGTGCTCAAGGCCTAGGACAGTGACCTCTTGCAGTTCATCCGAAAGTGAGGGGGACACAAGTGAAGATCGACCAAGTGAGTCCGAATCTGATAGAAACAAAAATCAAAAACTTGGTAAGAAGAAAAGGAGACATAAGCGCGAACGCTATCGAGCTAATGTACGCACACTGCAATCAACAAGGAAAGGTCCACTGCAGAATGGCTTAGTTATGTAGGAGCCATCTCATCGGAAGTTAGCGGATAATTGGGGACAATACCTCCAAAGTGTCATGTGGTGTATTCCGCAACCTCATGATGTCGCCCAATTAGAAACCCAAGAGAAGCGGAAACAAAGTCGTACTGCAAGAAGGCGGCAAAACCAAGAGTTGACTCAGCAACAAAAGGAAGCAGAATTGAAAGAAAAAAGCTTGGCACAACAAGAACCAGTAGACTTACACCCCGCACCTGAGCATTTCAAATCATTTACCATAGGGGAACGTAAAGTGGTCTACACAAAAGCCCAACGCCTACCAATGGGAGTAGCGGTGTCTACTATGGCCCTGTGGTAGTTAAGGAGATAGACTTAGTAGATCCGGGTGAGGAGTCTAAACCAGTTTTTATTGCTTAAGACCTCACCAAGGCGGAAGAAGCTGCACTTATTTGCTTGGACATATCATGATATGAAGGGTGTTCCACCCTCGGTGGTGCAACACACGATTCCAATGATTAGCACTGCTAAACCAGTCCAGCAACGTCCCTACCCAATGAATCCTAAGTATGCAAAGATTGTACAAGAGGAAATTGAAAAGCTTGTAAAATGTGGATTCATATACCCTATTGAGCACTCAGAATGGGTTTCTCCGATAGTCATCGTACCAAAGAAGAATGGGAAAATCAGAGTGTGCATTGATCTCAAAAAGGTTAATGCAACCACCAGAAGGGATCATTACCCCTTGCCATATTCTGAACATGTGCTTGAAAGAGTCGCAGGCAAGGAGGCATATAGCTTTTTAGATGGGTACTTGGGTTACAATCAGATCACAATTGCAGTCGAGGACCAAGCTAAAACAACATTTATCATGGAGTTTGGAGTGTTTGCCTTTCGCGTCATGGCTTTTGGCTTGACCAATGCACCTGCAACATTCCAACGATTGATAAACATGACCTTTAAGAAATATCTAAGGGACTTCTGTGAAGCTTTCTTAGATGATCTTTGTGTTCATTCCTCTTGGGATGAGCACTTGATGTGTTTACGAAAAATATTTGAAAGGTGTAGATTATATCGCATCTCATTGAATCCTTTCAAATGCCAATTCTGGGTTAAACACGGAGTTATCTTAGGGCATATAGTGTCCAAAAATGGAATTTCCACTGACGAGAGTAAAATCAAGGTCATTCTGGAATTGCCCCCACCCACCAACTATAAGGGAGTCCAACGCTTTATGGGCCACGTTCACCCAAGATCTCACCAACCATGCCAGTGGTGTAAGTGTGGGGCCTATCCCCCAGGCGGGTCATCACAGTGTCCACCGCCTCACTAGACAAGCTTGATATCTCAACACACCACACTCATAGCATTGAAGAGGTGGTCTCCTCGCCAAGGTATTAAGGTTTTTCCCTCTTGTGGCGAGAGCAGCGGCTTGATATACAGGCTTGACTTGCCCGAAATAAACCTCCATGTAGTACTGGGGAGTCATTTCAAACGTATCAATCCTGTATGGAGCAGTGGGGTCTATCTCCTCTTCATAATCTCCACACGTACTATGTGACTCACAACCCATCTGGTTTATTGGGGTAATCCTTGGACGTGGAGGGTGTGGTCCTAGCACTGGCGGTGGTAACAGCACAGACTGGAGTACATTCGGATTCCTTGGAACTATTAGCGTGGGTACTTGAGGTGTGTTTGACCAAGCTAGTGGTGCCTGATTTGCCAACATTCTCTTAAGTACTAGGCAATCTTTAGATTGATGGCCATACTTACCACATGCATTTCAATTCCCATTGAGTGAATGTGGGACATTCACTCATGCTATGTGGTCCTAAGCAAACCGAACACCATTGTTGCTCTCTTCTTGGGTACATATAGCTATTTTGAGGAGCTCGATTACCCCTAAAGTATTCTTGGAGAGCCTTAGTAAGGTCGGTCACAGACATTTCGGATATCTTGGGCTCCTTGGCAATAGGTTTTATCGTCATTGGCTCATGCCCAGATACTTGCGAACTAACGGATTTTGTCTCCGAAGACACCTTTTTACCTACAATCATCTAGTTGTCTTCTAATTGGATTGCATTGGTAGTGATTGCTTCCCACGTTGTAAAACCTCTAATGACTAGGCCATTGTATATGTCCTCGTGGCGCAATCCTTGGATGAATCTATCGAGCAGTTGGTTATTATTGAAGCACTCATCGGGAGTGCAACAAGAATTTAGATGCTTCAATCGGCTTATAAAGTCTCTCACTGACTCCCCTTCCTCGCGTTCATCTTTTTGGAGTTGAGATTCTACTCCCCAAAGCACACCCTCACGTATGTATTCTTTCAAGAACAATCTCTTGAGAGTAGATATGCGGCCAGTGGGATGACAGGCTGTGTGACAGCCATTCTAGAGACTCTGGCATAGTTATAGCGCCAGCTCATTTAGTCGGGTTCACACTATAAAGAACCCGTGTATGTATTTGGTTGAGTGCCTTTCATATTGTGTGTACTCTTATTCTTGTATATGGTGTGTTGAGTGTTGAGTAGAGAAGAAGAAGATTTCAGCCTCTCGCCTTGTGTGTTCTCTATTAGGGTTTTGTGAGTGTGTGTGCTTGCAAGAGCTCAAGCTCTCTTCCCCCTGCATCCTTTCATGGTATCAGAGCCTGGTTCATGCTAAGGGCTGAGCTGCAAGCAAGAGAAACACAGGAAGCGGTACGAGGGTAAGAGCTTCAACTACTCTTCCCTATTGTGTTGGTGACTACACCCTTGTCGGGAGCTCTACGAAAGGCACCGGCAAACGGTCTCTGATTGAGGAGCTTTCTTCGCGGGAGTAAAGCTATAGGGCAACTATACAGTCCTAAGTTTTTCGGGCCAAAAACGCGTTTCGGGCGTGTCTGGACCTCCATTTTTTAGAAAGCAGGCGATTTCGAGCACTGCGGGTAAGTCATCGATTCTCTGCATAACTCTGTTTTAAGGACTACAGGAAGACAGATTGACTGTGCAGACACTGTGGGTGCTACAAAAAGGTCTACAATTGCCATTGGGTGTATGTATGCACATTGAGGTCACTAGTTGTGACATTTGAGTGGACTGCAGTACCGCTGTGCGAAAAATTTAGCAGTTGTGCAGGAAAAACCAGAGTGCAGTTTCTGGTAAAATTGTGTGTTTGGCAAGATGTCTAATGATGGCATAACACAAATTGTGGCTGAGAAGCTGGATAAGAATAACTTCCATGCTTGGAGGTTCAGGTTGACGAATTTCTTAATGGGAAAAAGCTATTGGGACTACATAGAAGGTGAGCATGAAGAGGCACTAGAGATACCGGACATAAATCCGACTGCTACAGATGTGAAAGAGTTTAAAGACTGGAACCAAGGAGCCAGGAAGGTTATGTATTGGCTATCCATTATTAGTATACAGGACACCATGATTGGGCACATTCAGGATGCCAAGTCCCCCAAGGAGGCGTGGGACACCTTGGTAAAGCTCTATGAAAGCATCTATTGGTGTGTCAGTAGATGATGATGACAAGGTGGAAGTCTGTCTACGTGGTCTCGGGCCACAATACAAGGCGTTCAAGACGTCTATTTAGACTCGGAAAAACATTCCCAACTTTACAGATTTGGTGTCTATGTTGATTATCGAAGAGAAGAACTTGGGTGAAGACCAACAGTCTTCACAAAGCAAAAACAGTTCAGAGCACAACAGGCCTTCTACACGAGTTCAGGAAGAGGACGAGGTAGAGGAGGCCGTGGACGCGGTCAAGGAGGTAGCCGAACAGGTAATCAGAATTATGGCCAACAGCAGCAGCAGCAACAACAACAACAACAACAACAACAACAGTCCCAGAATCAACAACAACAACAACACGCAGGTGGAAGAGGCAAATTTAAAGGTAGGGGGAGTCAAAGAGGTCGTGGAAATTGGCAAAGACAATATAATGATGCACGTGAATGCTATTATTGTGGTATGCCTGGACATGTGCAGGCAGAATGTTATAAGAAGTAGGCTGACATGCAAAATGGGAAAGTGCAGCAAAACAACTATGCATCCTCAAGTAGAAATAATGAGGTTAATGAAAGGTTGTTTGTTATGCAACATGTCGTGAATGCCATGTCTGAAAATGTTGATGCAGCACAAAAAGATAATGTATGGTATGTGGATTCAGGTGCTTCGAACCACATGACGAGTCATGGGGAGTGGTTCAAGGAGATGAAAAACCCAGAAAGACCAAGTTTTGTGGAAACAGCAGGGGATGATACTACTCATCCGATTGCCCATGTTGGAGATGTGCCATTGTCTATGCAGGATGGCAAAGTGAAGTACCTTTGCAGATGTACTTCATGTACCAAACATAACAAAGAATCTGGTTTCAGTTGGCCAGATGATTGAGCAGGGTTTGCAGGTTCGGTTTAACCCTGATGGGTGTTATGTTGAAGATTTTAAAGACAAGTGCAGGTTGGTTGCAAAAGGCAACAGAGTGGGCAGAATGTTTACATTGAATGTAGACATGCCTGAAATGAGTGCTGCGATGTTTGCAAATGGTTCAGGAGTTGTTGCAGACACAGACATATGGCATAAAAGAATTGGACATGTAATTGTGCAGAGATTGAAGTCTATTCAAACAAAAGGAAATGTGACAGGGCTGCCAAAATTTAAAGTGGAAGGTATGCAGAAAATATGTGAAGCATGCCAATTTGGGAAGCAAACAAAGCATGTGTTTCCACGTAACAAATACATGATCAGAAATGCACTAGATGTTGTGCATTCAGATGTATGGGGTCCTACGAAGACCATATCTATGGGAGGCTGCAGGTATTATGTGACTTTCATTGATGACCACACAAGGAAAGTGTGGGTATATTTCATGAAAGAGAAGAGTGAGGTGTTCACTCACTTTCAGAATTTCAGAGTTTTGGTTGAAAAGAAAACAGGGAAATATATCAAGTGCCTAAGGTCAGATGGAGGGGGAGAATACTTCTCCAATGAGTTCTCTGAATTTTTGAAGAAGAATGGTATTCGGAGACAGTTTACATGCAGATACACTCCGCAGCAAAATGGAGTTGCTGAGCGGAAAAACAGGCACATTGCTGAGATTGCGCGAGCATTGATGGAAGAGAAAAATATGCCGCATTGCTATTGGGCTGAGGCTATTTCTACAGCAGTATACATCATGAACAGGACTCCAACTGCAGCCATACATGATGTAACTCTAGAGGAGAGGTTTACTGGTAGAAAACCAGATTTGTCTCATCTGAAAGTCTTTGGATGCATTGCATATGTGCATGTGCCAGATGAGCTGAGAACTAAGCTAGATCCAAAAGCTGAAAAATGTGTGTTTATTGGATACTCCCTTGAGCAAAAGGGATACAGGTGTTATAACCCTGGTACTACACGTGAGTTGAGGGTAAGCAGGGATGTTGTCTTTGATGAGATGAGCAGCTGGTATGCTACTAAAAAAGAAGCTGTTGGGGCTGATGTGAGTGGAAGTGTGGTTGCACAGAATGCAGGTCAGCAATCATAGTCTTTGAGTGGACCAGGAGAGTCCTCATCTAGTGGGTCTATTGATAGACCATGGAGTGGCAGGCTGCGTCATAATACCAGTCCTGTAAATGTGATTAGTACATCACATAAAGGAGAGGAGAAAGTGGTTGAGCCCCTTGGTATGCCTGACATTTCTGCAGGGCATTCTCATGTTGATGGAGAGTCTAGTGGTTCAGACATGAGCCTTGATGAGGAGCTTGGGATCCTAGCTATGAGAACACCTGGTGCAAAGAAGGCTATGGAAGCCATGAATGAAAAGCTGCGAAGATTAGGGAGAGTGAAGAACCCTGTGCAGAGATTTACATACGATGGTTATGTGGCACATCACTATGCATATATGGCAAAGGTTGTGCAGGTTGTAGAGCCCACATGCATTGATGAGGCTGTTGGAAATGTGTGTTGGGAGAAAGCTATGGATGAGGAGATGGATGCACTATATGGAAATGAAACTTGGGATTTAGTGCAATTGCCTGAAGGCAATAAAGCCATTGGATGCAAGTGGGTGTACAAAATTAAACATAACAGTGATGGAAGCATAAACAGGTACAAGGCTAGATTGGTAGCC
This sequence comes from Cibotium barometz, assembly GCF_041138505.1. Taxonomy (NCBI): domain Eukaryota; kingdom Viridiplantae; phylum Streptophyta; class Polypodiopsida; order Cyatheales; family Cibotiaceae; genus Cibotium; species Cibotium barometz. The sequence continues at coordinate 8,821,055 of NC_141057.1, read as the reverse complement.
AAAGGATATGCGCAGACATATGGGATTGATTATGAGGAAACTTTCAGCCCAGTTGCCAAGATGGCAACGATGAGAGTTGTGATAGCAGTGGCTGCGTCAAAGCAATGGTCTTTACATTAGATGGATGTAAAGAATGCATTCTTGCATGGGGATTTGCAAGAAGAGGTGTATATGTTGCAGCCACCTGGTTATGAGGATGTGGGTCACCCCGAGCATGTTTGCAGGTTGAAGAAAGCCTTGTATGGCTTAAAACAAGCACCAAGAGCATGGTCTGACAAGATTTCTGAATATCTTGTCACTATTGGTTTTCATGTAGCCAATGCAAATTTCTCGCTGTATGTGAGACATAGTAGAGGAGTTGTGCTTGTTGTCATCTATGTAGATGACTTGATCATTACGGGGGACCATGATGCAGAGATCTTTGATGTAAAGATCTTGCTTAGACAGAAGTTCGAGATGAAGGATCTGGGGGAGCTCAGATATTTCTTGGGCATTGAGGTGATTAGGTCACCACATGGTATTGGATTACTGCAGAGACAATATGGCTTGGACATGTTGTCCAAGTATGGTATGACAGGCTGTAAGCCTATTTCCGTGCCATTGGATCAGAATGGCAAGCTGAGTGCAGATTCAGGAGAGATCTTGGAGGATCCTACTATGTATAGACGCATAGTAGGAAGTTTGATCTACATGATGATCACCAGACCAGATTTGAGCTATGCTATTGGGTTGGTGAGTCAGTTTATGCAGGTTCCACGGAAATTGCATTTGGATGCAGTGAGACGCATACTGAGGTATGTGAAGTCTACTTTGCATTGTGGACTATTCTATGAGACTAGGACAGAGATATGTGTACATGGGTACACAGATGCTGATTGGGTTGGTAGTATCTCAGATAGAAGATCTACCAGTGGCTTCATGTTTTCTTTGGGGAGTGCTGCTGTAACTTGGAGCAGCAAGAAGCAGCCTACAGTTGCTCTATCGAGTACAGAGGCCGAGTACAGAGGAGCTGCTATGGCAGCATGTGAGGTAGCTTGGTTGAGAAAGCTACTTGCAGATTTGGGTCTATCAGTGGATAGACAAGTTGTCATTTTTTGTGACAACATTAGCAGTATACAGTTGGCCAGGAACCCAGTCTTTCATGCTCGTACGAAGCACATAGAGGTCCACTACCACTTTGTCAGAGAGAAGGTCTTAGCAGGAGACCTTGACCTTGTTTATGTCAGCACAGAGGATCAGGTAGCTGACATCTTCACCAAAGCATTGGGTACAGAGAAGCTCTGCGGATTCAGGGCTTTGCTTGGTGTACATGAGATGGAGTTGAGCTCGAGGGGGAGTGTTGAGATATCGAGCTCGTCTAGTGAGGCGGTGGACACTGATGACCCGCACACTTACACCACTGGCATGGTTGGTGAGATCTTGGGTGATATGTGGCCAGTGGGATGACAGGCTGTGTGACAGCCATTCTAGAGACTGGCATAGTTATAGCGCCAGCTCATTTAGTCGGGTTCACACTATAGAGAACCCGTGTATGTATTTGGTTGAGTACCTTTCATATTGTGTGTACTCTTATTCTTGTATATGGTGTGTTGAGTGTTGAGTAGAGAAGAAGAAGATTTCAGCCTCTCACCTTGTGTGTTCTCTATTAGGGTTTTGTGAGTGTGTGTGCTTGCAAGAGCTCAAGCTCTCTTCCCCCCTACATCCTTTCATGGTGGACCGCATCGTGTAGCGGAGTGCCCTAATAGGCTACATAAGATCGCTACTCAGATGCAACCAAATCAAGGGAGCACATTGAGAATGCCGGTCTTATGTGCCCTAATAGGCTACATAAGATCGCTACTCAGATGCAACCAAATCAAGGGAGCACATCGAGAATGCCGGTACTTACATGTAATCGTTGTGGCATAGATCATTTGATTGCTCAATGTCCACATAGGAGAATCAAGCGAGTACATAAATAAGGGGAAACAGAAGGAAACTTCCTCGGCCCCACAACCAAGTCAGTTAATGCCCTCTCGACCACCCAAACTGACTGAGACTCCCCAAGACAAGCCACGTGGGCCAAAAACCCTTAAGAAAAAGATTGGAACTTACCAAACCCAGTTGAGGAGATTAAACAAGTGCAACACTTAAGGGGTTTGGTGGAAGAAACACAAAGAGAACTGGAGCCAAACCCGAGAAAAATCAAAATTCCAGACACAGTGTTTCCTACGCAAGTTCAGCCTCACAGGAACCATAAACCGTTAGCTATACCGAGTATCATTCGGGAAGAAAGTGAGGATAGGACATCCGGAAGTGGGCAAACACCCTTCTTGCTGGAAAGAATGTTTAGTGAGGGAATGCCTGACCCCATCGAAGAGGAAGTGATTCCATCTTCACCAGTCCCTAGTCAAGGGGCGATGTCTCGAAAAGTACCGTTGAATGTGTCTAGGCTAATGGATTTCATGTCCTCTGAAATCAGAACCACGATCATATCCAAATTATACGGAGATCCTCAGCTATTCTTAGCTCTTCGGGCATTTCTCAATGGAGAACTAAAGGCGGGGCTACCACAATTTGCAAATATGGATAGACCCGACACGCTTCAAGATGAAGGGGAACATTGGGATCTACAACCCAACCTAGATGAAGACTCGGTCATTGAAATACCTGTGAATAAGTTGGGACAGTACTTTGAAGGTGACAAATCTAATGCCACCCTCCCCATTACTACCAAGGGATTAACTCTAAAGGGAATCCTTGATGGTGGTGCTGGAGTGAGCATTGTGAATAAAAATTATTGGGAATCTATGGGGAGACCTCACCTCGAAGTCACAAACATAGTGGTTAAGATGGCAAATGGAACTATTGCTAAACCTATTGGAATGTTAAGGGACCTTAAGATCAAGGTCTTGGGATACAAGGTAAAACATACCTTCATTGTAATGGATTTCTCCAAGCATCCTATGTCATATCAAATGATCTTAGGACGTCCTTTCATGAGGGAAGCACAAATGGTGCATGATTGGTCAAAAAACCATGTCTACCTACAATTCCAGGACTCTGTCATTCATCTTGAGAATGGTCGTGCACATCCCTTAGGAAGAAAGGTTATCATTGATAATCGATCGGATACCACTATTCACTCTGTCCCATTAAGGTATTGCTATACATGCAAAAAAAAGACTGATGATGGGAAAGATTCTCCTTACATGGATGTCCTACCGGGTATGACTGAGTCGGATAACGTGGATTGGGTACACCTAGCGACAACCATAGACACATGGGGAAATAGAGGCATAAGTTGGGTAACACCTGAGGGGCAAGATATGCCACCGTTAGTGCCAATAAACATGATAGGTGTTATGCACTTGACTCCTGATGGCGAGAAAGCGGCAACCTCCACTGACACTGAAAGTGGCAAAGACTCTGACCAATGCAACTCTGAGTATGAATATCAAGAGGAAACTGACTCTGAGCCTGATGGAGGGGATGAATCAAATATTCACCCAAATGTGGAAACAAGGTGCTCAAGGTCTAGGATAGTGACCTCCTACGGTTCATCCGAAAGTGAGGGGGACACAAGTGAAGATCAACCAAGTGAGTTCGAATCTGACAAAAACAAAAAATCAAAAAATTGGTAAGAAGAAAATGAGACACAAGCGCCAACGCTATCGAGCTAATGTACGCACTGCAATAAACAAGGAGAGATCCACCGCAGAATGGCTTAGTTATGTAGGAGCTATTGACGCTCATCGGAAGTTAGCGGATAATTGGGGACAATACCTCCAAAGTGTCATGTGGTGTATTATGCAACCTCATGACATCGCCCAATTAGAAATCGAAGAGAAGCCGAAACTAAGTCGTACTGTAAGAAGGCGGCAAAACCAAGAGTTAGCTCAGCAACAAAAGGAGGCGGAATTGAAAGAAAAAAGCCTAGCACAACAAGAACCAGTAGACTTACACCCCGCACCCGAGCATTTCAAATCATTCACCATAGGGGAACGTAAAGTGGTGTACACAAAAGCCCAACGAACGCCTACCAATAGGAGTAGCGGTGTCTACGATGGCCCTGCAGTAGTTAAGGAGATAGACTTAGCAGATCCGAGTGAGGAGTCTAAAGTAGTTTTCATTGCTCAAGACCTCACCCAGTCAGAGGAAGCTGCACTTAAGAAGCTTCTTAAAGAATTCAAGGACATATTTGCTTGGACATATCATGATATGAAGGGTGTTCCACCCTTGGTGGTACAACACACGATTCCAATGATTAGCACTGCTAAACCAGTCCAGCAACGTCCCTACCCAATGAATCCTAAGTACGCAAAGATTGTACAAGAGGAAATTGAAAAGCTTGTAAAATGTGGATTCATATACCCTATTGAGCACTCAGAATGGGTTTCTCCGATAGTAATCGTACCAAAGAAGAATGGGAAACTCAGAGTGTGCATTGATCTCAAAAAGGTTAATGCAGCCACCAAAAGGGATCATTACCCCTTGCCATATTCTGAACATGTGCTTGAAAGAGTGGCAGGCAAGGAGGCATATAGCTTTTTAGATGGGTACTCGGGTTACAATAAAATCACAATTGCAACCGAGGACCAAGGTAAAACAACATTTATCACGGAGTTTGGAGTGTTTGCCTTTCGCGTCATGGCCTTTGGCTTGACCAATGCAGCCATTGACTATATGACCAAATGGGCTGAAGCGAAGGCGACACGTAAGCAGATGCAAGGAAAATAGCCAAGTTCCTCTTTGAAAATATAATCACACGCTTTGGTTGTCCTTTTGAACTTGTGAGCGACAATGGTACGCATTTTATAAATGAAGTGATTAAGGAGCTCACAACAAATTTCATAATATTCCATAAAAAATCTACTCCTTACTATCCGCAAGCGAATGGCCAAGCCGAGAGTACCAACAAGACCTTAATCTCTGTTTTGACAAAGACAATTGAAGCTCATCGCACGGATTGGGATCTAAAGCTTACAATAGCTTTATGGGCCTATCGTACTGCGTACAAAGTGGCTATTAATTGCACACCATTCAAAATGGTATATGGCCCAAGAAGCAGTCATGCCGTGGGAATTTGTCATTCCTAGTCTTCGTGTTGCTACTCAAGAGGATTGGGATGGTAATCCCTTAGTAGAGCGACTGTATATCCTTGAGCGGCTAAATGAAGAAAGACAATTGGCTGTGTACAATGCCCTTATGGAGAAGGATAGAAGGAAAAAATGGTTTGATCGCCACCTAAAGGACAAGGACATCAAGGTTGGGGATAAAGTCCTGATGTATGGAGTGCGAAACGAAAAGAAGAAGCTCAAATATGCTAGTAAGGGACCGTATAGAGTATGTGAAATTACCCCGCAAGGTACCATCAGACTGGAGACTATCGACGGAGTTGAAACCATTGGATTCCTTAATGGGAGTAAATTCAAAAGGTACTATGACCCCCTAAGCCAAGAGGAGTTACATGCAATCCATCAAAAGAAGGTAGCTAAAGAACAAGCTGAGCTTAAAAAGATACAAGTGAGAGTTGAAGCCAAAGAACATCAACAGCGTGCTAGGCACCAACGAGAAGCCAACTTGGGGATTACACAAGCATTTTTCAAGGAGGTAGACGAGGATTCACTGGAATCTGACCCACCTCTAAGATACCCAATTGAGTTATAGAGTCCTTACGGCGGCGAGGAGGTGCTGTATAATGCATTATTGGATACAGAAGCTTAACACAATTTGTTATCATATGGCGTGTGGTGTCAACTTGGAAAACCACCTTTATCCAAGAGTACTATCCAAGTTCAAGAAAACAACAAGAAGAAAACCCCTGTCTCAGGAATTCTGCACACTCCAGTTGCCTATGACAAGGGGACCGTAATTCAAAGTTTTTTGGTTATGCCTGCGGGTACCATGGAAGGGATTGTAAACTTAGGGTGCAAATGGATGATGTCCACCAAGTGCAATATCGATTGGGCAACTAGATGAGTCACAACGCAAGAACCAACACTAGGTCTGGCCGCTCAAAATCCCGCACCTAAGTCATCTCCTCAAATGTAAGATAATGAAAAATCACAAAGTCCAGTGGCAAAACCATCTTTGATTATTTGCCACCCCTCTAACGCTTCAACGCCAAGAGTGGAAACAGGCAGTGTGGTCTCTAAGGCTCTGCTTACTATGCTAAAGAGTATATACAAATGGGTCCCAAAAGCTTCGTTAACAGCTACTTCCCCTGCTCAATCTCATTCAAACAAGAAGTCTCGTAGAAGGAAAACAGCTACCCACTCGAGAAAGGGCAATGTAACATCACGATGGATCCCTAAAAAATTATTAGTAGCCCAAGGGTACTACAAGAGAAATGACCAGATTTGGGTCCCTAAACATAAGCTGAATCCCTCTACATCACCTGTAAAACCTTGCAAACCAAATGTTGCCACCCCAACGACAATTCAAGACCGTGGTAAGGGAAAGGTAACAGAGTGCTCCGCACCACTTCTTCCAGAGCTAGTTTGGATTCCCAAATGATATCAATCAATACCACCTAGCTCAGGAAGGGGGGAGCCACATGAAGCTTCTAGCTCCTCATGCCAAACACACGTTGATATAGAAGTTTCTTCATACTCTACACCTACTCTTGTCAACACCCAACCAGAGACCAATGAGTCTATGTCTCCTTTTGTAAAAGTATCGTCGGAAACCATTTCCTCCATTGGTCAATGGGAGCGATACAAGGGTCATAAAAAGCTATCTGCCCACATCACAACCTATGACCTGTTGGACAAATTGGTTCTAAGAAGCTGCAATATCATTGCAGAAAATATGATCTACCCAAGGAAAGGGGGAGCATGTACTCACGCTCGACATTCTATTGCTTCCTCCCTAACCTTCTCCTATGACCATGTAATTGCCAAATTCAAGGGGATGTATATATATAGCTTTATACATTTAAAAAAAACAAAGAAAAGAAAAACAAAAAATAGTAAAAAGAGCAAGAGCACAAAAAGAGGAGAAATATCCGTATACAATCAAGAACTACATTGACCTGTCATAAACCTACTGATGCTATATCTGTGTTTGCAGATATGGCAGATGCACGATCATCATACACTTCATCCACTCCCACCTTTGGTGAGAGGTATCATCTGTACCTTTCTCAGATATTTCACGTGCTATCCTGTAATTGAAACTGAATGGGATCATATAGATGTACTAGCCAGAGAGGAAAATGTTGAGGAATTAGAATGGCTAATTCGCCTATTGACCATGACTGACCCCTTCTCTATAGAGGACATATCCCCGATAGCCCAATGCTTTTCTTTTCCACAAGATGACTATCCTCGCATGGTTACATTCTTGATGAGTTTATGTGGATGGGAAAATGAAAAGGAAATATCTGACAATGATGAATGGACAGATGAAACTCATAGCACTATTGAGGTTGACTTTGTTTATTTGGATGATGCGGATAGAGGCTTAGCTTTAGGGCTAGAGCCACGACTCTACAACATCCTCTTACCGTATCCTCAGTAGTAGTGTGGTGACTGGTAGGTAGGTTAGTGTTTTCAAGTTTTTTCTAGTTTGGATTCCTTAAACGAGTCTTTAATTTTTCACACTGATGTGCCTCTCGAGGTATAGTGCTTGTTAGTTGGTTGTACAGGTGAAAAAGTTTGAGGTGGGTTCGCTTTCAAGTCCTGAGATAGCTGCAACGCTCATACATAAATATCTCATCAAATTGCAGGCATTTTTCTCATCAAATCAAGGAGATCTTCAAAATACAGGTGTAATTCTTCCATACCCACTCTCTTTCGGTTTTATTGTTCAATTAATTGCATGAACTATAATGCATGACCACATGGAAATTGTCAATGTACTACTTAGTTTTTGAAGTTGCCTGACGTGCTAGTGTGAATCATTAATGAGTTTAACCTTATTGGATATATTCTTGAGAATGCATGCAGTCTTTAGTTAACCTTGGAATACGATTGTCTTAGGTCTAGGGTCAAACCATCTTAATGTTTGACACTTGTCCATGTGTGTATTGACCTCTAGGACATAGCTTTTACCCCTTTGTTGAAAGGATGCAAGACAAATTATAGTTCAGGGGGAGCGAAGATCAAAAGAAATAATCTTTTTTTAAAGAAAAAGGCACCTACAATAAATGGCAATACAAGTCTATGATATGCTTTAATGTTGGCCTATCGCCTTATTGATACTTGGTAGGCGAGGAGTATTCTACTCCAGACCGATGCCTTGGTTGGTAGGGGGTAGCCTTGCCTAAGGTGAACTAATAGATTCCTGGATAATGCCTTGTGTTAAACATGGTACCAGGATCGATGTTAGTTTTGCCTTAGGAAGTTCGCCATTGTGTGTAAAAATTGTCACGTGCATAAAAAAAATAAAGGCAAAAGGCTTCTATTTCTGATGTTTCTTGTGTCCCTAGGCTCGCGGTATTAACTTGTTCTTAGAGTAGACACAGTGTGGTCATCTGTTTATTTATTAAGCTTGGTTATTTTCCTTGACTTAGGCCAGTTATAAACCTTGATTAACCTTTGACACCTTGTTAAATCTTGATTTACTTTCAATAATTTTAAACTCTTGTTAATTTGCTACACTAGCTCATTCATGTGACCCCTTAAACTAAGTCTCATAGCAACATCCATTGTGGTCTAACATGCTTAAATTTATACACTTTATATCTTTTAAATTCCAGCATACTTTCACTCTACTTCCCTGTTTTGCAGACGGTCTACCACAACAACCCTATCGAGCTTACCATACCATAGCTTTCGAGGACGGAATCTACATCAGGAAGGGGGGCATGTTAACCTATGAGACGGACATTGAGACGTACTATGTTTTACGTCATTAATCTAAATATTCTGAGTCATGGGCCGGGCTTGTCGGCACCATATGTTAAGGATAAAGGGATTGGGTGATCGCCGATGAGAGGCGCACCTTGAATATCAGCAGGGTAAGGGTTAGGATCGGCCGGCCATGTATGGGTGCCCATGTGTGAATGGCCAAGTCACCTATAAAAGTCAAATGTAATTGTAAAACCCTCATTCTCATGTGTTGAATACAAGAGTGCTCTTGCCTTATCCTCTTGGTTTCCTTCTCCTGCGTGTGAGAGAGAGAGAGAGAGAGAGAGAGAGAGAGTGAGAGAGCGATCGAGCACTATGTAGCGGCACGACGGCGGTGAGGCGGTAAAGCGGCGATGGTGGCTCCTTCTTCACTGCGACATGGGAATCCTTCACGGCGATGGTTTTAGCGCGGTGCATGACACACCTTTGCATTCTGTTTGAGCTTACTTTCCTGGTTGTATGCTTGTAGTAGCAATTTGTGGTCGCAACATACGGTGTTCGGCAAGTCCCCAGCTACTACGACCAGTGCGGCAAAAGCGCACAATCATCCAATTTCTTTTGAAATTAGAAAATTGAAACCATATGACCTTAAGTATAGTACTTATGATAAAGAATTGATTGCTCTTGTTTATGCATTGAAAATTTGGAAACAATATCTTATGGGTTTTAAGTCATTAAAATTGATTAACAAAGTATCAAATATTTTCTTTTTTCAAATATTGGATAGACATATTAAGTGGGAATCTTTTATTCAAAGTTTTCAGCCAACTATTCAATATACACCTAGTCGTGAATGTTATTGTTTTGCTGATGCTTTGAGTAGGAGACCAACCATTCATAATATATCCATTATTGAGGGGATATCTTCTGATAACATGAAAGGAATTCATGATAGTGATTATAATTTTTCTAATGCATATAATAATATGAAAGACAATAATTGGTTACCTCATTTAGATTATTCTTTATGATGACGGTTTTCTTTTCTTTTCCAAAAGAAGTTGTGCAATACTAGACCACTTAGGCAAGATATTATTGAAGAATCTCATTAACCACCTTTTTTTAGTCATAGAGGAGTTTCATCTACTTTGCAAATTGTTGCATAGATTTCTTTTGGCCTAATATATGTAGAGATATTTCTAGGTTTGTGTCTAAACGTGTTATTTGTCTCAATAGATTAAGAGTCATAAAGGAAATAAATTTGGTTTGCTTATGCCATTACCAATTCCTAGTGAACCATGGGAACAAATAAGTATGGACTTCATTACTAGTTTTCTAATGAACCATGGGAACAAATAAGTATGTATTAGGAGTCATAAAGGAAATAAATTTGGTTTGCTTATGCCATTACCTATTCCTAAAAATGAACCATGGGAACAAGTAAGTATGGACTTCATTACTGGTTTTCCTTTTACTACTAACAAGACTGATATGATTTGGACTATTATAGATATATAGATTTAGCAAATAGGCTTATCTCATTGCTTTTGCAAAAAGACATCGCTGCTTATCAAGCTACATGTTTGTGCATCATGGTTTACCAAAGATCATTGTTTCTGATAGAGATAGAAAGTTTTATGGTGATTTGTGGACTACTTTGTTTGATAATCTTGGAAAAAAATTTCCATTTTTCTAGTTCATTTCATCTTGAATCAAATGGGAGAACTGAAGCAACACTTATGTCTCATCTTAGCCTAAGTAGTGGGATAAATATCCTTGGCTATTTTGCAGCATTCGTACATGATCTCTTTGAAAAAGTATCCATATCCTTACTACTATACGTATTTACATGTACATTTTGAATTTGAAAAAGTACCCATATCCTTACAACTATCCATATTTACATGTATATTTTGACTTTTTTGTAGAGTTTGACCACCATGAGATTCTTGTAGTTTTTTCATTTCTTGATAGTTACACACACACAATACCTAGTGTGGCCACCAACCCTTTTCATAGCAACCCTCTTGAAACACACACTCTTCACACATTTTGAGATGTAAGGGGGGAAGAAAGGAAAATACATGAGGGTGTCTTGGAGCAACACCGGCATTTGGCGAAAGCCAATATCTTTTCTAGAATCTCTCTCTCTCTCTCTCTCTCTCTCTCTCTCTCTATCACCCAAGTGTAGTAGATTGGTTAGCTCATGGATTTGTTATTCAACACGTCTTGTGTTTGAATCTCACCATCGTCTGATAGATCATATTTGGTCTCTTGGGATTGTTCCTATGACGTTAAAAATGCGTTCTTATTCCTCTTGTTCTTCTCTCTCTCTCTCTCTCTCTCTCTCTCTCTCTCTCACACACACACACACACACACACACACACACACTTATGCAACTTTAAATCTACTCTAGTGCTCGCAAACAAATAAATAGATAGATAGAGAGAGAGAGAGAGAGAAAGAGAGAGAGAGAGAGAGAAATGAAATGAAATTTTATTATTGTCTTCAAAGGACCATAACGGGTCCTTTGAGACACATGTCAAACATAACGGGTCCATGAGACACATGTCGAACATAACGGTACCATAACGGGTCCATGAGACACATGTCGAACATACATGAATACATAAGTTGATGCGCTCGGGAGCCTCATCAAAAATCATAATGAAACTAAAATGAAAATCAAAAAGCTATGCAGCATGCTATAAGTGTACATCATGAGAAGCATGATGTACACTTATAGCATGCTATAAGTGTACATCATGAGAAGCATGTCATGCCATATAGGTACTCATGAGAAGTGTACATCATGAGAAGCATGTCATGCCATATAGGTACTCATGAGGGCTAGGCCCCCTCGTCAGGTGCACCATAATAGTAGAAGAAGTCATGCCCCTCCACCTCTCCTCCCTAGATCAAGTGGATAATTTGGTCCCTCGAGAGCCCGCAATCCGTAGGTGACAATGGAGGGTCCCCCCCAAGGTGTCTTTGTCATAATGCCCGTAATGTCCTATGGCATGGTGAGACCAGTCTCCTGTAGAGTGGCCTCTATGTAGGTGCTCTATACATCTATGTAGTGGCCTCTATGTAGGTGCTCTATGCATCTATGTAGTGGCCTCTATGTAGTGGCCTCTATGTAGGTGCTCTATGCGTCTCTGCTCAATCATCTCATATGTGCATCCTCGTGGGGGGTACAACAGTGGTCTCTGCAGCCATGTCGGGTCCAGAATCTGTGGATCCTCCCTGTGAGTCTGAGTGTGGTGTGGTGGGCTGTCTGGCTCTTGGGTCTCTCGCGCATTGTAAGTTTGGTGGCCCTGCATCTGTATAAGTCTCCTATCTCTGAAAGTGAAAGCCTCTCTGATTGATGAATAGAGCTAGGCATCTCTGATCCTCATAGTCAATGACCCTGGAAATAGGGCCAAAGCCATCTCTAAAGAGACAGTGAAACCTCCCCCGGATCTCATAGTACGCTGGGCATCTGCATTAGAAGTGCTCCTCTGTCTCAACCCCATGTCACATATGGAGCATTTTTGTTCCTGTCTTTTGACTCTCCTGCCTCTCCTCATCCGTCTCATCCTGCTGCCTGCCTCAATCTCCAATCTGTGGGATGAAACTCTAAGCTGTCCAAAAGAGAGATCCTGAGTGCATGTGAGAGATGTATCCCCGTGTACCGTGGAGGCTCAATGAAACCCTCATCCGAGATGCTGAGAAAATGACTGCGGTATGCTACCATCTTCATAGGCAAATGTGTGGGGAGGATCCATGTACGGAATGTGTAGAGCTAGAGTAGTCCACACGAATGACCTGGCTGATCTAGTGTCGTGTAAGTATAAGTGAGGAGCGTCATGTAAGTATAAGTGAGGAGCGTCGAGATTGTATCTGAATGAGAGAAGCATGTCTAGGTCTAGGCCAAGTGAGTGAAACCATGTACGGAGTCAATGGAACTAGCATCTCTGAGTACCTGCATCTGCCAGAGCCTGGGATGAAGTCAAAGGAAGCCATGGGTGTAACCCTCTACTTTGTCTCCAAATTTGAGGATCCGCTGGAAGTATATGATAGTTTGGAAGGTTGCATCGAGGACCAATGGTGAGGCTCCAAACTCTGCCAGTAAAATGTGGTGGGGTACCAAAGGCTTGGCTCTGATGAGCCTAAAAAATAGTAGAACCTATACCCTCTCGATCGCTCTCCAGTCAACCAATCCGAGGTCGCAGGCCCAAGAAGGACTCCCATACATGGTGGCAGGTTGCACTAATGTGTCGAACAAGAGGGACTTTGTGTCTGGGTGGTGCTGGAAATAAGACTGATGACACTGTCTCTCGAGATGCGCTAGTGAAGCAAATCCCTCCGCATCCTATCTCAAGCCGCTGTTATCATAGGAAGGCCCTGTGAAGACCACCCCCAGGTATGTGTAACATCTGACGAGCTCCACCTTCTCTCCTCCAAACACGAATCCCTCATGTCTCTAGATTGCTGGAAACAAGAGGTGTTGAAGATCATTACCTTGGCCTTCCCAAGGTTCACATTAAACTCCCTCTCCTAGCAGAACCTATGAAGAGCGTCCAGGTGCATGTGAAGTCCCTTTGTAGTGGACGAGATCAAGACCACGTCATGGGCATAAAGAAGAATTGTGAAAGATCCATGTCCCCTCCGTGCAACGAATTCAGGGGTACTAGCAGCGAAAGTAGCACTTCTTGCATGGGGCAGGGTCCCTCACTCGGGGCCTCGCCCAGGATATCCAGACAAGAGACTATTCCCTCGGTTCTTCCAAAATCAAACCCAGAAAAACTTCTCTTGCCCTGAAAGCATGGGCAATTCTGTTGAGATTCAAGCTCGATGTCAGTGTGAGCCAGCTATGCTATGTGCTGGCAGATTAGGTAAGAACATGTGTGAGACATAAATGACCGCGTGTCCAGCTGGTCATAGTGTGTGGACATTAGCTAGGGTTAGTAGAGTGTGGACACAACTCATTGTGTGTGGATTATGGATTAGTGCATTATGCTTTGTGTGAGTGTGGACATGGCTTCCCTCTATGGTTAGGGTTTGCAATATACATTAGGGTTTGCTCCTGTGTGTGTGTCTCCTCCTCCTCTACCGTTATTTCAACATGGTATCAGAGCCTTGTGCTGTTTATTAGGGTTTATGAGTGAGTGAGTGAAGAGGGAGAAGAAGCTGTGAGAAGAAGCTGTGAAGCTGGCCATTGGAGCTGTGAAGCTTGGAGCACACCAAATACTATCAGATCTGAGATCTTGGCCTACCGGGTAAGGTCTTCTAAACATCCTTGAGCGGATTGCAGGTGATACAGGCAAAAGCAAAGCAAATCAAAGCAAAGAAAAATTCTGGTTTTCGAAGCTTTCCATTAAAGCTTGGGAACATTGATGTATGGTGGAAATACGTGTGATTCTGGCAAAAGACATATGTATCTGACAATGAGGGATGTAATGGCAACTCTTATGGAAGACCTATTGTGATTTTGGAGCAATTTGAATGCATTTCAAAGTGTGAAAATCTCTGGTTTTTGAGCTCTCACAAAACAGTGAAAAAGAAGCCCAAAATTGAAGCATTTGGAGTGTGTATTTGGCAAAAATCCAATCATTGGTGGATTGTACATGTACCTAGGAGTGTTGGGGACTTGAATACCTCATCAAACAACATTATAATCACTCCCAAATCCCCTAATTGCAGGCAGCGCAGCTCACATAGTGAAAACAGGGCAGTTTTTTGGTTTTTTGACTACGAGGAGATCAAATTCTCAGTGGGGGTGCTTGATATCTTCCACAACTTCTTTAGCAATTGGATGCTTTACACCTTGGAGAAGAGGGATATGTAATTTTCTTGGTCAATGATGACTAATTGAGCTGGGAATGAGCTGATTAAAACAGGCTGTCCATTGGTTGCAGAGAAACAGAGCATTTTTAATTGAGCAATTAATCCTTGGTGTTTTACAATTGGACAAATTCCTCTTACATGGAGTTGATGGACACTAATGCTAAGCTAATGAATGCCTGGTTGCTCAATTTGGACAAATATTGAAGGAATTAGAGCAAATTTTCTACTAGTTTTTCTGGTTTTTTAGGTTTTTCCAAAAACAGAGAAAGGGGTTTTCAAAAATTGATATGTACACATGTCAGATGGTGTTGATACTCAACATTGAGGTTCATTAGGTGTCAATGAAAGTTGCGCATACTTGATTGCACCATTACATTGTGATTTGGAGCCTTGGAAGGCGTGTCAATTCAGGGTATCCCGGACTGCGTGCGTCAGTTCATCTTGGATGATTACAGGTTGATTTTTTACATCAAATTTGGAGTTTGTTGGCTACCTTGGAGTATCTGGAACATTCATTGGAGTGTAGTTGAGCTGAGGAAGGCTCATTTACAGATTTGAAGTGTGCGGAAGGTGTATGCATTGAGCAAACATGTTGGGCAATCCAGTTCAGATTGTTGGTGAAAAGTTGGATAGGAAGAACTTCCAGGCATGGAAGTACAGGATAAAGAGTTTCTTGAAAGGGAAAGGATTTTGGAATCTCATTACAGGTGCTGAGCCTGAGCCTGAGCTACCTCGACAGCCTACACAGCAGCAGCTTATTGCTCATAAGCAATGGTCAAAGAGAGCATTCAAAGTGCTGCATTATTTGTCTATATGCATTTCTGATGCTATGCTCATACACATTCAGGATGCTGAGAATCCCAAAGATGCATGGGATACTTTGGTCAAGATGTTTGATACAGATATACGAGTGCTCGTAAGTCTCAATTGCGACAGCAGATACACAATGTGAAAAGGAATAAAAGGAGCATACATGATTATGTGCAAGAAATCAAGAAGTTTGCAGATGCTTTGGCCACAATAAATGCCTCCATGCCTGATGATGATTTGGTGGATATTACCTTGCGTGGTCTTGGCAAGGAATACAAATCCTTTGATACATCTATCTCAGTGAGGAGTACAGGTCTACCCGACTTCGACGAGTTGGTTTCACTCTTGTTGGTTGAGGAAATCAAGCTCAATGATTCATTTATGGATGCATCTACTAGCCATGATGATGGCAGAAATCATACTCGCAGAGAGGCTTTAGAGGCAGGGGGGAGATTCGCATCACGTGGACGTGGTGGTAATGGTCGTGGATGGCAGGACATGCCTCCACAACAGAATTTTCAACCTTCATATGGTGCTTGAGGTGGTCGTGGATATGCACCTCAGCGAGGCAGAGGTACCACCCGCGTGGTCGAGGACGTTGGCAAGGCCAACAAAATTCTATGCAAGATGTGGAATGCCATTATTGTGGCAAATATGGTCATATGGCGAGAGATTGTTTCCGCAAACAGAATGATTTGAGAGGGGGAAGAGCACAACGTGGTGGTCATTATGGTGGAAACTATGCACAACATGGTGGTAACTATGCATCAAGTAGCAATGATGGAACTGCAAATCATTTGTTTGCCATGAAGCATGTTGTGGGTTCTATGACAACAAATGCCGAGAATGATGATACATGGTATATGGACTCAGGAGCATCAAACCATATGACATGTCATGGTGAATGGTTTGAGCATATGAAGCCTATGGAAGTAAAAGGCTATGTGGAAACAGGTGATGATACCCAGCATGTCATTACACATGTTGGAAGTGTACCATTGGTCATGCATAATGGTCAGACAAAGTCTATGTCAGATGTGCTGTATGTGCCTTCGATCACTAAGAGCTTGGCCTTAGTTGGTCAAATGGTGGAACAGGGATTACAGGTTCGTTTCAACGAGCATGGATGCTTTGTTGAAGATTTCAAACATGGATGTAGAGTGATTGCTAAAGGCAAGAAAGAAGGAAGATTGTTTAAGCTGGATGCTGGAATTCTTGAGCTAAAATCAGCCATGTTCTCAAAGAGCAGGAATGTCGTACAGGACATTGATATGTGGCACAAGAGGATTGGCCATGTCAATATACAAAGATTAAAGAACATGCAAACAAGAGGCATTGTCAATGGATTGCCTAGGTTCAAATATGATGGACATATGCATGTTTGTGAAGCCTGTCAGTTTGGAAAACAGGCAAGGTTGAGGTTTCCTAGAGAAGGAAATATGAGTAACAGGCCACTTGAGATAGTACACAGTGATGTATGGGGTCCTGCACAAAACCCATCTATCAAGGGCAGTTTATACTATGTTACATTCATAGATGATTTTAGCAGGATGACATGGATATACTTTCTCAAAGAGAAGAGTGAAGTGTTAGAAAAGTTCATGGATTTCAAAGCTTTTGCAGAAAACAATATGGCTGTTGGATTAAATGTCTGAGGACAGATGGAGGTGGTGAATACACCTCAAAAGCTTTTGAGCATTTCTTGAGGAAGCATGGAATAAGAAGACAATTGACTTGCAGGTATACACCTCAGCAGAATGGTGTGGCTGAGAGAAAGAATAGAGTCATATGTGAAGTGGCAAGGGCGATGCTCAATGAAAAGAGCATGCCAGATTACTATTGGGCAGAAGCATGTGCTACTGCAGTGTATATATTGAACAAAACACCTACAGTAGCCATTCATGGAAGCACGCCAGAGATGCGCATCACAGGTTACAGGCCAGACATTGGACATCTTAAAGTTTTTGGTGGATGCATAGCTTATGTACATGTGCCTGATGAAAGAAGAAGGAAGTTGGATCCTAAAGCAGAGAAATGTGTATTTGTGGGATATGCACAGGATCGAAAGGCATACAAATGTTATAATCCACAAACTAGACAAGTGGTCATCTCACGTGATGTGGTGTTTGATGAGCTTGCTAGTTGGTACAAAGCAAAAGATGAGGGTGTTATTGAGTCACTTGAGGCTGATGTTCATGTGAACTTGCCATCACAAGCAAGTTCTAGTTCTACTACTATGTCTGGGCCAGCAGCAGAAGCTGAGAGTAGCAGTGTATGTCCATGGTCAGGACGTTTGAGGCATGAGAGTGTGAGCACTGGGAGTAGTGCTATGGATAAAGGCAAAAAGAAAGTCGAAGGAATTGGAATCACACGTTATGAGTCATCTAGTTCTGAGAGTTTGGATGACGAGCTTGGCATACCTGTTTTACGGGTGCTAGACAGGATAGATATGTGCCACCACATGCTAGAGTTACACGTGTACAGAGTGACCCGCAGGCATTGCGGAGATCCTAGAGAGTCAGATATCCTGTTGACAGGTTGACATATAGAGATTTTGCTATGCACTATGCATATATGACATCTATGGTGAAGCATGTGGAACCTACATGCTATACAGAGGCTGTTGGAGAGCATGTATGGGAGAAAGCAATGGATGTAGAGATGGACGCATTGGTCCATAATGATACATGGGACTTGGTTGCACTACCAAAGGACAAGAATGTTATTGGATGTAAATGGGTTTACAAAGTGAAGTGCAAATCTGATGGTTCTATTGAAAGACATAAAGCAAGCTTGGTAGCAAAGGGTTATGCACAGACCCAAGGTTTGGATTATGATGAGATGTTTAGTCCAGTGGCTAAGATGGGCACAGTGAGAGCAGTCATTACTATGGCTACAGCTAATGGCTGGGAAATGCATCAAATGGATGTCAAGAATGCATTTCTAAATGGAGATCTACAAGAGGAAGTGCACATGGCACAGCCAGAAGGGTATGTACACCCTAGATATCCCACTCACGTATGCAGGTTGAAAAAGGCATTGTATGGTCTAAAGCAAGCACCTCGTGCTTGGAGTGATAAGATGAGCAGATATCTTATCTCACTTGGTTTTCAGACTTCTACAGTAGATTCTTCACTCTATGTGAAGAAGACACAGCATGGGATTGTTTTACTAGTCATCTATGTGGATGACTTGATTATCACAGGTGATCATGGTGCAGATGTGATGCATGTCAAGAAAGCTTTGAGTGGGCAATTTGACATGAAAGATCTTGGTGAGTTGAGATACTTCCTTGGCATTGAAGTGGTGAAAGATCATGCAGGTACTTGGTTAGTACACCGCCAATATGCATTGGATATGTTGGCAAAGTATGGCATGACAGGGTGTAAGCCTATGAGTACACCCTTGGAGCAAAATGTGAAGTTGCGGGCTGATTATGGCGAGGAATTGGATGATCCTTCTATGTACAGGAAGATGGTTGGTAGTCTCATATATATGACTATCACACGCCCGGATTTGAGTTATGCTGTGGGGCTAGTCAGCCAGTTTATGCAGAGCCCTAGGAAACCACATTCGAATGCAGTGAGACGCATCATGAGATATGTGAAGACCACAGCACATTATGGTCTATTTTATGAGAGTGGTAAAAGCTTGGACATACATGGCTACACAGATGCTGATTGGGCAGGTAGCGCATATGACAGGAGGTCTACTAGTGGATATGCTTTTACACTTGGAAGTGCCGTGGTGAGTTGGAGTAGCAAAAAGCAACCTACAGTTGCTTTATCCAGTACTACAGAGGCTGAGTACAGAGGTGCAGCCATTACTACTTGTGAGGCTATATGGTTAAAGAGTCTCTTGGCAGATTTATGTGAGCCTCTTGATGGCAAAGTTGTCATTCATTGTGACAACATGAGCAGTATACAGTTGGCAAAGAATCCAGTGTTTCATGCGAGGACCAAACACATAGAGGTCCATTATCACTTTGTCAGAGAGAAGGTGCTGGATGGTACAGTTGATCTTCACTATGTGAAGACTAATGAGCAGGTGGCAGACATCTTTACGAAGCCACTTAGCAGGGAGAAGTTTGAGTACTTCCGGACTATGTTGGGAGTACATGGGATGAGCTTGAGGGGGAGTGTTGAGAGTCTTGATATCCCAAGCTCATCTACATCTTCATCGGCAGTACATCATGAGCTTGAGAGGGGCTGTTGAGATTCAAGCTCGATGTCAGTGTGAGCCAGCTATGCTATGTGCTGGCAGATTCGGTAGGAACATGTGTGAGACATAAATGACCGCGTGTCCAGCTGGTCATAGTGTGTGGACATTAGCTAGGGTTAGTAGAGTGTGGACACAACTCATTGTGTGTGGATTATGGATTAGTGCATTATGCTTTGTGTGAGTGTGGACATGGCTTCCTTCTATGGTTAGGGTTTGCAATATACATTAGGGTTTGCTCCTGTGTGTGTGTCTCCTCCTCCTCTACCGTTCTTTCAACAAATTCCTCGAGGATAATTTTTCTCTAACGTAATCAAAAGCCTTAAGTAACTGAACTGATCTGACCAAACCCGTAAGTCATCCCATAGTCAGATCAGGGAAAAGATTTCACTTGGATCATAGACCAATGTTTTTTTCCTCATTGAGAGGCACAGCCGTTGATTCTTTTCCATAGAACAAATTTTGTCCGGGATTTACTTCATCTATCGTACCATAACAGAATTGAGTCTCAATTTAGGGATGCATCAGTCCAGCCTAACCCCATCCACACTCCCATGGGTTAGCCAACCGTCCAACCACTGTAGTGATGGGATCCAATTAGGAATTTGGTTAGGTTTTGTCCTGGGTAGTACCAGAGAAAGAGTTCCTAGGCTCCCTAGGCGGATATTCATGCAAACTTAAAACTAGTCACACCACTTACACACCTCTAGGATCCTTCGCGCAGGTGACCTCCTTGGTCCCTCATCCACCGTACTGGAAGCTCACCATTTTAATCAAACCAAGGCTGGTCAAGACCTCGGCCGACTTTTCTACGCGAGACGTCCTCCGTTGACTATCCGTCAACTGCTGTTGCAACTTTATCAGATTAGGTCTCCACCATGACCTCATTCACAAGAGGGTCAAAAATGCTTCCCCAACATTCTTGACATAAAATAGTCATTTAAAAATATGTCATAAATACAGTTTCTATAATGAACTCTCGTCTTTCCACATTGTTCCATCATCAATCCACATTATTTAATTCCACAACCATTTCATAAGTATTCCTATTCTCATCCAATCACATCATTTTCATCTGATCACATCTTTCCTCAATTTAACCTCATCAGATCTCATCCACTTGCATCTATCCATATCCATATCCACATCTCATCACATCACATTCATTCACATCGCATTCATTCAGACCACATCACATTCACTCACATCATATCTCATTCATTTTACCTCACATCTCATTCATTCATTTTACCTCACATCTCATTCATTCATTTTACCTCACATCTCATTCATTCATATCTATTTGATTCACATCACATCACCTCTATTCACATCACATCTATCCATACATTCACATCTATCTAATTCACATCACATCTATTCACCTCACATCTCATCACCTCTATTCACATCACATCTATCTGATTCACATCACATCTCGTCATTTCTATTCACCTCACATCTCATCACCTCTATTCACATCACATCCATCCATCCATTCACATCTATCTGATTCACATCACATCTCATCATATCTATTCACCTCACATCTCATCACATCTCATCATATCTATTCACCTCACATCTCATCACATCCATCCATCCATTCACATCTATCTGATTCACATCACATCTCATCACATCTATTCACCTCACATCTCATCACCTCTATTCACATCACATCCATCCATTCATTCACATCTATTCTTCACATACACATTCACATCCATTATCATCACATACATTCACTCACATATCATTCATTTACATCCTGATTCACATGACATCACTCACATATCATTCATTTACATCCTGATTCACATGACATCACATCTATTTATAGAATTTAAACATAGATTTTAAGAGAATTCTAATTTTGATATAAAAATTCTTTAATTCTATTTATGCATAATAAATCAACTTTAATGAGAATAACACTTTTGAAATAAAAATAAGTCCTTTATGCATCTTTCTATGCATAAAATCAATTTTAATGAGAATA
Source organism: Cibotium barometz (assembly GCF_041138505.1). Classification (NCBI taxonomy): domain Eukaryota; kingdom Viridiplantae; phylum Streptophyta; class Polypodiopsida; order Cyatheales; family Cibotiaceae; genus Cibotium; species Cibotium barometz. The sequence continues at coordinate 8,799,421 of NC_141057.1, read as the reverse complement.
ACACTTTTGAAATAAAAATAAGTCCTTTATGCATCTTTCTATGCAAAAAATCAATTTTAATGAGAATAACACTTTTGAAATAAAAATAAATCCTTTATGCATCTTTCTATGCATAAAATCAATTTTAATGAGAATCACACTTTTGAAATAAAAATAAATCCTTTTATGTATCTCTATGCATAAAATCAATTTTAATGAGAATAACACTTTTTAAATAAAAATAAATCCTTTATGCATCTTTCTATGCATAAAATCAATTTTAATGAGAATCACACTTTTGAAATAAAAATAAATCCTTTATGCATCTTTCTATGCATAGAAATTAAATTCAATGAAAATAACACTTTTATATTAAAAATTTCCATTATGCACCTTTCTATGCATAGAAATTAAATTCAATGAAAATAACACTTTTATAACAAAAATTTCCATTATGCACCTTTCTATGCATAGAAATTAAATTCAATGAAAACAACACTTATAATAAAATTTTCCATTATGCACCTTTCTATGCATAGAAATTAAATTCAATGAAAACAACACTTTTATAATAAAAAATTCCATTATGCACCTTTCTATGCATAGATATTAAATTCAATGAAAACAACACTTTTATAATAAAAATTTCCATTATGTATCTTTCTATGCATAGAAATTAAATTCAATAATTAATATATGTGATATCCATGCATATTCATAGGTGAATATGTACATGGAGTAAATTAGAATATTTCTTTTAGAATGCACAAACGGTGGGAATTACTCTTTTGGAATAATATAAAAATAAACTTTCTTTTCCATAAAATTCTAGAAAATTTTGCCATAACCTCCTTTTTATGGCTGACCATTTCTCATTTTTAACATTCTATTTTCAATTTAAATTAACCCCAATTAACCTCCTATGTATGGCTGATCATTTCTCATTTTTAACAATCTATTTTCAATTTAAATTAACCCCAATTATATGTAAAGGACTCTAATCTACATAATTTTTAATTTCCAAGAGAGTAAACATAAGAAAAGTTTAATTAATCATTTTGCTAAACATTCTAGGATAAAGAAAGGCTGAATTGTAAAGAAGAGAAGAGGATGGCCTTTTCATCAAGGCATAGCATGAGAATTTACTTTAATCAACTAAAACAAACAAGAAAATCAAGAAAGCCATAGATTTAAAATTAAAAGTAAGAAGAATTTAGCTTACATGGAGTTTGTAAGCTTTCCTTTGGCTTGAGGGATTGAGAGTTCTACTCTTGTTTGGATCAAGAGTGGCCACCAATTATTTTGAAGAGGATTAAGTCAAAAACAATTGAATTATCAAGAAAATTCAATGTAATTGGCTCTAGGATAGGAGTAGAGTAACATTGCATAAACACTATTAACCTTTTACAAAGGGTGAGGCTTCTATTTATAGGAAAAAATGAGCCTCTAACCAAGCAAATTGATTCTAGAATTTTTCAGATCAGTTTGGTCAAATTTTGACCATTTTTGGGTCAATTTAGCTTACTTTTTGGATCTAATTGAAACAGGAGAGATGAAAATATTTCATTATTCTTTAGTTTAAAACTCCTCCACACATGTGAAATAGGCGCCTCCTTCATGAGGGGAGATCCCGACACTGAGATGTCAAAAATGCATCATTTCTTCTGAATATCTCTTCTTTTTTAACTAATAAACCTTGTCCTTAGTTCACTCTTCATCTTATGTGAGCATTTACTCATTTTTGGGGATTTTTCTTTTATTCTTTAATTTATCTCCTCCCTGCATTTGGATTAATCATATTGGTCCATATGAACCTTAATTTGAGGATAATCCAAAAATTTCTAAAAATCTGGACCCTTAGGCTAAGGTCCTTTTTACCTATTCTCAATTAATTCCAATTGCACAATGGAAAGTTCTTTTTGAATTTCTATTTCAGGGGAAACCATTTAGACACTAGGAGGATTTTTATATCCAAAAATATCTCACTTTTGGATTACCTCCCTCTAGACATTTTCTCTCTCTAGGCCAAAACAGGGTAAAACATGACCTTTCTTTTATTTGAGAGAGGGGAATAAGTATAAAATTAGAAGGGGAGGTTCTTATACCTGCACACCTCAAAAGCTAGAGGGAGGAATCTTACAAATCGGAATAAGAGCTCCTTCCAACAATGATCCCTCCCCCCCAAGGTTTGCATGAAATTCTCTAGCTCGTTGATGTATAACCCGAAAAGTGTATGTGAAAGAGGATAGCCCTGTGTCACCCCTATCGTGCTATGGATCTCATTGGAGAGTTTGGTCCCGATCTTGACTTTGCCTGCTGTGACATGCTCATATAGTGCTACTATAGCCCACTAAATCCGCGTGCTGTATTCCAACTGTTGGATCCGGTGCAAGAGACAGTGTTTGGGAACAGTATCAAATGCTCTCTTGAAATCTACAAAGCAGCAGTAGAGACGTTGTCTCCGTGATCTTTCCTCCTCCACCATGGCCCTAAGAGTAAAAATGTGATCCACTGTGCAGTAGTTCCTGCGGAATCCATCCTGTCCTCGTGCTCTAAGTCATGTCTCCTCTGCCTGCTCATTGATTTGGATCTCTAGAACAGATGCAAAAATCCATGCCATGACACGATCATATGAAAAGATGCAGGGGGGAAGAGAGCTTGAACTCTTGCAAGCACACACACACACTCACAAAACCCTAATAGAGAACACACAAGGTGAGAGGCTGAAAATCTTCTTCTTCTCTACTCAACACTCAACACACCATATACAAGATAAGAGTACTCACAATATGAAAGGTACTCAACCAATACATACATGGGTTCTCTATAGTGTGAACCCAACTAAATGAGCTGGCGCTATAACTATGCCAGTCTCTAGAATGGCTGTCGTATAGCCTATCATTCCACTGGCCGCATATCACCCAAGATCTCACCAACCATGCCAGTGGTGTAAGTGTGGGGCCTATCCCCCAGGCGGTTCATCATCAGTGCCCACCGCCTCACTAGACGAGCTTGATATCTCAACACTCCTCCTCGAGCTCAACTCCATCAAGCGAAGCCCTGAATCTGTGGAGATTCTCTCTACCCAATGCTTTGGTGAAGATGTCAGCTACCTGATCCTCTGTGCTGACATAAACAAGGTCAAGGTCTCCTGCCAAGACCTTCTCTCTGACGAAATGGTAGTGGACCTCTATATGCTTTGTGCGAGAATGAAAAACTGGGTTCCTGGCCAACTGTATACTGCTAATGTTGTCACAAAAAATGATAACTTGTCTATCCCCACTGATAGACCCAAATCTGCAAGTAGCTTTCTCAACCAAGCTACCTCACATGCTGCCATAGCAGCTCCTCTGTACTCGGCCTCTGTAGTACTGGATAGAGCAACCCTAGATTGCTTCTTGCTGCTCCAAGTCATAGCAGCACTCCCCAAAGAAAACATGAAGCCATTGGTAGATCTTCTATCTGAGATACTACCAGCCCAATCACCATCTTTGTACCCATGTACACATGATCAAGTCATCTACATAGATGACAACAAGCACAACCCCTCTATCACCATGTCTCACATACAGCGAGAAATCTACATTGGCTACATGAAAGCCAATAGTGACATGATATTCAGAGATCTTGTCAGACCATGCTCTTGGTGCTTGTTTTAAGCCATACAAGGCTTTCTTCAACCTGTAAACATGCTTGACCCACATCCTCATAACGAGGTGGCTGCAACATATACACCTCTTCTTGCAAATCCCCATGCAAGAATGCATTCTTTACATCCATCTGATGTAAAGACCATTGCTTTGATGCAGCTATTGCTATCACAACTCTCACTGTTGCCATCTTGGCAACTGGGTTGAAAGTTTCCTCATAACCAATGCCATATATCTGCGCATATCCTTTGGCTACCAATCTAGCCTTTTACCTGTTTATGCTTCCATCACTGTTATGTTTAACTTTGTACACCCACTTGCATCTAATGGCTTTCTTGCCTTCAGGCAATTGCAGTAAATCCCAAGTCTCATTTCCATATAGTGCATCCATTTCCTCATCCATAGCTTTCTCCCAACACACATTTCCAACAGCCTCATCAATGCATGTGGGCTCTACAACCTGCACAACCTTTGCCATATATGCATAGTGATGTGCCACATAACCATCATAGGTAAATCTCTGCACAGGATTTTTCACTCTCCCAGATCTTCGCAGCTTTTCATTCATGGCTTCCATAGCCTTCTTTACACCAGGTGTTCTCATAGCTGGGATCCCAAGCTCCTCATCAAGGCTCATCTCTGAGCCACTAGACTCTCCATCAACATGAGAATGCCCTGCAGAAATGTCAGGCATACCAAGGGGCTCAACCACTTTCTCTTTTCCTTTACGTGAAGTACTAATCACATTTGCAGGACTGGTATTATGACGCAGCCTGCCACTCCATGGTCTATCAACAGACCCACTAGATGAGGACTCTCCTGGTCCACTCAAAGACTGTGATTGCTGACCTGCATTCTGTGCAACCACACTTCCACTCACATCAAACCCAACAGTTTCTTTTTTAGCAGCATACCAGCTGCTGATCTCATCAAAGACAACATCCCTGCTTACCCTCAACTCACGTGTAGCAGGGTTATAACACCTGTATCCTTTTTGCTCAAGGGAATATCCAATAAACACACATTTTTCAACTTTTGGATCCAGCTTAGTTCTCAGCTCATCTGGCACATGCACATATGCAATGCATCTAAAAACTTTCAAATGAGACAAATTAGGTTTTCTGCCAGTAAACCTCTCCTTTGGAGTTACATCATGTATGGCTGCAGTTGGGGTCCTATTCATGATGTATACTGCTGTAGAAACAGCCTCAGCCCAATAGCTATGCGGCATATTTTTCTCTTCCATCAATGCTCGCGCAATCTCAACAATGTGCCTGTTTTTCTGCTCAGCAACTCCATTTTGCTGCGGAGTGTATGTAAACTATCTCTGAATACCATTCTTCTTCAAAAATTCCGAGAACTCATTGGAGCCCCCTCCATCTGACCTTAGGCACTTTACATATTTCCCTGTTTGCTTTTCAACCAAAACTCTGAAATTCTGAAAGTGATTGAACACCTCACTCTTCTCCTTCATGAAATATACCCACACTTTCCTTGTGTGGTCATCAATGAATGTCACATAATACTTGCAGCCTCCCATAGACATGGTCTTCATAGTAGGACCCCATACATCTGAATGCACAACATCTAGTGCATTTCTACTCACATATCTGTTACATGGAAATACATGCTTTGTTTGCTTTCCAAATTGGCATGCTTCACATAATCTCTACATACCTTCCACTTTAAACTTTGGCAGCCCTGTCACAATTCCTTTTGTCTGCATAGACTTCATTCTCTGCACATTCACATGCCCAATTCTTTTATGCCATATGACTGTGTCTGCAACAATTCTTGAACAATTTGCAAACATCGCAGCACTCATTTCAGGCATGTCTACATTCAACGTAAACATTCTGCCCACTCTGTTGCCTTTTGCAACAAACCTGCACTTGTCTTTAAAGTCTTCAACATAACAACCATCAGGGTTAAACCAAACCTGCAAACCTTGCTCAATCATTTGGCCAACTGAAACCAGATTTTTTGTTATGTTTGGAACGTGAAGTACATCTGCAAGGTACTTCACTTTGCCATCCTGCATAGACAATGGCACATCTCCAACATGGGCAATTGGATGAGCAGTGTCATCCCCTGTTTCCACAAAACCTGGTCTTTCCGGGTTTTTCATCTCCTTGAACCACTCCCCATGACTTGTCATGTGGTTCAAAGCACCTGAATCCACATACCATACATCATCTTTTTGTGCTGCATCAACATTTTCAGACATGGCATTCACGACATGCTGCATAACAAACAACCTTTCATTATCCTCATTGTTTCTGCTTGAGGATGCATAGTTGTTCTACTGCACTTTCCCATTTTGCATGTCAGCCTGCTTCTTATTACATTCTGCCTGCACATGTCCAGGCTTACCACAATAATAGCATTCACGTGCATCATTTTATTGCTTTTGCTAATTTCCACGGCCTCTTTGACTACCCCTGCCTCTGAATTTCCTCTTCCACCTGCGTGTTGTTGTTGTTGTGTATTCTGGGACTGTTGTTGTTGCTACTGCTGGCCATAATTCTGATTACCTATTCGGCCACCTCCTTGACCGCGTCCACGGCCTCCTCTACCTCGTCCTTTTACTGAACTTGTGTAGAAGGCCTGTTACTCTAAACTGTTTTTGTTTTGTGAAGACTGTTGGTCTTCACCCAAGCTCTTCTCTTCTATAATCAGCATAGACACCAAATCTGTAAAGTTGGGAATGTTTTCCCGAGTCTGAATAGACATCTTGAACGCCTTGTATTGTGGCCCAAGACCACGTAGACAGACCTACACCTTATCATCATCATCTACTGACACACCAATAGATGCAAGGGATTCCACAATACCCTTTATCTTCAGCGCATAGTCATTCACAGACATTCTCTTTTTCTCCACAATATGAAGTTCATTCTTCAATTGTATCTTACGTGCCTTGGTATTTGTTTCATAAAGCTTTACCAAGGTGTCCCACGCCTCCTTGGGGGACTTGGCATCCTAAATGTGCCCAATCATGGTGTCTTGTATACTAAGGGAGAGCCAATACATAACTTTCCTGGCTCCTTGGTTCCAGTCTTTAAACTCTTTCACATCTGCAGTAGTCAGATTTATGTCCGGTATCTCTGGTGCCTCTTCATGCTCACCTTCTATGTAGTCCCAATAGCCCTTTCCCATCAGGAAATTCGTCAACTTGAACCTCCAAGCATGGAAGTTATTCTTATTAAGCTTCTCAGCGACAATCTATGTTATGCCATCATTTGGCATTTTGCTAGACACACAAATTTACCAGAAACAACACTCTCGTTTGTCCTGCACAAACTGCTATATTTTTTGTAACGGTACTGTAGTACTCTCAAATGTCACAACCAGTGACTTCAATGTGCATACATACACCCAGTGGCAACTGTTGACCTCTTTGCAGCACCCACAATGTCTGCATAGTCAATCTATCTTCCTGCAGTTCTTAAAATAGAGTTATGCAGAGAATCGATGACTTGCCCGCAGTGCTCGAAATCACCTGCTTTCTGAAAAACGGAGGTCCAGACGCACCCGAAACGATTTTTTGGCCCAAAAAAATTCTATCCGATAGGCTGTCCGATAGGACAGTATAGTTGTCCTATAGCTTTACTCCCGCGATCGAAGAAAGCTCCTCAATCAGAGATTGTTTGCCGGTGCCTCCCGTAGACCTCCCGACAAGGGTGTAGTCACCAACACAAATAGGGAAGAGTATTTGAAGCTCTTACCCTCGTACCGCTTCCTATGGTTCTCTTGCTTGCAGCTCAGCCCTTAGCACAAACCCCGCTCTGATACCATGAAAAGATGTAGGGGGGAAGAGAGCTTGAGCTCTTGCAAGCACGCACACACTCACAAAACCCTAATAGAGAACACACAAGGTGAGAGGCTAAAAATCTTCTTCTTCTCTACTCAACACTCAACACACCATATACAAGATAAGAGTACTCACAATATGAAAGGTACTCAACCAATACATACACGGGTTCTCTATAGTGTGAACCCAACTAACTGAGCTGGCACTATAACTATGCCAGTCTCTAGAATGGCTGTCGCACAGCCTGTCATCCCACTGGCCGCATATCACCCAAGATCTCACCAACCATGCCAGTGGTGTAAGTGTGAGGCGGCTCATCTCAGTGTCCACCGCCTCACTAGACGAGCTCGATATCTTAACATCATAATGGTCCTATAGTTTGCTGCGTCCATGGGGTCCCCTATGCTGGGTATCATCACCTATCTCTACATAGCCTTTTACATCCATAGGCTTCATATGCTCAAACCATTCACCATGACATGTCATATGGTTTGATGCTCCTGAGTCCATATACCATGTGTCATCATTCTCAGCATTTGTCGTCATAGAACCCACAAATGATTTGGAGTTCCATCATTACTGCTTGATGCATAGTTTCCACCATGTTGTGCATAATTTCCACCATAATGACCACCACGTTGTGCATAATTTCCACCATAATGACCACCACGTTGTGCTCTACCCCCTCTCAAATCATTCTGTTTGCGGAAACAATCTCTCGCCATATGACCATATTTGCCACAATAATGGCATTCCACATCTTGCATAGAATTTTGTTGGCCTTGCCAACGTCCTCTACTACGGGGGTTACCTCTGCCTCTTTTGTTGAAATATACAAGTGAAAAGGGTGTGTGTGGGAACAAGCTCTTGGATAGAGGCTGTAAAAGAGGAGATGTAATTGTGAAAGAACCTGTGAAAAGGTTAGGAGAATCTACTGGGAGAGAATAATGGGTAGCATGAGGGAATTTAGGAGTGTGGAGTTATTCTGGGAGATAATCAGGGAAAAGAGAAGAGGTGGAGAGAATCAGGCAAGAGGTGGAGATATTCAGGGAGTGAATCATGGAGAAATCATTGGGATTTGATGCTTGATGTAAACACTATAAATTGAGGCATATCCCTAATGAGAATTTGCTGGTTTTTGAGTATCCATGCCTACATTAATCTATGTGCTAATTATTCACTAATTACGTCTTAATCACTTGCTAATCACTTTGTTAATTATGTTGATTCTAGTGTTTGATCCACCATAGCTCATCATTTAGCTCAAATTTCAACATGGTATCAGAGCCATGCCTAGAATCAACCAGATTTATGAGCCCATTAGTGAATTAATTAGGATTAGTAAAATAATTAGCAAAAAAATCAAATTTTTAGTAAGCTTTCACTCTTCCCCTTCACCCCCAGCCAGTGGAGGGTCTCTAGCATCTAGCACACTCAAAATTAGGGCATAAGATTCTTACACAAGCTAGCCAACACCTCTGGCTACCAGCCCATCAAAACGGCGCAGCAAACCGCCAGCGCGTTTGGGAGAAATCGCTAATTTTGCAGGCGCCTTTTTTCTCTGCAGTTTCTGCCATTACTACTTGCTCAGTTCAAATGTCTTCAATTCCTCTTAGCACAAAGGGTAATCAAGCATGCTCTACAAGCTGGTGAAGACAGAAATCAATTTCATCAAGTCTACAGAGAGATCCAAGCTCTTAATCAAATCTGCAGGTGACTTTGGTAAAACAGAGATTAAGCTTTCATTATTTGGTCAAATCTTGTGTTTCTTGGCTTAATCCTCTACTAGACTCATTGCTATTGATGCCTTTGAAAGCATTTGAGCTCATTTGAAGTGGAAGGCACCAGATCTGAGCTCCCCGCATACTCTGTTTTCTGCACACAAACCAGAGCATTAATTTGCTAATCAGTGATTAATCAGTGCTAATCACTGTACTTTGGTGCAATTGAGGGTTCAAATTAACCATTAGGTATCTGATACAGATCCCTAAAGCTTTAGATTGCAAATCGGAGTTGGTTTGATACTCCAACCATCTCGTACAAATTGGTTACTCTCAATTTAATGTAATTTCTGGTGATTTTATGCTGATAAAATTGTTGTAATCATCTATTAAACACCAGATTGAGTTGTAAAAGGGTAGACACTGCCCTTGAATCTTGAATTTGGATCAAGAGGTAAGACCCCCTTCACATCACCATGAATTCAGCACAAGAAATAGCCAAATTTAATGGAGAACAGTTTTATACATGGCAAACAAAAACCATGTATTTGCTGATGAGGAAAAATCTGTGGGGATTAGTTGAAGGGAGAGATGAATGCCCAGAGAGAGGGAAAAATGAGTGGAAGAGTAGGAATGAAAAAGCATTGGGGCTTATTGCACTCAGTTTAAATGATGAGATCATTCATCATATCACAGGGATACAGTGGGCAAAAGATGCATGGGATGAACTCAATAAATTATTTGGTACACAAGCAAAAAATTCCAAGATAAATCTATTAATGCAATTTTACAAATTGGACATGAAGGAAAGTGAACCTTTAATCACACACTTGAACAAATATAAAAGCATTAAGCAACAGCTGGCAGCTATTGGCAAAAAGGTAGAAGATGATGAAGCATTAGCTGTACTTTTGAAGAGTGTGGACAAAGGAGATTATGAAAACATTGTAGCAACACTAAAGAATGTACCTGAACTGAAGATACATGAGATAGAAGCAGCTCTACTAGAGCAAGAGAGCAGAGGCAAAGAGAAGAAAGAGCTCGACTCAACAGCAGGAGAGGAAAAAGCATTCTTCACCCGAGGAGGATTCTCTCGAGGACGAGGACGAGGAAGAGGCAGAGTAGGAGGGAGGACCTTCACTTGCCACAAATGTGGAAAGCCAGGACACATGGCGAGAGACTGCTACAGCAAACCCAGTGAAGAAGGAACGACATCGGCAAACTTCATGGAGGCTCCAAGAGAAGTGGAGTCGGATCATCTTTTCTGAAAGAGAGAGAGAGAGAGAGAACCCACAACCCAATGTAACCTGCCCCAACAAAGTAAAACCACCTCTGAGCCACCGATGATGTAGGCCAAGTGGTAGTTGTATGTGTGAGCACTTTAGTCAAGATCGCGGGCACTTATAGTAGCCTTGGACACATAGAGAGAGAGAGTGTCAAGGACTATGGAGTTTAGGGACTTGAGGCACTGGTCGCGGGCTATCAAGTAAGAGGGAAACTTGATACAGGGTCCAGGTGTGTTAGGATTATTCACTTGAGGGGAGGTGTTGAAATATACAAGTGAAAAGGGTGTGTGTGGGAACAAGCTCTTGGATAGAGGCTATAAAAGAGGAGATGTAATTGTGAAAGAACCTGTGAAAAGGTTAGGAGAATCTACTGGGAGAGAATAATGGGTAGCATGAGGGAATTTAGGAGTGTGGAGTTATTCTGGGAGATAATCAGGGAAAAGAGAAGAGGTGGAGAGAATCAGGCAAGAGGTGGAGATATTCAGGGAGTGAATCATGGAGAAATCATTGGGATTTGATGCTTGATGTAAACACTATAAATTGAGGCATAGCCCTAATGAGAATTTGCTGGTTTTTGAGTATCCATGCCTACATTAATCTATGTGCTAATTATTCACTAATTACGTCTTAATCACTTTGTTAATTATGTTGATTCTAGTGTTCGATCCACCATAGCTCATCATTTAGCTCAAATTTCAACATCTTTGAGGTGCATATCCACGACCACCTCGAGCACCATATGAAGGCTGAAAATTCTGCTGTGGTGACCTGTCCTGCCATCCATGACCATTACCACCATGTCCACGTGATGCAAATCTCCCCCTGTCTCTAAAGCCTCTCTGCGACGAGTAGAAAGCCTGATTTCTACCATTATCATCATGGCTAGTAGATGCATCCAGAAATGAATCACTGAGTTTGATTTCCTCAACCAGCAAGAGTGAAACCAACTCATCAAAGTCTGGTAAACCTGTACTCTTCACTGAGATAGATGTATCAAAAGATTTGTATTCCTTGCCAAGACCACGCAAGGTAATATCCACCAAATCATCATCAGGCATGCCAGGGGCATTTATTGTGGCCAATGCATCTGCAAACTTCTTGATTTCTTGCACATAATCATGTATGCTCCTTTTATTCCTTTTCACATTATGTATCTGCTGTCGCAACAACTAAGACTTGCGAGCACTCATATCTGTATCAAACATCTTGACCAAAGTATCCCATGCATCTTTGGTATTCTCAGCATCCTGTATGTGTATGAGCATAGCATTAGAAATACATATAGACAGATAATGCAGCACTTTGAATGCTCTCTTTGACCATTGCTTATGAGCAATAAGCTGCTGCTATGTAGGTTGTCGAGGTAGCTCAGGCTCTGGCTCAGCACCTGTAATGAGATTCCAAAATCCTTTTCCTTTCAAGAAACTTTTTATCCTGTACTTCCATGCCTAGAAGTTCTTCCTATCTAGCTTTTCACCAATAATCTGAACTGGATTATCCGACATGTTTGCTCAATGCATACACCTTCCCCACACTTCACATATGTAAATGAGCCTTCCTCAGCTCAACCACACTCCACTGAATGTTCCAGATACTCCAAGGTAGCCAACAAACTCCAAATTTGATGTAGAAAATCAACCTGTATGCATCCAAGATGAACTGACTCACGCAGTCCGAGATACCCTATTTTGATGCGTTTTCCACGGCTCCAAATCACAATGTAGTGGTGAAATCAAGTATGGACAACTTGTATTGACACCTAAACAACCTCAATGTAGAGTATCAACACCATCTGACATGTGTACATATCAATTTTTGAAAACCCCTTTCTCTGTTTTGGGAAAAACCAGAAAAACCAGTAGTAAATTGGCTCTAATTTCTTTAATATTTGTCCAAATTGAGCAACTAGGCATTCATTAGCTTAGCAATAGTGTCCATCAACTCCATGTAAGAGGAATTTGTCCAATTGTTTAAGACCAAGGATTAATTGCTCAATTAAAATTGCTCTGTTAAAATTGCTCAATAGTAAAATTGCTCTGTTTCTCTGCAACTAGTGGACAGCCTGTTTAATCAGCTCATTCCCAGCTCAATTAGGCATAATTCATCAATACAATCACATAGCCCTCTTCTCCAAAGTGTATAGCAACCAATTTCTAAAGCAATTGTGAAATATACCAAGCAACCAATGAGTAATTGATCTCCTCGCTTCAAAATTGTCAAAACTCTGCCCTGTTTCTCTGTTCTGGCTGCGCCGCCTACTGTAGGGGCCTTTGGGAGTGGTTGTAATGCTAAATGATGAGGTAATCAAGTCCCCAACACTCCTAGGTATGTGTGCAATCCATCAATGCTTGGATTTTTGCCAAGAATATGCTCCAAATGCTTCAATTTTTCACCTCCTTTTCTATGTTTTGTGAGAGCTCAAAAACCAGAGTTTTTCACTCAATCAAATGCATGTAAATTGCTCCAAAATTTGTTTAAGGCTTGCTCAGGGGTTTCCAATACATCCCTCCTTGTCAAATACATGTGTCTTTTACCAGATTTGCATGTATTCCACCATACATCAGTGTTTCCAAGCTTTAATGAAAAGCTTCCAAAAACCAAAATTTTGCTTTGCTTTGATTTGCTCTAACTTGCTTTGTTTTTGCCTGTATCACCTGCAATCCGCTCAAGGATGTTTAGAAGACCTTACCCGATAGGCCAAGCTCTCAGATCTGATAGTATTTGGTGTGCTCCAAGCTTCACAGCTCCAATGGCAAGCTTCACAGCTTCTTTTCACAGCTTCTTCTCCCTCTTCACTCACTCACTCATAAACCCTAATAAACAGCACAAGGCTCTGATACCAAGTTGAAAGAATGGTAGACGGGGAGGAGACACACACACAGGAGCAAACCCTAATGTATATTGCAAACCCTAACCGTAGAGGGAAGCCATCTCCACTCTTACACAAAGCATAATTTCATAATCCATAATACATACAACACTATTAGTTGTGTCCACACTCATCTAACCCTAGCTAATGTCCACACACTATGACCAGCTGGACACGCGGTCATTTATGTCTCACACATGTTCCTACCTAACATGCCAGCACATATCATAGCTGGATCACACTGACATCGAGCTTGAATCTCAACATTAGTGAGGCATGTGAATGGGAGGCCTGTACTACAGAGACTGACTCGTTAAAGAGGCGGGAGAGGGTTGGGGCTAAGGCATCAATCCCATGGGTTACAAACTCCGCTTGTAACCCATCATGGTCCTTAGCTCTCCCGTTCTCTTTAACCGAGAGATAGCATACCTAATGTTGGCGAGACGGAAAATAGGTCAAAAGATATGGGTCCACAGTCCTGGGGTGGGTCCATGGTGGGCTGGTCAGGGATGTCATAGAGTGGAGGTGTGGGGGCAGACCAAACCCACGGATCTGTGAGCGGAGAGTGGGACTTGAGGCAAAGGAACCTTTTCCAGAAGTCCTTGGAGTCACAGCTAAAGAGTAAACTCCTTAGCTCCTCCTCATTCAAGATCAAGAATTGACGTTTCTTGCATCTCATCAATCGCTTGTAGTCCCGCCTGGTCTGTGGTGCTAGGAAAGGTGAAAAGGTCTTATCCTCGAAATGTAGGTGCTGATGCATGGCCCTACATTTGTCGTCGTACCAACCGTTGCATGGGACCTTGCCTATAGGCAGGGGGACGGGAAGAGTGGGTGGTGAATGGGAAGGAATCGTGGGCTGCTTTGAGCATGGACTCGTGGACGAAATCCCATCTCTCCTGTGTAGAGTGTAGGGAATCGAGGTGGTTAGTGGTGATGAGCTGAGATAAATGGAGGCTGTAAAGATCATCCAGAGAATGGTCAAAGTGAATCTCGAGGTATGGTTGTGGATTTGGATGTCTGGGTGTGGAGGCTCGTGTGTCATACGTGTGAGGGTGAATGTGATGTGTGAGTGGTCTGCAGATGGGAGTGGGTGTGAAACTCTAAGGCTATGAGTGTTGGGGATGAGAGCCGGAGGACCCATGATGTAGTCTCAATGACGCTTCAACAACCTATGCCCCCAAAGTGGAAGCATGTGGCTCTATGCGAAAGAGGCCATCTATGCAAATCGTTATATAGATAACAAGACTATGAGCAGAAAGAAGATCCAGTAAACATCATCCATACCTGGTAGCCTCCGCGTGAGCATCGTCAGAATATCGATCTAGGTCCTATGCCTGCACTATATGTACGATGATGGGGTCCTTAACAATGAAGTCTAGGATCTCTGCTTGTCTGTCCTACATCCTCGCGTTGAAGTCTCCAAATAGGAGGACTTCCCCATGGTTGGAAAACTCTAACACATCTGCCGATAGATCCTCAAATGGGGAGACTCCGAGTCCCATGGTAGCTCTACAATATGCTAAATCACTAGGTGGGAAGTAGCACACTGCGATAAACAAATCTCTGAGAGGGGGTCTCCTGATGTGAACCCATAAGTATCTGGCATGTGCATCGCGTCTCTCAACCGAGATATGTTGTCTGAGATGCTCTTTGAATAGAACCGCTACCCCATCTGATCCCCTGACACCGCTTGTCAAGCGTGTCTAGTCCTTGAAGGTGGACTCCCAAATGTAGCCTGTCACAAGTGGTAGTCCTCACTCTGGACTCTGGTGTGTCTCTATCGGGAACACTAATCTCTGCATCAGATGACCTCCTGGAAGTTCCCTAGAGAGGAAGTCAGAGAGGAAGTCAAGGAGCCATTGCAGTTCCAGACTGCAACCCGGAGTGTGTCCTGTCATCTGTATGTCTCATGGGCCTCATCCCATCATGCAATTGGAGCAGGGGTGGGGGACGTGAGTGGCCTCGTGAGGGGTCTTGATATAAGATGTCCATCTCGTACCACCACCCACTTTCCCTCCTTACATAGGGAATCTCTCTGTGTTAGGAGCGCCTTGCACTTGGTGTGTAATGGCATCAGGTCCTCGTCCATGAAAACCTGTGGGTGACTCTTGAGTTTGGCCCTCATCCGTAGAGCCGTCAGTCTCATGCCTGCACATCCTTGAATCGGATGACTAGGGGGCTGGTGCATGGTTGGATCTCTACTGGCTTTGTATGCATCAAGCACCCTGTGGTCCTGTACCCCCAGAGTCTGGGATACAAATGTCACTGCCTAGGCCACTGGTGTCAGTGCAAGGAGTGGCTGAATGCCATGGATCCTGATGGTGAGGGCCTTAATGGCCCTCTGCTACATCTCTGCCACTGTGGCTGAGATAGTGGGGTGCTAGGTGGGGGGTGAACGTCTAACCACGTCCACCCACTGTGTGGTCCGCTGGACCTGCGAGACGACTAGAGGGTGGTGATCTGCTCCTATACTGTGTCAACTGCTGCTATCAGGGTAGAATCCAGGTGCTGGATCCTGGTCTATACGACTTGCATCTGATCTTTCTGGCCATGAAGCTCGGCTGACAGAGTCCTGTGTGACGCCTGTAGGACCTCCATGTTGGTGCGAAGGGTCCCAATCATGTCTATAAGGGCTCTAATCTGGAGGTCCCTGTGCGTCACCTCCTCTGTCAGTATCCTAATCTGCATGTCTCTCTGTGAGGACTCTAACCTGGAAGAGGCTAATTGAGCCCCAAGAGAGGCTATAATCGTCTCGTGAACCTGGGATCGATCCAAGAGGGCTGTGAGAGCTACAAGTCGAATCTCGTGAAGTCCATCGTCTGTAGATAGGTGGGGGAAGGAGTAGAACTGTGAGGTGGGGTCGGTGATGACATTAGGACCTCAATAGAAGGCTTCTTGGGCCCTTTTATTTGGCAGTTTAAGGAGTCAAACCTTTTCTCAAGAAGAAACGTTTTCTAATTAGAAGCTTCAAAACGGCTACTTTATTCGAATTTGAATTTTGGAGGGAAAATGGAATTTAAAATCTAGCAGACAAAACCATATCATGTAACATATCTATGGAAAGCTCTTGATGCGTAGATCACGGATCTATAATCTCCGCTCAAATCGGAGCTTGTATGTAGAAGTTATGGAGGTCCGAAAATTGTAAAATTGCCTCCCTCCCTTTTTGGGGAAAAAAGTGCACCCTTTGACCACTCTTACACCTCTCTTACAAACCCAACATTTCAGTCCACATGGCAACCCCCCATTTGGCTATTCCTTAATCACCTTGATTAGGCTTGGGCAAATTAAAGGGCCCAAGAAGACCCCATTCACTTCCTAATGGGATGAGACTGCTGGTAAGGACGTGAGGATTTGGGTGGGCTGTGAGGGGGTAGAGGGTCATGGTCGACTGACAGAGGAAGAAAGGGGGGAAGACGGTCTATGAGGGAGTGAAGGAATGGGTGGGGAGGAGAGAGGCATGTGAGTAAGCAGGTATGGAAAGGGGGAGGGAATGGGTGAAAAATATGAGGCAAGGATGGGTATTGTTGAGGTAAGAAGAGGAGTAGGGAAGGTTGTGGGGGAAGAGAGGGATGACGAGGTAGGAAGAGGAGTGGGGGAAGAGATAACTGTGTAGGGGGAGGGGGAAGATGAGATCAATGGCAATCCTATATGGAGGGCATCAAGATCGGTATCGATGGAGAAACCATCGATAGCGATAATGCGGATACCGTCTATGTCGAGGGGCCTGTCTAAAGAACTGTTTGGAGCTCGCTTATGGAGCTCTGTGGTGTATCCAACACCCCCTTTCGGGAGCGTGTGTGGTATTTGATAGTGTCATCCTCCGCGTGTGTGTCCTCACTTTGCTTTTGCTAGTATCCGGTTTGCTGATGTTTTTTTGTGTTTTCTTTCTCCTTTTCTTTCTTTTCCCTTGTGCCATTGTTGATGGGCTGGTTGGGGGGTAGACATGAGGATGAAGAGGCTGTGGGAGAGAGAGAGGAGATTATGTTGCTGCCTCCTTGGGGGCCTAAGAGAGAAAATTATGTTGCTGCTTTGGAGGCTTGAGGAAGGGTGAGTGGGATACAGGGGGTAGATGGGGCCGGGGGTGCGCGCGCAGCACCCAAGTGCAAAATAGGCAGAACAGGGCGCACAGGCAGAGGGTGCAAGCATGTAGAGAGAGAGAGAGAGAGAGAGAGAGAGAGAGAGAGAGAGAGAGAGAGAACCCAAAATGTAGGCACTAAATACAGCAGTGAAACCCTAAAAATGCAGGCATGGTGAGTTGCGAAATCCTAAATACAACAACGAAACCATAAAAACACGGTGAGCAGTGAACTCCTAAAAATCCTAAAAACATGGTGAGCAGTGAACTCCTAAAAATCCTAAATACAACAACAAAACCCTATAGACACAGGCACGTTGAGAGAGAGAGAGAGAGAGAGAGAGAGAGAGAGAGAGAGAGAGGGTGACAATGGTGAGAGAAGCAATCTAATTTGCCGGCCTGTTTTGCAAAGAGAGAGAGAGCATGTTGTTTAGCCCTACTCTCTGTCCAGCCCACGTACAATCCAGCCTGTAAGATTCTTCCCTCCAGCTTTTGAGGTGTACAGGTGTAAGAACCTCCCCTTCTGATCTTGTAATTATTCCCCTCTTTGAAATAAAAGAAAGATTTTATTTTACCCTGTTTTGACCTAGAGAGAGAAAACATCTAGAGAGAGATAATCCAAAATTGAGATATTTTTGGATATAAAAATCCTCCTAGTGTGTCTAAAATGGTTTCCCCTGAAACAAAAATTCAAAAAGAACTTTCCAATGTTTGTGCATTTGGAATTAATTGAAAATAAGAATAAAGGACCTTAGCCTAAGGGTCTAGATTTTCAGAAATTTTTGGATTACGGTCCAATTAAGGTTCCTATGGGCCAATAGGATCAATCCAAGTGTTGGGAGGAGATAAATCCAATTTTTAAAAGAAAAATACCCAAAAATGAGTAAATGCCCACTTAAGATGAAGAGTTGACTGAGTACAAGGTTTATTAGTAAAAAACTATGAATATTACTAAAAAAATGAGATATTTTGAGTATAATGATTCAATTTTGACACCTTGGTAAGGAGATGGGGGCTCTTCAATGAGGCGCCTATTTCACATGTGTAGTGGAGATTTAAACTCAAAAATATTGTGATATTTTTATCTCTCCTGGATCAAACCAAATCAAAAGGGAGCCAAACTAGGTCCAAATCTTGTCCAAATTCAGCCAAACTGAACTTGAAAAATTCTAGAAACTAGTTGGACTTGGTTAGAGGCCTCCCTCACCTATAAATAGATCCTTAGCCCTTTGTAAAAAAATATGAGAACTATACCATGCCAGTATTATACTGAAATAATGATATTTTCTATTATCCTCTAAAAATCCTCTACAAATTGGAGAGATTGGAGTTTCTCTCTCTCTTCAATCTCTTCATCAACATACCAAACCAATTGATTGGTTGGGGGCCTCTACATTGATTAAAGAATCAAGCAATCTAGGAGGTAAAGTGTGGTTTATGGTCCTTGTTTTTTAAATCTCCAAATGTTCTCTCTTCTCAGCCCCCCTCAAGCTTGAGAAGCATTCAATTGAATGGCTTTTTAATACAATTGAAGTTCTTTAATGAATTGTAGTGATAAAACACATAAATTTTCATTTATGCTTAAATTAAATATTTTTTTTAAAGCTTGTCTCTCTCTCCCCCAAAGAATGGTCATTCCTATGACCTATTCTATATTCAAATGAAGCTTCTCATGAAGAAGTTCTCTAATCTAAAAGTAATTTCTATGCTTGTCGAATCGAGGCCAAATAAGTGGCTTTTTAATGCTTTTATGCTATTTAATTCATGGAAAAATTAGGAATCAAGTCCATAATTGGATATTGATCCAATTAATGGTTATTCTATCATATGATATTACTAAATGTTATGTTTTCAAAATATTAAGAATTATCAGTAATAGCAGAGCAAAGCTATGGCAAAATTTTTAAAAAATTAACACATTAATCATTTTCATTTATAATATGAAAAGAGGACTTCCTACCATATTCTAGGATTAATCATCCTAGATTAGTTGAATCATTCTCATTATAATCATGGAAAAATTGAGTTTATGTTTATGCATAAATAGTTAATTAGAAAAAAGATAAATTTCTAATAATTCATTTTTATGTTAAAAGAGTGATCCCCATGACAATGGAAATCCATGTATTCCAATGAAGTAAGAGAAAATTTGGGATGCTAAAATAATGTATATTTTATTTAAAAATAAAAGAAGTATTTTAGTTAAATTTATATTTTTGCATAGATAAATTTAAATTATGAAAGAGGAATTCCCACCATATTGGAATTCAAATATTTAAATGAGGAAAGTATAATTTTTAACATATTAAAATTATTAGATATTTTATTTAAATTCAAAGATAAATTTTAGATAAATTTAATTTAATTTAAATGGTAAAAGAGAAATTCCTATGACATTTGAAATTCTATCATTTAGATGGGAAAAGAGAAATTCCTAGCATATTGAAATTAATGGGTATTTTATCTAAATTCAAAGATGAATTTTAGATAAATTTATTTTATCTATGAGAAATATTTAAATGGTAAAAGAGGAATTCCTATGACATTTGGAATTCCATCATTTAGATCGGAAAAGAGAAATTCCTAGCATATTGACATCTTAATGGGTATTTTATTTAAATTCAAAGATGAATTTTAGATAAATTTATTTTATCTATGAGAAATATTTAAATGGTAAAAGAGGAATTCCTATGACATTTGGAATTCCATCATTTAGATGGGAAAAGAGAAATTCCTAGCATATTGAATTAATGGGTATTTTATTATGAGAAATATTGATGAGATAAAAGAGAAATTCCCATGACATTGGAATGTAAATAATTAAATGAAAAAAAGAAAGAAT
Source organism: Cibotium barometz (assembly GCF_041138505.1). NCBI lineage: Eukaryota > Viridiplantae > Streptophyta > Polypodiopsida > Cyatheales > Cibotiaceae > Cibotium > Cibotium barometz. The sequence continues at coordinate 8,779,182 of NC_141057.1, read as the reverse complement.
TCCCATGGTATTTGAGATCCAAGAAATTAAAGGAAAGAAGATAAATTTTTAGTATAATTCAATTTATGATTATTATCAAAAGTGAAAATATGTGTAGAATTGATTTATGTAAATCCCATGAATTCTTTTATTCAAAAGAGGAATATTGAATATAATTAAATTGAGAAATTGAGAAGGAATATAGAAATAGTCGTTCAAAAAAAGGAAACTTTTATTAGGCCAAGCAATTGGTAGAAATTTAGAAAAAGTCCCATTATCGGAATCAAACTAGAAAAAGCTACTAAATGGGAATAGCATGTGAAATGGATGTGATAAGATGTAAATAGGTTGCGATAAGAAGTAAATAGGATGCGATAAGATGTGAATGGATGTGATAAGATTTAAATAGGATGCGATAAGATGTAAATAGGATGTGATAAGATGTGAATGGATGTAAATAGGATGCGATAAGATATGAATGGATGTAATAAGATGAAAATAGGATGCGATAAGATGTGAATGGATGTAATAAGATGAAAATAGAATGTGATAAGATGTGATGTAATGGAAATGGATGTGGGTGTGTATGTGAAAGAATGGATGTGGATGTGTATGTGGAAGAATGGATGTGGATGTGTATGTGAAAGAATGGATGTGGATGTGTATGCGTATGCGAAAGAATGTGATGTCAATGTGAGTGAATGGATGAGATGTAATGTGATGTGAATCAGGATGTGAATGAATGAGATGTGATGTCATGTGAATCGGATGTAAATGAATGATATGGGATGTGAATCAGGATGTGAATGAATGAGATGTGATGTGAATCAAGATGTGAATGAATGAGATGTGATGTCATGTGAATTGGATGTAAATGAATGATATGGGATGTGAATGGATGAGATGTAATATGATGTGAATCGGGATAAGAATGAATGAGATGAGATGTGAAATGAATGTGATGAGATGTGATGTAAATTGAGATAGATGTGAATGAATGATATGTGATGTAAATGAATGAGGTGTGATGGGATGTGAATATGGGTAGATGTGAGTGGATGAGATGTGATGACGATAAATGAGGGAGGATGTGATGAGATGAAAAATGATGTGATTGGATGAGAATGGGAATACATATGAATTCGGTATGGATTAAGTAATGTGGACAGATGTGGAACAATGTGAAAGACGAGAGTTCATTATAAAAACTATATTTATGACTTGTTTTTAAATGACTATTTTATGTCAATAATGCTGGGGAGGCATTTTGACCATCTTGAGAATGAGGTCGTGGAGACCTAACTGATAAAGATGCACAACAACTGCTGCTGACAAAAAGTTAACGGAGGACGTCTCGCGTAGCAAGGTCGGCCGAGGTCTTGACCAGCCTCTCGGTTTGATTTAAATGGTGAGCTTCCGGTACGGTGGATGAGGGACCAAGGAAGCGGCTTATCAGTGCTAGGTGACCTGTGAAGGATCCTAGAGGGTGTTGACCATACGGTGCTCGGGCTCTGGGTCACCGAAGATACCCACACGTGCGTCGTGAAAGATATTGGAATAAGGAGTAAGAGTTGTTTTCTGAAACCGGGCATGGATCTGGTTGATTGACCTTGCTGGTCCTCAACGAATGAGTCCATGGCTCTTTTATATGGATCTGTTGGTTGATCTTGCTGATCTTCAACGAAAATTCCATATTGATTTTTATAAGTGAATATATTGTCGGGTACTATGAGCTAGGAACTATCGAAAAGGCCCCTGTGGTGCGTTCTGGTTGCCAATGATGCCATAGGTACACCGATGAAGGAATGATTAGAAATTAGGATTCAACCGGATATTTTGGAGGATTATGATCAATGACACTATGGTTTCATTAAATGATTGTTTTAAAGATAGGTGAATCTGTGAAAAAGGCAATTTCATATTGGGTGTGTAAGTGGTGTGACGCGTTAAATTTGCATGAATATCTGGCTAGGGGGCCTAGGAACTCTTTTCCCTAGTACCCGGGATAAAACCTAACCAAATTCCTAATTGGATCCCATCACTACGGTGGTTGGGTGGTTGGCTAGCCTATGGGATTGGATGGGGTTAAGGCTGGGCTGATGGATCCATAAAATGAGACTCAATTCTGTTATAGTATGATAGATGAGGTAAATCCCGGATAGTAATTGTTCTATGGAAAAAGAATCAACGGTTATGCCTCTTGATGGGGAAAAAAGCGTTGGTTTCTTCGAAGTGCAAGTTTCTTCCTTGATCTGACCAAGTGACCTCAAGTTTGGTTGAAGATAAGTTTAGTCAGTATAACGACCCTGACTACGTTAGAGTACAAATATCCAGGAGGAATCGCCCATGCTTTCTGGTAGGGGGAAGTTTTTTCGAGTTCGGTTTTTGAAGAACCAAGGGATTAGTCTCTTGTCCGGATATCCGTGGGCGAGGCCCCGAGTGAGGGATCCTGCCCCGTGCAAGAAGTGCTACTTCTGCTGCTAGCACCCCCGAATCCATTGCGTGGAGGGGGCAGGGATCTTTCAGCTCTGGTAAGAGTAAAAGCCAAAAATGTCAAAAATTTATGAAGTAACAGTAAAAGGTTGTAATTGTGTGATAAAATTCATACAAATTGATATTAAAAATGAAGATTCATAAAATTGAAAGTGGATCTTCAGATGAAGTACCACAATTGTATGGAAATCTGGTTGAGAATTTATGAGTTGATTTGGATTTTGATTGAAGAAAAAAGATGATTCTTGAATTTTGGTTGAAAAGCGATCAATTGAACAAAGCCACAATGAGGATGAATGGAACGAGTCCCTCTGATGATGTTCGTAACTGGAATGACGATAATGACTTTAGTGTTAACACTTGACCTAGTGGATCCAGTTAAGGGATGACAAATTAAAAACTTGCATAACTGAAACTTCCATGGAGGAATGTTCAGATGGAATTTTCGGTCTGATGTGAAAAGATACAGGGGAGAAGAGAGCTTGAGCTCTTGCAAGCATACACACACACTCACACAACCCTAAAAGAGAACACACAAGGTGAGAGGCTAAAAATCTTCATCTCCTTCACTTGACTAGCCTTCCTACTCTCTAGTCCAACGCACTAAATACTCACTAAAACAGTGAATGCGTCCTAAATAACAACCACACACAGCCTAAATCCTAGAAACACACCGAAAAGACATCTTTTTGTATGAAATAATTTACAATGTTTTATTCACACACACCCACATAGACACACAAATGGAAAAGAACAAACTACTACGACCCAACAGATCATCAAGACACAACTTCACCATTCTAAACTGAATAAAGAAATTTAATGTCAAAATGATTTTGTGTAAATTGTTTCCAAGAATTTAATGAAAAAGAACCGATATTTCTAACACTTCCACGTTTCAGTCAATCTGCAACAGCATCACTACATTCAACATTTGGCTAATCTTCACTTCACTCCACTCTTCACTCTCTCTTTTTCACACTTCAAAACTCTTTCTTTCTTTCTTCTCTCTCTCTACTCATTATTCTCGTGAACTCTCTTTTTCTTCTTCTTTCTTTCTCTTCCTCCTCCTGAAACACAAACACAAGAATAATGCACACAATCTAATACATTCTCTCACACTCTCATGCTTTTACTTTTAAGTATGCACCATGTCAAAGTGATCAAATCTCTTTCTCTCTCTTTCCTATTTTGCATGTACACACATAGCGCAACCATATTGCCCTCTCTCTTCTTTCCTTCTTCTTCTACCCACACACAATGTCTTCTCTACTTGCTATGGTTCCCCACCTTCTCTCTCCTCATTTTACCATGAGAGCATGGAGTCCTCCCACATACACACACACGTTTCTTTCTCTCTCTCACAGTCTACCATGATAACCTTCCAATGTTGAACAGCCCAAACGACTAGTCCGCCACCCATGTGACTCCTAGGTGTGTGCGTACTCTTTTCACGAGCATTCCACTTAGCAGCCTGGGCCAAGGTCCTTACTATGTGGGCTAATCGGCTCCAAGACCTCACGCATGGCCTTGCTCCAAACCACATGCATAGCCGGCCTCACTTTCCATCGTGTAGGCTAGCAATCGACCACCAACCAACCCTCATGCTCCAAGTTGATTGACCCTGTGAGGCACACGGCAGCTCTAACAGCCCACCAACCCACACAATACGTGGCCTCCTAGTGGTTGTCGCACGGTCTTGACCACATGGGCTAGGGCTCTCAATGCAGGAGGGCGCGCACAAGGGTGCCGGACCTCTCCACATGAGGTGCCTCTTCATGCGCAAGGCTCCCAGCCCCCCCTTAGGCACATGGCGCTTAGCGCCTTAAGCGCTCCAGTGCGGCCATCCAACGTTCTCTAGTGCTCGTCAATGGCTCTCCATGCACATGAGTGCCAACCACGGGCGGCCAGCCTATCCATTGGCTTGGCCAGCCTATCGGTTCCTTTACCTCATGACCACGGCACTCTTCATCTCTAGTAGCAGCCCACTCAACTACCCCAAGCGCAGGGGCTCGGCCCCCTCTGTGTTGCGTAGGTGGCCAACACCTAGCCATGGCGACTTCGTATCCCTCTTGCACACGAGCTCGGTCCAGCCCAACTGCGTGCTGATGCGCAAGCTCACACAGGGATCAACTCCCACCTGGCCATGGGAGCACCTCCCTCATATGGTGTGGCCATTTCCTCTTCGTGGGGTTTGGCATCTCCCTCGCCGACCCAATCCGTCGGGCTTGGCCTACGCGCAACAGCCAACCCTCCTCCTTCTACGTGCAGGCAGCCAACCCGCCTTCTCCATGTGATGCGCAGGCGGCAACCACTCCAATGGGCTCCTCCCCTTCTGTGCTCCGCTGGCACCCCAGGCGCAAGCCCCATGCACCAGCCTGCCTTACGTGTCAAGGCACGGGTGCTCTCAACACCCGCCATTGTTGGCCATCGCCGTCGTCAACCGCAGAGCCTCTGCCATCTAGCTCTTGCACACACGCTGCCTTACGTGTCAAGGCACGGGTGCTCTCAACACTCGCCATTGTTGGCCATCGTCGTCGTCAACCGCAGAGCCTCTGCCATCTAGCTCTTGCACACACGCGAGCCCTCCTACGCCTCTCTCTCTCTCTTTATGTACAGGATTCAAACACACACATTAATCAACAAACAAACAAAAAAACAGGCTTACCTCCTCCTCCTCCTCCTCGTGTTCTTCACTCCAGCCAGAGAGAGAAACGTTTTCTCTCTCTCTCTTCTATTCTCTCAAGAAGTTAGTGCAACGGTTGCTAAAAACTACCCACCCCTCCATTTTTTAATTTGGAATTTTTTCATTTATAACCACATTAAGGTCTACAAATTTGAGTTCCCACCTAACCATCCTCAAAGCTTGAGCTCGAAACTCATCATACTAACCCTCGATCTCTCTCTTCTCTCTACCCACTTACATACAACCTCCTCTTATGTACAAAATAATATTAATCGTCACCATTCCCATGCAATGTGCTTACACCAATGGACAACATCGACAATCATGATGCATGCAAATACCATGACATTCCACACACACATGCTTTCAAATACCATGAAAATACACCTAAAATAACCACAATTGACCCTATGTAAACCCTAAAAATTGCTAAAAATGGCTTCGATCCAGGGGTCATCATTCCCCCCACATTGAAATGTGAGCGTCCTCGCGAACACAGCAGCAACTTCACTTTACAGCTTCCCCCACACTTAACTTCTTCACCATCACTGCCTAGCATCACATCTCCACTTCATCACTCTGCAACAATCACCAACCATACACTAGAATTATACCGTACAAAACAAACAAACAAAAACAAAAACAAACCTTCAACACCTTCACATCAGCACACATATATGAGTGAATGAAAATCCAAGTTGCAAACACCACTACAAGACTTATATAACACTAACCAATAGATAAACCAAAAAGGTTTATTAAGCAAACATCAAATCCCAAGAAACAGTAAAAATTAGCAACTACCACAACATCCTTACTATGTCTATAATATTTCCACTTTAACAAATAGGAAACAACCCATCCATAACTACAAAACTTTAGGAAAACTACCTTCCACTCAATTCCATATTTCATAAAGGCAATAGTAGCACAACTAACCATGGAAGTCATTGCGTGATTGTAATTCCCTTATATCAGAACCATGCCTTTCTCGTTTCAATTTTTTTTCTCTTTTGATTAAAAAAAAAAAAACCAAATGCACACCACAATGGCAACCACCCCATATGAAACTAGGCTGCGATTCTCAGACCTTGCCACCCGGCTAGGTTGACTCCAAGAACCTACCAAGCTCACATGGCGATGGCTATCCCAAAACAGCCCAAGGCATCGGTTTAGAGTACTGACAACCTTGCCAGCATGACTCTCCTCACCTACCAAGAACCATTAAGGCGATAGACCACATATACCACATACATACATTTGAATTTTTATTTTTCTTTCTTCCTCTTTTTTTTTCTTTTTTTTCATCATTTTTCAAAGGCAATGATTTGAAAACCCTCCCCAAGCTCATCATGAAAATCGAGACTATTATGGTCATTATAACCCAGGAATAAGGGAGAAAAGTTCCTTCCACTAGAGTTCTTAAGCACTTCCAAGCTGTTACCTACCATTAAAGAGAAAAAATATAGTCAATGCAGCACATGCCTAGTTAAGATAACATAACAAATCACACAAACAAAACAATTGTTTCTTTTTAAAGTTTTTTTTTGAAATAAATAACAAGAAAAACAAAACTAATTAACATCATGGGACTCAGAAAAAAACGGTGCGAAAACTCACAGGCACATTCTCTACACCAAAAGGCAAAAGTTGAGGTGTCACCCCATGGCCCTCTGTCTTGTTCAAAAGTACAGCTCTCGAAACAAAGCTACTCTCTCTAGGTAGAAGTATCCGATACAAGCCATAAGGAAGGCCAAAGCCCAAACCCTCATCCTTATCCTCCTCATTAAGATAGTCTACCACCACATCTTCAGGATGAAAAGAATCATCCGAAGAATCATCGGACACATCGGTTAAGGTGTCCACACCTGAACAAAAAATCTCTGGCGCAATAACGGCCAAAGATTGGGCCATGCGACCAAAGTCGCTCTCGGCAATTGGAAGAGATTCCCCAGCAGCCAACCACCGAAACAACCACTCCAACTCATCAACCCAAACAGGGTCTACAACTAATGCTAAAATACCATCCCACCCAAACCAAACCACATAAGGATGAAGAAAATAAAACAAAGCATTGAGAGAAAACTCCATACCACCTGTATGAAAGAAAATCGAATCGATCGCATCAAAACCTGATAAACCCACCAATCCCATCAAAACAACACAAAATAATAAAGAGAAAAACTCATGTGAAGAATATACAATGAACCAACTTGACCCACGTAATTACCAACTTAAACAAAATAATGTTTCACCCTAAGACCATTAACATGAAAAGGAGCTATTACAGCATTAGGGTCTTGGACAATCAAAGAACCATTATTAAAGGCTTCTAACACCTTGAAAGGGCCTAACCACCTCATTTGTAATTTGCCAGGAAACTTATAATATCGATTGTGATTGACTAAAACCTGATCATTCTTTTGAAACTCCCTCACCTTAATGTGACGATCGTGCCAAGCCTTTCGTCTATGTTGCATCGCCTCAACATTTTGCGGAGCCGTTAAACGTATCTCATCCAACCTCACCAAGGCCAGTAATCGAGCCTCTAAAGATTCCTTCTCACCTAGTCGAGATTCCAAGGCAACGCGTAATGTGGGTATTTCCTTCTCTATTGGGAAAATTGCTTCTGTACCATACACTAGAGTGAAAGGTGTATTTTGAGTCGTGACCTTAAATGTAGTACGGTATGCCCACAAAGTCTCAAACAATCGCTCATCCCAATCGCGTCAATTTTTCGATACTGTCTTGGTTAAAATCGTTCCCAGTATTCGATTGGTCGCCTCCACTTGACCATTAACTCGAGGATAATACGGAGTGGATTTCTGATGCTTGATTTTGTAAAGTTCCGTTAATTCCGTAATGGTCTCATTTAAAAAATGAGAACCACGATCACTCACCAACTCCAACGGATAACCAAAATGAGTAATGATATTTTCATATAGAAATTTGGCGACATCCAATGCCCTATCCATTTTCAAAGGTTTAGCTTCAACCCACTTGGTCACATAATCCATGCACACAAGAATGTATCGATTGGATCGATAACGAGTGGGTGGATCAATCAGACCCACAAAATCAATTCCCCATTTCGCAAAAGGTTTTAAAGTCAAGATTGGATTTAAAGGGGTCGCAAATTGTGGTGTGGGTCGACCAACCCGTTGACACTTATCACAACGTTTACAATGCTCAAAAGAGTCTTTATAAATAGTTGGCCACCAATACCCTGCTAGCAATACTTTGCGAGCGGTTAATTCCCCCGCAAAATGACCTCCACATGGCTCATCATGAAGTGCACGTAAGATAGAAGGTATCTCATCCTCTCGCACACAACGACGATACACCCCCTCCCTAGGAAAATAACGATACAAATAACCACCCAAGAGGGTGTAGGGGCGAGATTGCAATAAAATTTTCTTTTTTTCATACTTGCTGGCGCCTCCTAGATAATAAGCAGTGCTCAAGAAATTTACAATATCCGCAAACCAAGGAAGTGTACAATCGGTCAAAAATAATGCCACATCAGGCAATTCATCATCCACTCCCTCCTCAATATCCTCAGTCAAAAGACAAGAAAGATGATCCGCCAATACAAGAGATTTTCCAAGATGAGTAATCACCTCAAAATCAAACTCTTGAAAAAGTAACATCCATCGAATTACTCGCCCTGCAAGATCTATCTTGTTCAAAAGGTATCTTAGTGCTTGATGATCCACATAAATTGTAAAGAACTTGCCCAATAAATAATGTCGATATTTATTCACGGCAAATACCATGGATAAACATTCCTTCTCCGTGGTAGTGTAATTTCTCTCTATCTCTGTCAAATTCTGACTCGCATAATAAATCGGATGGTCTACCTTCTTATCGTCTGCTTGACAAAGAACTGCTCCTACAGCTGTGTGTGAAGCGTCTGCATGAATATGAAAAGGTTTAGACCAATCTGGGGGTATCAAAACTGGTGCTTTTATCAATCGATCTTTGATCGTATCAAAAGCCTCCTGACAATCTTGTGACCATTCAAAGGGTACATCCTTCCGAAGAAGAGTAGTTAAAGGGTTTACCACCGAAGCAAAATTCAATATGAATCGGTGATAATAATTAGCATGTCCCAAAAACCCTCGTAATTGCTTCATGGTTGTAGGAGCAGGCAGATCACGTATCTTATTGATTTTACTATCATCCACAGTAATGCCCTCAGATGAAATCACGTGACCTGACAAGATTCCTTTCTTAATGCCAAAAACACATTTCTCCGGATTCAAGGAAATACTGGTTTGCTGACAACGATCAAAGACCTTAGCCAACTTCTCAGGCATATCCTCCTCATCCCCTTCTTGAACTGAAAAATCGTCCAAAAAGATTTCCATCCACTTTTGTAAAAACTCTTGAAATAAAGCCATCATCACCCATTGGAAAGTAGATGGAGCATTACATAATCCAAATGGCATCACTCGATAAGCATAAGTTCCCCATTCTGTTGTAAAAGTGGTTTTTGGTTGATCATCTGGGTGGATTTGTATTTGATTATAACCGCTAAAACCATCTAAGAAGGAATACAATTTATGCCTTGCTACTCGGTCTAGAACTTGATCAGTGAAAGGCAATGGAAAGTGATCCTTCTTAGTCTTATCAATTAGCTTTCGATAATCCACACAAATTCTAATCTTACAATTTTTCTTTGGAACAATTACAATTGGGGAAACCCACTCACTGTATGCCACAGGATAAATGAAACCCGCATCTAACAGCTTTGTTATTTCTGCTTTCACAAGCTCTGCATAGACAGGGTTTGTGCGCCTTTGACGTTGGCATACCGGCCTAGCGTTTGGCTCTAAATCAATGTAATGCTGGCATATCTCAGGTTTCACTCCCTGCAAGTCTTTATAGGACCAAGCAAAGACATGTTTGTATGTTTGTAGAACCTTTCTCAATCTAGTTAAGGTTCGTTCTTGCAATTGACTCCCCAATGTAAAGCATTTTCCCTCTTCAACTTCCCAGTGCTGAGTAATTTCTAATGCATCAGAAACAAAGGCTGATCGTCGACGAGATCTAGCTTGTATAGGTGGATGCTCTCTCACTTTGAAACAAACATTTTCTAGAAACTTTTGCTTGGTGTTACACTCCTCCTCCTCTTCGTGCGAAGAATGAGCACTTACAAGACTTTCATGGGTATAAGGTATCACCATTAAAGGGTCTATTTCCTCTTCATCATTATAGGCTCCTCAATTTGGACCATAAAAGCATCCCTCACTACCTCAATCATCCTGAAATCAGTCCAATCATTAAACTCGCCTCCTTCACCTCCTATTGTTTCATTGTATTGTGCTTTCAAGAACTCTCTGGAAAATGACTTATTTTTCCTTCTACTCATCTTTTGCAACGACGAGCCATCCTCACTCTTGTTATGTTTTTGCTTATATCTCTCACATTCTCTAAGCAACTTTCGAGTATACCTCGCATTATATTTGAGTTCTTGTCGACAACGACCAATCTCACGATCATTTTCTCAAAGTAAGGCTTCCCAAGAAGTTTCTTCTTCATGACGGCACTCTTCAAGTTGCAAGGTCAAATCTTGCAAATGTCTAATTTGTATCTCAGCTCGTCCCTTATCTTCCTCTAGCAGCTTCACCTTCCTTAATAATGCGTCCATCGACTCACTAGAAAAAACTCGTTCTAGCTCTAACTGCTCTTGCAATTTCTCAATAACGGCATATAGCTCTTGGTGCCTTGCTTTATCCCCATCATCTGCTCTCCTCTGCTTGATTGTATCCATGCAAAAGTAATCCACTACACACTCCTCTGGTGATGACAACCAATCGGTAATGTCATTGTCAGAGTCATTCTCCGAAGAAAAATGCACTCGATATTCTCCCATACCGGCATCCAAAGCAAAGCACTCTCTCTTTTGCATTATAGGCTCATCCGTATCAACCATTTGCATTTGATACCCATTTTGAAGAAAACGAGCATACTTATCTTTATTTAATGCAAAGCGTTCTTGGACTACTTCCTCACCAACGGATGTATCAATTCCATATCCCGTCATTTCTTTGGTTGTAGAAGGTAGTTTAGTGAACTCCCTCAAGAATTCTTTAGACACAACCCTCAATTGAACTCTATCCGTGCGTGGACCTATGGTTATTATCCCTTTATGCCACTTTTGAACACATCAAGCTTGTACTAACCAAGGTCGTCCTACCAAGATTGGAAACGCTGCACCATAGGAATGCGGTCGCACTACTAGATAGGTAACGCAAAACTCCAATCCAGCTATTATAGTCTTTACTCCTTGAAGTAGACCTAAGGGTTTCACTCGACGTTGATCTGCTACTCGCAACATGATATTTGTGGGCTCTAAACCCTTTAGGCCCAACTCTTCCATTGTGTATTCAGTCATGGGATTCACCGCAGCTCCTCCATCTAGCTGTACCCCCATGACCTAATGATGTCCAATTTCTACCGTAATAGTCGGAGCCTCAGAATCCATAAACATATCAATTACTTACACTCATGTTTCCAAAGATTCTTTAGGAGTCACTTATTTTCTCACCTGCGAACGTCGACGTGCAAGTCGTTGATACATCTGCTTTCGACATATTGGAGAGATCTCCGCTAATGTAGGTAGACTAATAGACACCTCACACCGTTCCAATATATCCCATAAATCAAATTGAGGTTTTGGATCAACTTTAGCACCTATCCCGACCTTCTTAGCACATGGTACTTTTAATCTATCAAGGAAAGGTGTTACACCAGGTTGGAAGTGAGGGCCTTTTCCTATGCGTGCTATGGGAGGTTTGCTCATCCGACACTGGCTCTTGACTCTCTGCAACTTCCTCTAGAGATGCCTCCTTAAGCATGCTTACTTTTCCTCCTTCTAATTGAGTTGATTTCGGCAAGCTTTCTGCAGTCCTTTGCACTTTCCTCTGGGATCTAGTGACAACTCCCACCATTGGATGATTATGAGAAAATGTCACCTTTCTAGATTTTCTGTCTGCTGATTCTTTCCTAGCACCTACTATAGGGACTACTTCCACTAAATTTGCTGAAGTACTTGGACCCTCATCTACAATTTGCTTCCCTTTGTCCCCTATTAATTTTGCATTACTTTTAGGGCAATCTTTCTCCTCGTGGCCCTCCTCACTACATTGCTTGCACAAAGGAACATAATCTTGGTGTGCCCTTGCATTCGGGCAATATGCAGCAATGTGGCCTTCTTGGTGTGGCAGTTCCAACAAATCACTGTTCCTTGGGTAATTGTATTAGGACTTCCATATCCTTGATAACCTCGGCCAAAATATGGCCGATATGGTGACCCTGGCCTTTGTCCCCTCATTCCACCTTGCCCTCACCCTCGTGGAAATGGAGGTCGGGCTTGTGCGGGTAATCCTTGCTGCAATTGTTGCTTGTAGGGCTCTCGGATCCCTCTTTGCATGAAAGGTCGAGGTGGAGGTCCAATTTCATGAGTAATATTATTCTTATCCATGCAATTAAAATTAGTGTTCATCCCCTGCGCTTGCCTTCTCTCATGTGCTTGCTTAATGAAGCAATTTTCCTCTGTATGATTGTTTTTCAAGCAATAAGTACAAAACAAGATTCGTGGTTGATCAGGTACGACTCGAGATAGAGTAGGACACTCTGTAGCCAAGTGGCCATAGCCATGACATTTCCCACACCATATATTCAATCGTCGACACTGGCTTGCAGAGTAGGCAGCTGTGGCTCTATAGCCATAACGTCCCTTACTGGAGCTCACACAGCACTTAAGATCTCCTCTTTAAATTTTCCCAACACACTTGTCACAATGTCCCCCACCCTTGCCTCGCTCACTAAAGGTGGTGGTGGTGTTCTGGTCTGAAGCATGTATGTCGGTGCAGTTATATATGGGTTTGGAGGCATGTATGATGCTGGATTTGTATTAACAACCACTTGTGGTTGTGAGGGACCGGAAATTGTTGAGACCTCGTGGGGTCTCATAGAGCTAACCATAGGTGATGTCCCCATAGGGCCATAAAGTGATTCCCTCCGTCGTTGCTGTCCGAGCTGTACCTCTTCCCAGTTTCTAGCTTCTTGTTTGGCTGCGTTCAAATCAACAGGCTGACGAAGCCCAACATACTTCTAAGCCTCTGGATCCCTTAGACCATCAATCAAACGACGCTTTTGTGTGTCATCATTAAGGACTGCTACTCCCATCTTCCTCACAATGGTCTCCATGCATTGTATGTAATGGTCAATGCTCTCGTTCACTCCTTGCAACAAGTAGTCAAATTGCTGGGCTAATCTATCGTGAAAACCTTGCCTTCTAAATTTGGCCAAAAAAGATGTTGATAGATTTTGGTACGTATCCAAGTTGCCATACCAACTTGCTGCTTCGTCTTTAAAAGTTGCCAGAAAGATATAAAGCTTTTGATCTTGATCAATTATCTCGTTAGCAACACATGTCACCTCAAACTTTTGTAAATGCGCATCAGGATCCTCATCCCAAAGTCCCGCAAATTGCACAAAGTCGGCTAACCGGATTGTTGCTCTTTGTGCTGGAACAGCCATTTGGAAAAATGGTAATACCTCAAAAGTTGGATCGTCCCAAAAATTTAAAGCTCTAGGTCTTACCCTAGGTAATCGCGGATAGCTTCTAAGTCCTCTAGGCACACTACCGCTAGTGCCTGCAATAGTCTCTCTTTCTTCTCTTGTTGGGCTATCAACTTGTACAGGTCGATTTTGCTGACTCCTAAATCCCTTATTGTTTGGTCATCACACACGAAAGATCTTTCCCGCTTAGACTAGAAGGAACGCTAACCTGAAATTTACCGCTATCCAAGGATCTTCCTTGTGTCACGTGCGGTTCTTGCTCTCTCAACAATAGGTTCACTAACTCTAATTGCGCAGCGAGACGGATTTCAACTTGTTCAGCCCTCCTTTTCCTCCTTTCTTCCCTTGCTTGTTTTGGGTCAATTGTTCGACCCTGAGTAGACTCACTCATGCATTTCTTACTTCCTGAGGTTCTTCGTGATTCTCTGGATTATCTAGCTTGATGGACCTTAAAATTGCCTTGATAAACCACTTCCACCAGATTGGTGCATGGAACAAACCAAAGGGCTCTATGGATCTAAGATAATCCTTGCAGTATGTGGCCTTGATCTTACGTATCACATCACTGGGAAATCGTGGGTAATATTCTTGAACGAATATGTCCTCCCACTCTTGTCGTTCTTCTTTGTACGGAACCCAGTTATCAAAACTCTCCAAAAAATTACGTGTTTACCAATGCCCCTTTCTCATTTGACTCCTCGCGGCCACTCCTAAGTCCTTCTGATCCTAGGAGTTGTGCCGTTTTTTTTTCTCTTTTTTTTTGAACTCCTAAACCCTAGTTCTCACACGCAAAATATATGCGCCGAGATATCCCGTAGCTACTAACTAGCTAGTGATCTCCCGGCGAATGCACCAAAAATGACTAGCCTTCCTACTCTCTAGTCCAATGCACTAAATACTCACTAAAACAGTGAATGCGTCCTAAATAACAACCACACATAGCCTAAATCCTAGAAACACACCGAAAAGACATCTTTTTGTATGAAATAATTTACAATGTTTTATTCACACACACCCCACACAGACACACAAATGGAAAAGAATAAACTACTACGACCCAACAGATCATCAAGACACAACTTCACCATTCTAAACTGAATAAAGAAATTTAATGTGAGATCCCTGTTGTAAGATTCCTCCCCCAACCCCTTTTTGATGTCTAGTATCTTCCCCTATAATCAATCCCTCTTCAGAAATATAAAAGACCTTGTTTCTAACTGTTTTAATCTAGAGAGAGAAAATATTCTAGAGAGAGAATATTCAAATTTTTAATATTTTTGGATAGAAAATTATCTCATCTTATTAAAATAAGTTCCCCTGAAACAGAAATTCAAAAAGAACTTTCCAATGTGCAATTGAAATGGGTATAAAGGACCTTAGCCTAAGGGTCTAGATTTTCAGAAATCTTTAGACTATGGTCCAATTAAGGTTCCTATGGGCCAATAGCATCAATCCATGTGTAGGGAAGAGATAAATCCAAATTTGTAAAAAGAAGATACCCAAAAATGAGTAAATGCTCACATAAGGTGAAGAGTTGAAAATGTACAAGGTTTATTAGTAAAAAACTATGAGCAATATTAAAAATATGAGATATTTTGGGTATCCAAAAATGAGTAAATGCTCACATAAGATGAAGAGTTGAAAATGTACAAGGTTTATTAGTAAAAAACTATGAGCAATATTAAAATGATTCCATTATGACACATATGTAAGGAAGGGGAATTCTTTAAAGGAGGTGCATATTTCACATAAGATGAAGAGTTGAAAATGTACAAGGTTTATTAGTAAAAAACTATGAGCAATATTAAAATGATTCCATTATGACATATATGTAAGGAAGGGGAATTCTTTAAAGGAGGTGCATATTTCACATAAGATGAAGAGTTGAAAATGTACAAGGTTTATTAGTAAAAAACTATGAGCAATATTAAAATGATTCCATTATGACACATATGTAAGGAAGGGGAATTCTTTAACACTAGTTTGGTACCAAAACAGGACACTTGAGTGTCCTTTTTTGGGGGTTGCGAAAAAAAATCAAACTCCTAATGTAGGCTTTAAAAACCAAAATGCTTCATTGGGCATGTAGAACATAACCCTATGCTTATGTAAAAAATGCCAAACATATAAAATGCCTTTTTATTTGGAAGTACATAAGCAACAAAGTAGCATATGTCTTGAAAATGAACATTTTTCAGGATTTCTCAGGATTTTTCCAAATATGCAAGCATCATTCTCTCAAAAAAAAAATCCAATGATATGAATAGCATTTTTCCCAAGATATTTTGATAGCATATATCAGTCCAAGGAGGTAGAAGTTCACCAAAAAAATCATTTTCCTTTCCTAGAATTTTTTCCAAAAAAGTTGTATAAAATCACCAAAAGTAACGCGTATTATCAAAACTCAATCACGCCACTAAAAAAAATTATAGCCCTATCAATGAGAATGTTGATTATTGGTTTTCATGCTTGAGATGAGATAAATAAGCCATAATTTGATGTGTATGACACTAACTTAGCCTCCACTTAAGTAGGTTCTTATCGCCTAGTTCTAAAAAAACTGTAAAAAATAAAAATACAAAATTTGATCATCTTTTTTCAAAAACTAATCATAACTATGCTTGCACAAGTAGTCTACACCTATAGTTACAACAAATAATGCACTTACACAGCTTTCCCCTTTGATGAAAATCAAAATTAGGCTCATAATTAGACATTTTACGTATTAAAAATAGGTTGCGCAAAAGGCCATGTATGAGAAGAGGCCCAAAAAGTGGCTCTAAAGTTTTGGAAAATTCAAAACAAAGTAGTATTTACCCTATATAACATGGGTGCACCTCAAGTTTTACATTATTAGCTTGTATATGGAAGGAGAAAAATTCATGCTCCACCTGCATAAAAAACATCATTTCAATATTAGCGAGTCAAAAATTTATCCAATAATTATCGTTTGATGATTCCAAGATTTAGTTTACATCATGGGCTTTCCATCAAGCCAAGTTTCATGATCAAACTATGTCCCTTCTAAAAGTTATGTACAAATTACTACTATTTTGAAAACAGCAAAAATCATGCGTTTTATCAGCATGTGTCTAAGAAAATTAAAATATTGCCTTGCAAAAGCTAAGAAAAGTGCAATTTTAAAAATCTCAAATTTTTTTTGGGTCTTGAGGAACATCTGTGGATGTTAAGCATTTCAAAACTCTTAATAGATTGCCCACAAAAATTCAAGAAAAATGCTAACTTTCAGGACACTTTAGTGTCCTCAGGACACTTTAGTGTCCAATTACAGAACTAGTGTTAAAGGAGGTGCATATTTCACATAAGATGAAGAGTTGAAAATGTACAAGGTTTATTAGTAAAAAAAACTATGAGCAATATTAAAATGATTCCATTATGACACATATGTAAGGAAGGGGAGTTCTTTAAAGGAGGTGCATATTTCACATGCTTGAATGAGTTTTAAACTCATAAAAATTGAGATATTTCATCTCTCCTCTCTCCTCATTCAAGTCTAGTTCCAAAAAGTTAGCTTAACTGACCTAAAAATGGTCAAATATTGACCAAACTGATTTAGAAAATTCTAGAATCAGTTTGTTTGGTTAGGAGCTCAATTTTTCCTATAAATAGAAGCCTCCCCCTTGTTGAAAAATAGATAGTGTTTATGCATCGTTACTCTACTCCACCTAAGCCAAGAACTGTGAATTCATTTAATAATTCACTAGTTTTTGGAGCTTCCCTCTTTCTTCAATCCCCATTAGTGGCTCCATCAACATACTTAACCAATTGATTGGTTGGGGGCCTCTACCGTGAACAAAGAATCAAGCAAGTTGTAAGGTAATTAGTGAATATTGATCTTTCTATAATTTCTCAATGTTTCTCCCTTCTCAACCCCTCTCAAGCTTGAGAAGTTTAATTGGTATGGTTTTTTTTTAAATGCTATTGAAGTTTGAATAGTAGTGAAGAGTTACATAATGCTATTGAAGTTAATTTTCATTTATGTTTAAATTCTAATGATTTTTATGTAAATTCTCTCTCTCACTCAAGAAATGATCATACTCATGACCCATTCTCAATCCAAATCAAGCTTTTCATAAAGCTTTTCCTTAACCCAAGATTAAGCTATGCTTGAGGCCAAATTAATGGCTTTTTTCTATGCTTTTAGTTTATGTATATTAATGATTCAATCCATTATGGATTAATAATCTAATTAGAGGTCATTTTAATTATTTCCTTAATGATAAGCATTATCCCTTAGAAAAATTGAGATTTATCAGTCATAGCAGCGGAGCTATGGCAAAATTTTTATAAAAATTATGCATAAAATAATCTTATTCAAAGCATAAAAAGAGGACTTCCTACCATATTCTAGGAATTATCATCCTAGATTAATTGAAAGAATTTCATTACAATCATGGAGAAATCGAATTTTAATGTCATGCATAAAGGAAAAATTTTTATATCAAAAGTGTTACTTTTATCATTTTTAATTTTCATGCATAGAAGTATGCATAAAAGAAAATTTTTATATCAAAAGTGTTACTTTTATCATTTTTAATTTTCATGCATAGAAGTATGCATAAAAGAAAATTTTTTTATATTAAAAGTGTTACTTTTATCATTTTTAATTTTCATGCATAAAAGTATGCATAAAAGAAAATTTTTATATCAAAAGTGTTACTTTTATCATTTTTAATTTTCATGCATAGAAGTATGCATAAAGGAAAATTTTTTATATCAAAAGTGTTACTTTTATCATTTTTAATTTTCATGCATAGAAGTATGCATAAAGGAAAAATTTTTATATCAAAAGTGTTACTTTTATTATATTGGATTTCATGCATATAGGTATGCATAAAAGATATTCTTTTTATACTAAAACTGTGATTTTCCTCATAAATAGATTTTACGCTTAACTTAGATGCATAAGAGAAATTCTTTTATTCTAAAAGTGTAATTCCCTACCAAATTGAAATTATGCATAAGAAGATGCATAAAAGATTGATTTTAATTTCGAAAGTGTTAGTCTCCTTAAATGGAATTTATGTATAAATAAATGTGTAGAGAAATCTTATATCAAATATAAGAATTCTCTTTTTTTTTTTTAAAGATATGAAATGTGATAAGATGTGATAAGAGGTGTATGAGATGTGATAAGAATTGATAAGATGCGTATGGAAAGTGATAGGATGTGATAAGAGGTGTATGAGATGTGATAAGAATTGATAAGATGCGTATGGAAAGTGATAGCATGTGATAAGAGGTGTATGAGATGTAAAAAGATGTGATAAGATGTGTATGAGATGTGATAAGATTTGATAAGATGCGTATGGAAAGTGATACGATGTGATAAGAGGTGTATGAGATGTAAAAAGATGTGATAAGATGTGTATGAGATGTGATAGAATGTGTTAAGATGAGTTAGGATGTGTTAAGATGTATATGGGATGTGTTAGGACGAGAATGGATGTAATATGGTTGTATGAATGTGATGTGGATGTATACATGTAGATGTATATGTATGAATGTGAATGTTGATGTGGATGTGGATGTATGGATGTAGATACGGATGTGTATGTATGTATGTGGATGTGTATGTATGAATGAGGATGTAAAAATGGACGTATGTATATAGATGTGGATGTATGGATGTATGTATGTAGATGTGGATGTATGGATGTGATTGTGAATGAAGAGGTGGATGTGAATGTATGGATGTAGATATAGATGTGGATGTATGTATGTAGATGTGGATGTATGGATGTGATTATGAATGAAGAGGTGGATGTGAATGTATGGATGTAGATACGGATGTGGATGTATGTATGTGAATGTGGATGAATGAGGATGTGAAAATGGATGTATGCATGTGAATGTGGATGTATGAATATGAATATGGATGTGTGGATGTGGAAATGGAGGTATGGATGTATGAATGTAGATGTGGATGTATGCATGTAGATGCGTATGTATGAATGTGAAATTGGATGTATGATGTGGACGTACGAACATGGATATGTATGTAGAATAATGAATATGAAGATGTATGTGAGATAATGTAGTCTATATGAGTGAATGGATGAGAACGAATACACACTGAATGGAATGTGGAATAAGTAATGTGGTCCGAGAGTGGATAATATGGAAAGACAAGAGTTTGTTATAGAAACTGTATTTGTGACTGTTTGTAAATGACTGTTTTATGTCAAGAATGCTGGAGAAGCATTTTGACCGTCTTGAGGATTAAGCTCATGAAGACTGAACTGATAAAGTTGCAACTGCTGACGGAGAGTCAATGGAGGACGTCTCGCGTAGCAAGGTCGATCGAGGTCTTGACCAGCCTCGGCTCGATTTAAATGGTGAGCTTCCGGTACGGTGGATGAGGGACCAAGGAAGCGGCCTATGAGTGAAGCGCTAGGTCACCTGCGAAGGATCCTAGAGGGTGCTGACCATACGGTGCTCGGGCTCTGGGTCGCCGAAGATACCCACACGTGCGTCGTGGAAGATATTGGAATAAGGAGTAAGAGTTGTTTTCTGAAACCGGGCATGGATCTGGTTGATTGACCTTGCTGGTCCTCAACAGATGAGTCCATGGCTCTTTTATATGGATCTGTGGGTTGATCTTGCTGATCTTCCACGGAGACTCCATTCTATTATATGAATATATTGCCGGTTACTATGAGCTAGGAACCATGGAAAAGGCCCCTGAGAGAACAGGTGGTGAGCGTTTTGGTTGCCAATGATGCCATAAGTATACCGATGAAAGAATGACTGGAAATAAGGATTCAACCAGAGACTTTGAGGATTGTCATCAGTGACATAATGGTTTTATTAAAGGATTGTTTTAAAGCTAGTTGATGCTAAGAAAAAGGCAATTTCATATTGGGTGTGTAAGTGGTATGACTAGTTTTATGTTTGCATGAACTTCCGGCTAGGGGGCCTTGGAACTCTTTTCCTTGGTACCCGGGACAAAACCTAACCAAATTCCAAATTGGATCCCATCACTATAGTGGTTGGGCGGTTGGCTAACCCATGGGATCGGATGGGGTTAGGCTGGACTGATGGGTCCGTAAATCGAGATTTAATTTCTATTATTACGATAGATGAAGTAAATCCCGGATAGAAATTGTTCTATGGATAGGAATCAACGGCTGTGCCTCTTGATGGGGAAAAAAGCGTTGATCCCAATGATCCAAGTGCAAGTTCTTCCTTGATTTGACCAAGTACCGTTAAAGGTGCAGTCAGATCAGTTTGATCAGTAATGATCTTGACTACGTTAGAGTAAAGAGTTATCCTGGTGGAATCGCCCGTGCTTTCCGAGTAAAGGAAGTTTTTTCGGTTTCGGTTTTGGACAAACCGACGGATTAGTCTCTTGTCCGGATATCCGTGGGCGAGGCCCCGAGTGTGGGACCCCTGTCCCGCACGAGAAGTGCTACTTCCGCTGCTAGTACCCCGAATCCGTTGCTCGGTGGGAATAGGGATCTCACAGTTGGTATCAGAGCAGGTTTTGAAAGCTAATAAAGATAATTAAATTCTTATCTAAAGTTGGTAATAAGAATTCAGAAACAGCATCTTCATAATGTATTTTCATTCCGTAAGCTTCTTTAATGAAGAAATTTTGATCAAAGAAATTGTTTTTATAGATGGAAGTTCCACATTTATCTGGTATTCCCGGCCTCACCCAGTCGCAAGATATGATTGCATTTGCCTTCGAGCATCTCATCTCTTCCGCTTCAACTCAAACAAGCCGAGCAAGACTCGCACGCCATTTTGCGGATTTATATTTTCCTACCCCAGCGGAGAGAATACAACATAAGTGGTTTGCAGGGCAATATGTCCATGCCCATTGCAACCACCATACAATGCTGTGGCAGAATCTCTCATTGACTATGATCCTGTTAAAGCTGAAAATGGTGCGTGGTGTCATTCTATATCATTCGATGCCTCAAAATTTCAGACTTTCATGTCGAATTTATAGACTCCTTAGTCGATTTATCCCTAAGGAGAAAATAATAGCTCCCTTCGCAGTTAGAGAACTTATGTAACAGGGCATGACTATGGCCCAGTACCGTCGTCTTATGCGTCTCTCGAAGAGATTTTGAATTTTGGAGCCGAGCCACTCTATGTAATTATTGCAACTTGTATATAAATATACAAATGTTTTTTTTTACAGACGGTCGGATAAAGAAAAATCTATTTATCAGACTTAAGTCATAGATCTCCAATAAGATCAACTGAGGAGCCAATTATGTCAAAAGTTTATCAAGACGCACAAAAAGGTTGTAATTGTTTGATATAATTCATACAAATTGTTAATTCAAATTGAAATTCGTAAATTAGTAATTGGGTCTTCAATTGGAAGTACCGCAATTGTATGGAATCCTAACTTGCTTGAGACCTAGACATGATGGTATCTACCTTATAGTTTCGAGTATCATGACTATCCGTATATACCGAGGGTATAACTGCAGCTCTTTACCAACAGTATATACGAGTAAATCTAAGACTTGAAATTATAAGCGTTAATGCTATCCAGATGATGATTTCGAATGTGGTTGATATGATTTTTAATTTTGTTTGAGAATTGATGAATTGAATTGGATTCTGATTGAAAAATGACGATTTCCGAAATTTAGTTGAAATGTAATAAGCTGAGCAAAACCACAATATGGATGATTGGGACGAGTCCCTGTAATGATAAATGATGAAAATGATTCAGCAAATCACTATGAGATTAGTGGATTGTGCTGTCAAATTGCTACTGTTAATACTTGAGACGGTAGATCAAGTTAAGGGATGACAAATTGAGAACTTGCTTAACTTAAATTCCGTGGAGGAATGTTCAGAAGGAAATTTTTCGGTCTAATGGACCATATCGTGTTAAAGATATGAATGATATGATCTGAATGAATTGTTATTTAATGATGAGTTCTATATAAGGGATATTTATCCCCTTATTCTGTTGGGTTGACCGGAATATAAGGAACCCCAGAATAAATTGGATCTTAAGCAAAAGAGTTGTCCTCTACTTGCGAGATGAGGACATCTTGCACCTTTTAAGTGGGGTAGGTATACAGGAGTAAGAATCTCCCTTTTTGATCTTATAATTATTCTCTCTCTAAAATAAAAGAAAGATTCTGTTTAAAAAAGGAAGAACCTTTTCCCTGAATACTTCTCAAGAGTCCCACCTGTTTTAAGGATTCAGAACAATGAGTTCAAAAGTGAGAATCGATGTTGTGGATATCAAGGTTTTGGTCTTCATTCGAGTACGGCCCAAAAGAAGTTCTTTATCTCTTGGGAAGTATAAGAAATTATCTCCCAGATATTGTGGACCAAAGAAAGTAGGTGATTTAGCTTACGAACTTCTTTTATCTCCTCATCTCAAAGTTCTGAATGCCTTCTATAGAAAAATGTGCCAAACCCAAATCATGGAAAGACGATAAAACTTCAGTGGCAAGTTACCGTTGGCTTCTAAGTTACGCTAGCTCCTTCCTTTATATAAGTCGCAACTTTTACTTGTCGTTCACAGTAATCTTACTTCCATCGATCTTCTTTCTTTCTTAATCTCCTTCATGGCTTGGCAACAAGAATTAGTTTTTTCCATAATGATTCCTCACCTTCAAGACGCAAGTGAGTCTGTGAAAAAGGATTTTATAGAACAGTATGAGCGCTCACTTTTTCCTCACCTAGGAACTTCTGTAGCGCAGACCAAATGGCGGACCTATCAAGACATAACTAGGGTAACACCCTGGGGTCAGCAGCACTTTCGTAACAATGTCCGCTTGGCCATGGTTATCGAAGCCTTGGGTTTGGGTCCCCGATACTACTGCGTCATGAGATCAAGGCATCCTGGGTTTTCTGAGCGGGTCTTCTTACTGGCGTGTTTTCTTCCTCATGAGAAGATATGCCTTTACCCCGTTTTTGGCTTGCCTCTCAGAGGTCCTTTTGTTAGAACACCTCATACCACTGAGATAGGCGCAGCAATAACCCACAGAATCATTCCCATAGATGAGTTACCTTATACTTGTGCAGCTTGTGAGGACTGCTTTTGTGACCATATGATGGACGGGCTTATGGAAGTGTAAAGAGTTCCTCTATCTTTACTGTATAAGTTCCGAGAATGAATAAAGTTTAAATCTTGTTCGTATTTTGAATCTTGCTCTCTTTAAGACTTATCTTGGTGGTTAATCTTGATTAAAATTTTTCTCTAACTCTCATATTCGTGAATCTTGCGAAATTATCACAAGTTGCGAGATGAGGACATCTCGCATTTTTTTAAGTGGGGTAGAATGTAAGATTCCTCCCCCAACCCCTTTTTGATGTTTAGTATCTTCCCCTATAATCAATCCCTCTTCAGAAATATAAAAGACCTTGTTTCTAACTGTTTTAATCTAGAGAGAGAAAATATTCTAGAGAGAGAATATTCAAATTTTTAATATTTTTGGATAGAAAATTATCTCATCTTATTAAAATAAGTTCCCCTGAAACAGAAATTCAAAAAGAACTTTCCAATGTGCAATTGGAATTAATTGAAAATGGGTATAAAGGACCTTAGCCTAAGGGTCTAGATTTTCAGAAATCTTTAGACTATGGTCCAATTAAGGTTCCTATGGGCCAATAGCATCAATCCATGTGTAGGGAAGAGATAAATCCAAATTTGTAAAAAGAAGATACCCAAAAATGAGTAAATGCTCACATAAGGTGAAGAGTTGAAAATGTACAAGGTTTATTAGTAAAAAACTATGAGCAATATTAAAAATATGAGATATTTTGGGTATCCAAAAATGAGTAAATGCTCACATAAGATGAAGAGTTGAAAATGTACAAGGTTTATTAGTAAAAAACTATGAGCAATATTAAAATGATTCCATTATGACACATATGTAAGGAAGGGGAATTCTTTAAAGGAGGTGCATATTTCACATAAGATGAAGAGTTGAAAATGTACAAGGTTTATTAGTAAAAAACTATGAGCAATATTAAAATGATTCCATTATGACACATATGTATGGAAGGGGAATTCTTTAAAGGAGGTGCATATTTCACATAAGATGAAGAGTTGAAAATGTACAAGGTTTATTAGTAAAAAACTATGAGCAATATTAAAATGATTCCATTATGACACATATGTAAGGAAGGGGAATTCTTTAAAGGAGGTGCATATTTCACATAAGATAAAGAGTTGAAAATGTACAAGGTTTATTAGTAAAAAAAACTATGAGCAATATTAAAATGATTCCATTATGACACATATGTAAGGAAGGGGAGTTCTTTAAAGGAGGTGCATATTTCACATGCTTGAATGAGTTTTAAACTCATAAAAATTGAGATATTTCATCTCTCCTCTCTCCTCATTCAAGTCTAGTTCCAAAAAGTTAGCTTAACTGACCTAAAAATGGTCAAATATTGACCAAACTGATTTAGAAAATTCTAGAATCAGTTTGTTTGGTTAGGAGCTCAATTTTTCCTATAAATAGAAGCCTCCCCCTTGTTGAAAAATAGATAGTGTTTATGCATCGTTACTCTACTCCACCTAAGCCAAGAACTGTGAATTCATTTAATAATTCACTAGTTTTTGGAGCTTCCCTCTTTCTTCAATCCCCATTAGTGGCTCCATCAACATACTTAACCAATTGATTGGTTGGGGGCCTCTACCGTGAACAAAGAATTAAGCAAGTTGTAAGGTAATTAGTGAATATTGATCTTTCTATAATTTCTCAATGTTTCTCTCTTCTCAACCCCTCTCAAGCTTGAGAAGTTTAATTGGTATGGTTTTTTTTAAAATGCTATTGAAGTTTGAATAGTAGTGAAGAGTTACATAATGCTATTGAAGTTAATTTTCATTTATGTTTAAATTCTAATGATTTTTATGTAAATTCTCTCTCTCACTCAAGAAATGATCATACTCATGACCCATTCTCAATCCAAATCAAGCTTTTCATAAAGCTTTTCCTTAACCCAAGATTAAGCTATGCTTGAGGCCAAATTAATGGCTTTTTTCTATGCTTTTAGTTTATGTATATTAATGATTCAATCCATTATGGATTAATAATCTAATTAGAGATCATTTTAATTATTTCCTTAATGATAAGCATTATCCCTTAGAAAAATTGAGATTTATCAGTCATAGCAGCGGAGCTATGGCAAAATTTTTATAAAAATTATGCATAAAATAATCTTATTCAAAGCATAAAAAGAGGACTTCCTACCATATTCTAGGAATTATCATCCTAGATTAATTGAAAGAATTTCATTACAATCATGGAGAAATCGAATTTTAATGTCATGCATAAAGGAAAAATTTTTATATCAAAAGTGTTACTTTTATCATTTTTAATTTTCATGCATAGAAGTATGCATAAAAGAAAATTTTTATATCAAAAGTATTACTTTTATCATTTTTAATTTTCATGCATAGAAGTATGCATAAAAGAAAATTTTTTTATATTAAAAGTGTTACTTTTATCATTTTTAATTTTCATGCATAAAAGTATGCATAAAAGAAAATTTTTATATCAAAAGTGTTACTTTTATAATTTTTAATTTTCATGCATAGAAGTATGCATAAAGGAAAATTTTTTATATCAAAAGTGTTACTTTTATCATTTTTAATTTTCATGCATAGAAGTATGCATAAAGGAAAAAATTTTATATCAAAAGTGTTACTTTTATCATATTGGATTTCATGCATATAGGTATGCATAAAAGATATTCTTTTTATACTAAAAGTGTGATTTTCCTCATAAATGGATTTTACGCTTAACTTAGATGCATAAGAGAAATTCTTTTATTCTAAAAGTGTAATTCCCTACCAAATTGAAATTATGCATAAGAAGATGCATAAAAGATTGATTTTAATTTCGAAAGTGTTAGTCTCCTTAAATGGAATTTATGTATAAATAAATGTGTAGAGAAATCTTATATCAAATATAAGAATTCTCTTTTTTTTTTAAAAAGATATGAAATGTGATAAGATGTGATAAGAGGTGTATGAGATGTGATAAGAATTGATAAGATGCGTATGGAAAGTGATAGGATGTGATAAGAGGTGTATGAGATGTGATAAGAATTGATAAGATGCGTATGGAAAGTGATAGGATGTGATAAGAGGTGTATGAGATGTAAAAAGATGTGATAAGATGTGTATGAGATGTGATAAGATTTGATAAGATGCGTATGGAAAGTGATAGAATATGATAAGAGGTGTATGAGATGTAAAAAGATGTGATAAGATGTGTATGAGATGTGATAGAATGTGTTAAGATGAGTTAGGATGTGTTAAGATGTATATGGGATGTGTTAGGACGAGAATGGATGTAATATGGTTGTATGAATGTGATGTGGATGTATACATGTAGATGTATATGTATGAATGTGAATGTTGATGTGGATGTGGATGTATGGATGTAGATACGGATGTGTATGTATGTATGTGGATGTGTATGTATGAATGAGGATGTAAAAATGGACGTATGTATATAGATGTGGATGTATGGATGTATGTATGTAGATGTGGATGTATGGATGTGATTGTGAATGAAGAGGTGGATGTGAATGTATGGATGTAGATATAGATGTGGATGTATGTATGTAGATGTGGATGTATGGATGTGATTATGAATGAAGAGGTGGATGTGAATGTATGTGGATGTATGGATGTGATTATGAATGAAGAGGTGGATGTGAATGTATGGATGTAGATACGGATGTGGATGTATGTATGTGAATGTGGATGAATGAGGATGTGAAAATGGATGTATGCATGTGAATGTGGATGTATGAATATGAATATGGATGTGTGGATGTGGAAATGGAGGTATGGATGTATGAATGTAGATGTGGATGTATGCATGTAGATGCGTATGTATGAATGTGAAATTGGATGTATGATGTGGACGTACGAACATGGATATGTATGTAGAATAATGAATATGAAGATGTATGTGAGATAATGTAGTCTATATGAGTGAATGGATGAGAACGAATACACACTGAATGGAATGTGGAATAAGTAATGTGGTCCGAGAGTGGATAATATGGAAAGACAAGAGTTCGTTATAGAAACTGTATTTGTGACTGTTTGTAAATGACTGTTTTATGTCAAGAATGCTGGAGAAGCATTTTGACCGTCTTGAGGATTAAGCTCATGAAGACTGAACTGATAAAGTTGTAACTGCTGACGGAGAGTCAATGGAGGACGTCTCGCGTAGCAAGGTCGATCGAGGTCTTGACCAGCCTCGGCTCGATTTAAATGGTGAGCTTCCGGTACGGTGGATGAGGGACCAAGGAAGCGGCCTATGAGTGAAGCGCTAGGTCACCTGTGAAGGATCCTAGAGGGTGCTGACCATACGGTGCTCGGGCTCTGGGTCGCCGAAGATACCCACACGTGCGTCGTGGAAGATATTGGAATAAGGAGTAAGAGTTGTTTTCTGAAACCGGGCATGGATCTGGTTGATTGACCTTGCTGGTCCTCAACAGATGAGTCCATGGCTCTTTTATATGGATCTGTGGGTTGATCTTGCTGATCTTCCATGGAGACTCCATTCTATTATATGAATATATTGCCGGTTACTATGAGCTAGGAACCATGGAAAAGGCCCCTGAGAGAACAGGTGGTGAGCGTTTTGGTTGCCAATGATGCCATAAGTATACCGATGAAAGAATGACTGGAAATAAGGATTCAACCAGAGACTTTGAGGATTGTCATCAGTGACATAATGGTTTTATTAAAGGATTGTTTTAAAGCTAGTTGATGCTAAGAAAAAGGCAATTTCATATTGGGTGTGTAAGTGGTATGACTAGTTTTATGTTTGCATGAACTTCCGGCTAGGGGGCCTTGGAACTCTTTTCCTTGGTACCCGGGACAAAACCTAACCAAATTCCAAATTGGATCCCATCACTACAGTGGTTGGGCGGTTGGCTAACCCATGGGATCGGATGGGGTTAGGCTGGACTGATGGATCCGTAAATCGAGATTTAATTTCTATTATTACGATAGATGAAGTAAATCCCGGATAGAAATTGTTCTATGGATAGGAATCAACGGCTGTGCCTCTTTGAT
This sequence comes from Cibotium barometz, assembly GCF_041138505.1. NCBI lineage: Eukaryota > Viridiplantae > Streptophyta > Polypodiopsida > Cyatheales > Cibotiaceae > Cibotium > Cibotium barometz. Next base: position 8,750,371 of record NC_141057.1, on the reverse strand, counting down.
GGGGAAAAAAGCGTTGATCCCAATGATCCAAGTGCAAGTTCTTCCTTGATTTGACCAAGTACCGTTAAAGGTGCAGTCAGATCAGTTTGATCAGTAATGATCTTGACTACGTTAGAGTAAAGAGTTATCCTGGTGGAATCGCCCGTGCTTTCCGGGTAAAGGAAGTTTTTTCGGTTTTGGTTTTGGACAAACCGACGGATTAGTCTCTTGTCCGGATATCCGTGGGCGAGGCCCCGAGTGTGGGACCCCTGTCCCGCGCGAGAAGTGCTACTTCCGCTACTAGTACCCCGAATCCGTTGCTCGGTGGGAATAGGGATCTCACACCTGTCCCCACCGCGCAAAACGGATTCGGGGTACTAGCAGCGGAAGTAGCACATCATGCGCGGGTAGGGGTCTCACACTCGGGGCCTCGTCCCACGGATATCTGGACAAGAGACTAATCCGTCGGTTTTTCCAAAACCGAACCCGGAAAAACTTCCCTTACCCGGAAAGCACGGGCGATTCCACTAGGATAACTCTTTAACGTAGTCAAGATCATTACGGATCAACCGATCTGACTACACCTTTAACGGTACTTGGTCAAATCAAGGAAGAAACTTGCACTTGGATCATTGGGATCAACGCTTTTTTCCCCATCAAGAGGCACAGCCGTTGATTCCTATCCATAGAACAATTTCTATCCGGGATTTACTTCATCTATCGTAATAATAGAAACTAAATCTCGATTTACGGATCCATCAGTCCAGCCTAACCCCATCCAGTCCCATGGGTTAGCCAACCGCCCAACCACTGTAGTGATGGGATCCAATTAAGAATTTGGTTAGGTTTTGTCCCGGGTACCAAGGAAAAGAGTTCCAAGGCCCCCTAGCCGGAAGTTCATGCAATCATAAAACTAGTCACACCACTTACACACCCAATATAAAATTGCCTTTTTCTTAGCATCAACTAGCTTTAAAACAATCCTTTAATAAAACCATTATATCACTGATGACAATCCTCAAAGTCTCTGGTTGAATCCTTATTTCCAGTCATTCATTCATCGGTATACTTATGGCATCATTGGCAACCAGAACGCTCACCACCTGTTCACTCAGGGGCCTTTTCCATAGTTCCTAGCTCATAGTAACCGGCAATATATTCATATAATAGAATGGAATCTCCGTGGAAGATCAACTAGACCAACCCACAGATCCATATAAAAGAGCCATGGACTCATCCGTTTTGAGGACCAGCAAGGTCAATCAACCAGATCCCTGCCCGGTTTCAGAAAACAACTCTTACTCCTTGTTCCAATATCTTCCACGATGCACGTGTGGGTATCTTCAACGACCCAGAGCCCGAGCACCGTATGGTCAGCACCCTCTAGGATCCTTCGCAGGTGACCTAGCGCTTCACTCATAGGCCGCTTCCTTGGTCCCTCATCCACCGTACCGAAAGCTCACCATTTAAATCGAACCGAGGCTGGTCGTCAAGACCTCGATCGACCTTGCTACGCGAGACGTCCTCCATTGACTCTCCGTCAGCAGTTGCAACTTTATCAGTTCGGTCTTCATGACCTTAATCCTCAAGACGGTCAAAATGCTTCTCCAGCATTCTTGATATAAAACAGTCATTTACAAATAGTCACAAAATACGGTTTCTATAACGAACTCTTGTCTTTCCATATTATCCACTCTCGGACCACATTACTTATTCCACATTCCATTCAATGTGTACTCGTTCTCATCCATTCACTCATATAGACTACACATTATCTCACATACACCTTCATATTCATTATTCTACATACATATCCATGTTCGTACGGCCACATCATACATCCAATTTTACATTCATACATACGCATCTACATGCATACATCCACATCCACATTCATACATCCATACCTCCATTTCCACATCCACACATCCACATTCATATTCATACATTCACATTCACATGCATACATCCATTTTCACATCCTCATTCATACATCCACATTCACATACATACATCCACATCCGTATCTACATCCATACATCCACATCGACCTCTTCATCACATTCACATCCATACATCCACATCTACATACATACATCCATACATCCACATCTGCATACATAAATCCATTTTCACATCCTCATTCATACATACACATCCACATACATACATACACATCCGTATCTACATCCATACATCCACATTCATATTCATACATATACATCTACATGTATACATCCACATCACATTCATACAACCATATTACATCCATTCTCGTCCTAACACATCCCATATACATCTTAACACATCCTAACTCATCTTAACACATTCTATCACATCTCATACACATCTTTTCACATCTTTTCACATCTCATACACCTCTTATCACATCCTATCACTTTCCATACGCATCTTATCAAATCTTATCACATCTCATACACCTCTTATCACATCTTATCACATTTCATATCTTTTTTAAGAGAATTCTTATATTTGATATAAGATTTCTCTACACATTTATTTATGCATAAATTCCATTTAAGGAGACTAACACTTTCGAAATTAAAATCAATCTTTTATGCATCTTCTTATGCATAAATTCAATTTGGTATGAATTACACTTTTAGAATAAAAGAATTTTTCTTATGCATCTAAGTATGCATAAAATCCATTTATGATGAAAATCACACTTTTAGTATAAAAAGAATATTTTTTATGCATACCTCTATGCATGAAATTCAATATAATAAAAGACACACTTTTATAATAAAATAATCAACTTTTATGCATACCTTTATGCATGAAATTCAAATATGATAAAAGTAACACTTTTGATATAAAAATTTATCCATTATGCATACTTCTATGCATGAAATAAAAATGATAAAAGTAACACTTTTGATATAAAAATTTATTCTTTATGCATACTTCTATGCATGAAAATAAAAATGATAAAAATAACACTTTTGATATAAAAATTTATCCTTTAAGCATACTTCTATGCATGAAAATAAAAATGATAAAAATAACACTTTTGATATAAAAATTTATCCTTTATGCATACTTCTATGCATGAAAATAAAAATTGATAAAAATAACACTTTTGATATAAAAATTTATCCATTATGCATACTTCTATGCATGAAAATAAAAATGGTAAAAGTAACACTTTTGATATAAAAATTTATCCATTATGCATACTTCTATGCATGAAAATAAAAATGGTAAAAGTAACACTTTTGATATAAAAATTTATCCATTATGCATACTTCTATGCATGAAAATAAAAATGGTAAAAGTAACACTTTTGATATAAAAATTTATCCATTATGCATACTTCTATGCATGAAAATAAAAATGGTAAAAGTAACACTTTTGATATAAAAACTTATCCTTTATGCATAATATAAAAATTCAATTTCTCCATGATTATTATGAATTTCTTTCAATTAATCTAGGATGATAATTCCTAGAATATGGTAGGAAGTCCTCTTTTTATGCTTTGAATAAAATTATTTTATGCATAACTTTTATAAAAATTTTGCCATAGTTCCGCTGCTATGACTGATAAATCTCAATTTTTCTAAGGGATAAATCTTATCATTAAGGAAATAATTAAAATAATCTCTAATTGGATCATTAATCCATAATGGATTGAATCATCAATATACATAAACTAAAAGCATAGAAAAAAGCCATTAATTTGGCCTCAAGCATAGCTTAATCTTGGGTTAAGGAAAAGCTTTATGAAAAGCTTCATTTGGATTGAGAATGGGTCATGAGTATGACCATTTCTTGAGTGAGAGAGAGAAATTACATAAAAAGCATTAGAATTTAAACATAAATAGAAATTGTAATTCTTTACTATCATTAATTACTTAACTTCAATAGCATTCATCAAATTATGTAACTCTTTACTACTATTCACCAATTAACTTCAATAGCATTTAAAAAACCATACCAATTAAGCTTCTCAAGCTTGAGAGGGGTTGAGAAGAGAGAAACATTGAGAAATTATAGGAAAGATCAATATTCACTAATTACCTTACAAATTGCTTGATTCTTTGTTCACGGTAGAGGCCCCCAACCAATCAATTGGTTAAGTATGTTGATGGATCCACCAATGGGGATTGAAGAAAGAGGGAAGCTCCAAAAACTAGTGAATTATTAATGAATTCACAGTTCTTGGCTTAGGTGGAGTAGAGTAACGATGCATAAACACTATATATTTTTCAACAAGGGGGAGGCTTCTATTTATAGGAAAAATTGAGCTCCTAACCAAACAAACTGATTCGAGAATTTTCCAACTCAGTTTGGTCAATTTTTGACCATTTTTAGGTCGGTTGAGCTAACTTTTTGTAACTAGACTTGAATTAGGAGAGAGGAGAGATGAAATATCTCAACTTTTAAGAGTTTAAAACTCATTCAAGCATGTGAAATATGCACCTCCTTTAAAGAACTCCCCTTCCTTACATATGTGTTAAAATAGAATCATTATACCCAAAATATCTCATATTTTTAATATTGCTCATAGTTTTTTACTAATAAACCTTGTACATTTTCAACTCTTCATCTTATGTGAAATATGCACCTCCTTTAAAGAACTCCCCTTCCTTACATAGTGTCAATATGAAATCATTATACCCAAAATATCTCATATTTTTAATATTGCTCATAGTTTTTTACTAATAAACCTTGTACATTTTCAACTCTTCATCTTATGTGAAATATGCACCTCCTTTAGAGAACTCCCCTTCCTTACATAGTGTCAATATGAAATCATTATACCCAAAATATCTCATATTTTTAATATTGCTCATAGTTTTTTTTACTAATAAACCTTGTACATTTTCAACTCTTCATCTTATGTGAAATATGCACCTCCTTTAAAGAACTCCCCTTCCTTACATAGTGTCAATATGAAATCATTATACCCAAAATATCTCATATTTTTAATATTGCTCATAGTTTTTTACTAATAAACCTTGTACATTTTCAACTCTTTATCTTATGTGAGCATTTACTCATTTTTGGGTATCTTCTTTTACAAAATTGGATTTATCTCCTCCCTACACATGGATTGATGCTATTGGCCCATAGGAACCTTAATTGGACCATAATCCAAAAATTTCTGAAAATCTAGACCCTTAGGCTAAGGTCCTTTATACTCATTTTCAATTAATTCCAATTGCACATTGGAAAGTTCTTTTTGAGTTTCTGTTTTAGGGGAACTTATTTTAATAAGATGAGATAATTTTCTATCCAAAATTATTAAAAATCTGAATATTCTCTCTCTAGAATATTTTCTCTCTTTAGGTTAAAACAGTTAGAAACAAGTCTTTTATATTTCTGAAGAGAGATTGATTACAGGGGAAAATGCTGGACATTTTGAGAGGCTCGGGAGGAATCTTACATTCTCTCCCACTTGAAAAATGCGAGATGCCCTCATCTCGCAAAACTGGGGGTAATTTCGCAAGATGCACAAGTAAGAGACTGAGAGAAAATTTTTAATTAAGATTAACCACCCATTAAAAAAAGTCTCAAAGAGAGTAAGGTCAAGACAAGAACAAGATTTAAACTTTATTCATTCATGGAACATATACAGTAAAGATAGAATAACTCTTTACACTTCCATAAGCCCGTCCATCATATGATCACAAAAGCAACACTCACAAGCTGCGCACGTATAAGGTAACTCATCTATGGGAATAATTCTGTTGGTTATTGCCGCACCTATCTCAGTGGTATGAGGTGATCTAACAAAAGGACCTCTGAGAGGCAAGCCAAAAATGGGGTAAAGGCATATCTTCTGATGAGGAAGAAAACACGCCAGTAAGAAGACCCGCTCAGAAAACCCAAGATGTCTTGATCTCATGACGCAGTAGTATCGGGGACCCAAACCCAAGGCTTCGATAACCATGGCCAAGTGGACATTGTTACGAAAGTGCTGCTGACCCCAGGGTGTTACCCTAGTTATGTCTTCATAGGTCCGCCATTTGGTCTGAGCTACAGACGTTCCCAAGTGAGGAAAAAGTGAGCGCTCATACTGTTCTATAAAATCCTTCTTCACAGACTCTCTTGCGTCTTGAAGGTGAGAAATCATCACGGATAAAACTAATTCCTGTTGCCAAGCCATGAAGGAGATTAAGAAGAAGGGAGATCGATGGAAGTAAGATTACTGTGAGGGATAAGTAAAAGTTACGACTTATATAAAGGAAGGAGTTAGCGTAACCTAGAAGCCAACGGTATCTTGCCACTGAAGTTTTACCGTCTTTCCATGATTTGGGTTTGGCACAAATTTCTATAGAAGGCATTAAGAACTTTGAGATGAGGAGATAAAAGAAGTTCGTAGGATAAGTCACCTACTTTCTTTGATCCATAATAGCTGGGGGATAACTACTTATACTCCCCTAGAGATAAAGAAATTCTTTTGGTCCGTAATCAAATGAAGACTATAACTGCTTCTTTGAATTCTCTGATTGTCCTCTTCTTATCTGTATATTGTCTCTGTCGATCCTGGGCAGCGTTTATATCTTTATGAATTGCCTGCATCTGTTGCTCTAAGTTGTCAAGCATTTGACTGGTCATCTCGACCCTAATCAATGGGTTGGACCTAGTTTAAGCAATCTTGTCCGAGACGGACCCTGATTAGATTGGTATGAAGGAATTGGTCTCTGAATTTGGATTCTAGACTTCCCTGTGCCCTTTTCATGGTAGGAGTCGGGCAGTCTTTTAACTGATGACCAAAACCTTGGCATCCAAAACACCGGTTCTCACTTCTGAACTCATTGTTCTGAATTCTTAAAAAAGGTGGGTTCCTGATAAGGTATTCTGGGGAAAGTGTCTTCCCTTTTTAAACAAAATCTTTCTTTTATTTTAGAGAGGGAATAATTTTAAGATCAGAAAGGGAGATTCTTACTCCTGTATACCTCGAAGGTTGGGAGGAGGAATCTTACAAACTTCTACCCCACTTAAAAAGGTGCGAGATGTCCTCATCTCGCAAAGTAGAGGACAACTCTTTTTCTTAAGATCCAATTTATTCTGGGTTCCTTAGATTTTGGTCAACCCAACAGAATACTGGGATAAATAGTCCTTATATAGAACTCATCATTAAATAATAATTTATTTAAATCATATCATTCCTACGATAATGGTCCATTAGACCGAAAAATTTCCTTCTGAACATTCCTCCACGGAATTTCAGTTAAGTAAGTTATCAATTTGTCATCCCTTAACTTGATCTACCGTGACAAGTGTTAATAGTAGCAATTTGACAGCACAATCCACTAATCTCATAGTGATTTGCTGAAATCATTATCATCATTCTAGTTATGAGTATCATCACAGAGACTCGTCGTCCCATTCATCCTCATTGTGGTTTCGCTCAGGTTATAATATTCCAACTAAATTTCAAAAATCATCATTTTTCAATCAGAATCTAAATCAGTTCATCAATTCTCAAACATAATTAAAAATCATATCAACCACATTCGAAATCATCATCTGGATAGCATTAATGCTTATAATTTGAAGTCTTAGATTTACTCGTATATACTGTCAGTAAAGAGCTGCAGTTATACTCTCGGTATATACGGGTAGTCATGATACTTGGAACTATAAGATAGATACCATCATGTCTAGGCCTCAAGCAAGTCAGGGTTCCATACAATTGTGGTACTTCCATCTGAAAACCCAATTACTAAATTATGAATTTTTCAGTTTGAATATCAAATTGTATGAATTATATCAGACAATTACAACCTTTTTGTGTTTCTTGATAAATTTTTGACATATTTGGCTTCTCAGTTGATCTTTATTGCTCTGATGATTGTATCCTGTGATGTCAAAATACTCTTCCAAGGCTTCCACCCATTTCTCCACAGCCTTACCCAAGTTCTCCCCTTCTCCTTTGAAGGGTCCTGGCTGAGACCTATGAAGAGCCTTGCGAACATCAAGGTCAAGCTCGTCATCTTCATGAGAAGATGTCACCTTTCTAGATTTTCTGTCTGCCAATTCTTTCCTAGCACCTACTATAGGGACTACTTCCACTAAATTTGCTGAAGTACTTGGACCCTCATCTACAATTTGCTTCCCTTTGTCCCCTATTAATTTTGCATTACTTTTAGGGCAATCTTTCTCCTCGTGGCCCTCCTCACTACATTGCTTGCATAAAGGAACATAATCTTGGTGTGCCCTTGCATTCGGGCAATATGCAGCAATGTGGCCTTCTTGGTGGCAGTTCCAACAAATCACTGTTCCTTGGGTAATTGTATTAGGACTTCCATATCCTTGATAACCTCGGCCAAAATATGGCCGATATGGTGACCCTGGCCTTTGTCCCCTCATTCCACCTTGCCCTCGCCCTCGTGGAAATGGAGGTCGAGCTTGTGCGGGTAATCCTTGCTGCAATTGTTGCTTATAGGGCTCTGGGATCCCTCTTTGCATGAAAGGTCGAGGTGGAGGTCCAATTTCATGAGTAATATTATTCTTATCCATGCAATTAAAATTAGTGTTCATCCCCTGCGCTTGCCTTCTCTCATGTGCTTGCTTAATGAAGCAATTTTCCTCTGTGTGATTGTTTTTCAAGCAATAAGTACAAAACAAGATTCGTGGTTGATCAGGTACGACTCGAGATACAGTAGGACACTCTGTAGCCAAGTGGCCATAGCCATGACATTTCCCACACCATATATTCAATCGGGGTGGACTTTGCACACTGGCTTGCAGAGTAGGCAGCTGTGGCTCTATAGCCATAACGTCCCTTACTGGAGCTCACACAGCACTTAAGATCTCCTCTTTAAATTTTCCCAACACACTTGTCACAATGTCCCCCACCCTTGCCTCGCTCACTAAAGGTGGTGGTGGTGTTCTGGTCTGAAGCATGTATGCCGGTGCAGTCATATATGGGTTTGGAGGCATGTATGATGTTGGATTTGTATTAACAACCACTTGTGGTTGTGAGGGACCAGCAATTGTTGAGACCTCCTGGGGTCTCATATAGAGCTAACCATAGGTGATGCCCCCATAGGGCCATAAAGTAATTCCCTCCGTCGTTGCTGTCCCAACTGTACCTCTTCCCAGTTTCTAGCTTCTTGTTTGGCCGCGTTCAAATCAACAGGTTGACGAAGCCCAACATACTTCTGAGCCTCTGGATCCCTTAGACCATCAATCAAACGACGCTTTTGTGTGTCATCATTAAGGGCTGCTACTCCCATCTTCCTCACAATGGTCTCCATGCGTTGTATGTAATGGTCAATGCTCTCGTTCACTCCTTGCAACAAGTAGTCTAATTGCTGGGCTAATCTATCGTGAAAACCTTGCCTTCTAAATTTGGCCAAAAAAGATGTTGATAGATTTTGGTACGTATCCAAGTTGCCGTACCAACTTGCTGCTTCGTCTTCAAAAGTTGCCGGAAAGATATGCAGCTTTTGACCTTGATCAATTATCTCGTTAGCAACACATGTCACCTCAAACTTTTGTAAATGCGCATCAGGATCCTCATCCCAAAGTCCCGCAAATTGCACAAATTCGGCTAACCGGATTGTTGCTCTTTGTGCTGGAACAGCCATTTGGAAAAATGGTAATACCTCAAAAGTTGGATCGTCCCAGAAATTTAAAGCTCTAGGTCTTACCCTAGGTAATCGCGGATAGCTTCTAAGTCCTCTAGGCACACTACCGCTAGTGCCTGCAATAGTCTCTCTTTCTTCTCTTGTTGGGCTATCAACTTGTACAAGTCGATTGCTGACTCCTAAATCCCTTATTGTTTGGTCATCACACGAAAGATCTTCCCCGCTTAGACTAGAAGGAACGCTAACCTGAAATTTACCGCTATCCAAGGATCTTCCTTGTGTCACGTGGGGTTCTTGCTCTCTCAACAATAGGTTCACTAACTCTAATTGCGCAGCGAGATGGATTTCAACTTGTTCAGCCCTCCTTTTCCTCCTTTCTTCCCTTGCTTGTCTTGGGTCAATTGTTGGACCCTGAGTAGACTCACTCATGCACTTCTTACTTCCTGAGGTTCTTCGTGATTCTCTAGATTATCTAGCTTGATGGACCTTAAAATTGCCTTGATAAACCACTTCCACCAGATTGGTGCATGGAACAAACCAAAGGGCTCTATGGATCTAAGATAATCCTTGCAGTATGTGGCCTTGATCTTACGTATCACATCACTCGAAAACCGTGGGTAATATTCTTGAATGAATATGTCCTCCCACTCTTGTCATTCTTCTTCGTACAGAACCCAGTTATCAAAACTCTCCAAAAAATTACGTGTTTACCAATGCCCCTCTCTCATTTGACTCCTCGTGCGCCGGCCACTCCTAAGTCCTTCTGATCCTAGGAGTCGTGCCGTTTTTTTTCCCTTTTTTTTTGAGCTCCTAAACCCTGGTTCTCACATGCAAAATATATGCGCCGAGATATCCCGTAGCTACTAACTAGCTAGTGATCTCCCGGCGAATGCACCAAAAATGACTAGCCTTCCTACTCTCTAGTCCAATGCACTAAATACTCACTAAAACAGTGAATGCATCCTAAATAACAACCACACACACCCTAAATCCTAGAAACACACCGAAAAGACATCTTTCTGTATGAAATAATTTACAATGTTTTATTCACACACACCCCACACAGACACACAAATGGAAAAGAACAAACTACTACGACCCAACAGATCATCAAGACACAACTTCACCATTCTAAACTGAATAAAGAAATTTAATGTGAGAACCCTATCCCCACCGCGCAACAGATTTGGGGTACTAGCAGCGGAAGTAGCACATCATGCACGGGTAGGGGTCTCACACTCGTCGGGGCCTCGTCCACGGATATCTGGACAAGAGACTAATCCGTCGATTTTTCCAAAACCAAACCCAGAAAAACTTCCCTCACCCGGAAAGCACGGGCGATTCCACCAGGATAACTCTTTACTGTAACGTAGTCAAGATCATTACGGATCAACTGATCTGACTGCACCTTTAACGGTACTTGGTAAAATCAAGGAAGAAACTTGCACTTGGATCATTGGAATCAACGCTTTTTTCCCCATCAAGAGGCACAGCCGTTGTTTCCTATCGATAGAACAATTTCTATCCGGGATTTACTTCATCTATCGTAATAATAGAAATTAAATCTCGATTTATGGATCCATCAGTCCAGCCTAACCCCATCCAGTCCCATGGGTTAGCCAACCGCCCAACCACTGCAGTGATGGGATCCAATTAAGAATCTGGTTAGGTTTTGTCCCGGGTACCAAGGAAAAGAGTTCCAAGGCCCCCTAGCCGGAAGTTCATGCAATCATAAAACTAGTCACACCACTTACACACCCAATATGAAATTGCCTTTTTCTTAGCATCAACTAGCTTTAAAATAATCCTTTAATAAAACCATTATATCACTGATGACAATCCTCAAAGTCTCTGGTTGAATCCTTATTTCCAGTCATTCATTCATCGGTATACTTATGGCATCATTGGCAACTAGAACGCTCACCACCTGTTCACTCAGGGGCCTTTTCCATAGTTCCTAGCTCATAGTAACCGGCAATATATTCATATAATAGAATGGAATCTCCGTGGAAGATCAACTAGACCAACCCACAGATCCATATAAAAGAGCCATGGACTCATCCGTTGAGGACCAGCAAGGTCAATCAACCAGATCCATGCCCGGTTTCAGAAAACAACTCTTACTCCTTGTTCCAATATCTTCCACGACGCACATGTGGGTATCTTCGATGACCCAGAGCCTGAGTACCGTATGGTCAGCACCCTCTAGGATTCTTCGCAGGTGACCTAGCGCTTCACTCATAGGCCGCTTCCTTGGTCCCTCATCCACCGTACCGGAAGCTCACCATTTAAATCAAACCGAGGCTGGTCGTCAAGACCTCGATCAACCTTGCTACGCGGCGAGACGTCCTCCATTGACTCTCCGTCCTCAGCAGTTGCAACTTTATCAGTTCGGTCTTCATGACCTTAATCCTCAAGACGGTCAAAATGCTTCTCCAGCATTCTTGACATAAAACAGTCATTTACAAACAGTCACAAAATACGGTTTCTATAACGAACTCTTGTCTTTCCATATTATCCACTCTCGGACCACATTACTTATTCCACATTCCATTCAATGTGTACTCGTTCTCATCCATTCACTCATATAGACTACACATTATCTCACATACACCTTCATATTCATTTTTCTACATACATATCCATGTTCGTACGTCCACATCATACATCCAATTTTACATTCATACATACGCATCTACATGCATACATCCACATCCACATTCATACATCCATATCTCCATTTCCACATCCACACATCCACATTCATATTCATACATCCACATTCACATGCATACATCCATTTTCACATCCTCATTCATACATCCACATTCACATACATACATCCACATCCGTATCTACATCCATACATCCACATCCACCTCTTCATCACATTCACATCCATACATCCACATCTACATACATACATCCACATCTACATACATACATCCATACATCCACATCTACATACATACATCCATTTTCACATCCTCATTCATACATACACATCCACATACATACATACACATCCGTATCTACATCCATACATCCACATCCACATCCACATCCACATTCACATTCATACATATACATCTACATGTATACATCCACATCACATTCATACAACCATATTACATCCATTCTCATCCTAACACATCCCATATACATCTTAACACATCCTAACTCATCTTAACACATTCTATCACATCTCATACACATCTTATCACATCTTTTCACATCTCATACACCTCTTATCACATCCTATCACTTTCCATACGCATCTTATCAAATCTTATCACATCTCATACACCTCTTATCACATCTTATCACATTTCATATCTTTTTTAAGAGAATTCTTATATTTGATATAAGATTTCTCTACACATTTATTTATGCATAAATTCCATTTAAGGAGACTAACACTTTCGAAATTAAAATCAATCTTTTATGCATCTTCTTATGCATAAATTCAATTTGGTAGGAATTACACTTTTAGAATAAAAGAATTTCTCTTATGCATCTAAGTTATGCATAAAATCCATTTATGATGAAAATCACACTTTTAGTATAAAAAGAATATCTTTTATGCATACCTCTATGCATGAAATTCAATATAATAAAAGACACACTTTGATAATAAAATAATCAACTTTTATGCATACCTTTATGCATGAAATTCAAATATGATAAAAGTAACATTTTTGATATAAAAATTTATCCATTATGCATACATCTATGCATGAAATAAAAATGATAAAAGTAACACTTTTGATATAAAAATTTATCCTTTATGCATACTTCTATGCATGAAAATAAAAATGATAAAAATAACACTTTTAATATAAAAATTTATCCTTTATGCATACTTCTATGCATGAAAATAAAAATGATAAAAATAACACTTTTGATATAAAAATTTATCCTTTATGCATACTTCTATGCATGAAAATAAAAATTGATAAAAATAACACTTTTGATATAAAAATTTATCCATTATGCATACTTCTATGCATGAAAATAAAAATGGTAAAAGTAACACTTTTGATATAAAAATTTATCCATTATGCATACTTCTATGCATGAAAATAAAAATGGTAAAAGTAACACTTCTGATGTAAAAATTTATCCATTATGCATACTTCTATGCATGAAAATAAAAATGGTAAAAGTAACACTTTTGATATAAAAATTTATCCATTATGCATACTTCTATGCATGAAAATAAAAATGGTAAAAGTAACACTTTTGATATAAAAACTTATCCTTTATGCATAATATAAAAATTCAATTTCTCCATGATTATAATGAATTTCTTTCAATTAATCTAGGATGATAATTCCTAGAATATGGTAGGAAGTCCTCTTTTTATGCTTTGAATGAAATTATTTTATGCATAATTTATATAAAAATTTTGCCATAGCTCCGCTGCTATGACTGATAAATCTCAATTTTTCTAAGGGATAAAGCTTATCATTAAGAAAATAATTAAAATAATATCTAATTGGATCATTAATCCATAATGGATTGAATCATCAATATACATAAACTAAAAGCATAGAAAAAAGCCATTAATTTGGCCTCAAGCATAGCTTAATCTTGGGTTAAGAAAAAGCTTTATGAAAAGCTTCATTTGGATTGACAATGGGTCATGAGTATGACCATTTCTTGAGTGAGAGAGAGAAATTACATAAAAATCATTAGAATTTAAACATAAATAGAAATTTATGTAATTCTTTACTATCATTAATTACTTAACTTCAATAGCATTCATCAAATTATGTAACTCTTCACTACTATTCACCAATTAACTTTAATAGCATTTAAAAAAACCATACCAATTAAGCTTCTCAAGCTTGAGAGGGGTTGACAAGAGAGAAACATTGAGAAATTATAGGAAAGATCAATATTCACTAATTACCTTACAAATTGCTTGATTCTTTGTTCACGGTAGAGGCCCCCAACCAATCAATTGGTTAAGTATGTTGATGGAGCCACCAATGGGGATTGAAGAAAGAGGGAAGCTCCAAAAACTAGTGAATTGTTAATGAATTCACAGTTCTTGGCTTAGGTGGAGTAGAGTAACGATGCATAAACACTATATATTTTTCAACAAGGGGGAGGCTTCTATTTATAGGAAAAATTGAGCTCCTAACCAAACAAACTGATTCTAGAATTTTCCAACTCAGTTTGGTCAATTTTTGACCATTTTTAGGTCAGTTGAGCTAACTTTTTGTAACTAGACTTGAATTAGGAGAGAGGAGAGATGAAATATCTCAATTTTTATGAGTTTAAAACTCATTCAAGCATGTGAAATATGCACCTCCTTTAAAGAACTCCCCTTCCTTACATATGTGTCAAAATAGAATCATTATACCCAAAATATCTCATATTTTTAATATTGCTCATAGTTTTTTACTAATAAACCTTGTACATTTTCAACTCTTCATCTTATGTGAAATATGCACCTCCTTTAAAGAATTGCCCTTCCTTACATAGTGTCAATATGAAATCATTATACCCAAAATATCTCATATTTTTAATATTGCTCATAGTTTTTTACTAATAAACCTTGTACATTTTCAACTCTTCATCTTATGTGAAATATGCACCTCCTTTAAAGAACTTCCCTTCCTTACATAGTGTCAATATGAAATCATTATACCCAAAATATCTCATATTTTTAATATTGCTCATAGTTTTTTTACTAATAAACCTTGTACATTTTCAACTCTTCATCTTATGTGAAATATGCACCTCCTTTAAAGAACTCCCCTTCCTTACATAGTGTCAATATGAAATCATTATACCCAAAATATCTCATATTTTTAATATTGCTCATAGTTTTTTACTAATAAACCTTGTACATTTTCAACTCTTCATCTTATGTGAGCATTTACTCATTTTTGGGTATCTTCTTTTACAAAATTGGATTTATCTCCTCCCTACACATGGATTGATGCTATTGGCCCATAGGAACCTTAATTGGACCATAATCCAAAAATTTCTGAAAATCTAGACCCTTAGGCTAAGGTCCTTTATACTCATTTCCAATTAATTCCAATTGCACATTGGAAAGTTCTTTTTGAATTTCTGTTTCAGGGGAACTTATTTCAATAAGATGAGATAATTTTCTATCCAAAATTATTAAAAATATGAATATTCTCTCTCTAGAATATTTTCTCTCTCTAGGTTAAAACAGTTAGAAACAAGTCTTTTATATTTCTGAAGAGAGATTGATTACAGGGGAAAATGCTGGACATTTTGAGAGGCTGGGGAGGAATCTTACATTCTCTCCCACTTGCAAAATGCGAGATGCCCTCATCTCGCAAAAACTGGGGGTAATTTTGCAAGATGCACAAGTAAGAGATTGAGAGGAAATTTTTAATTAAGATTAACCACCCACTAAAAGAAGTCTCAAAGAGAGTAAGGTCAAGACAAGAACAAGATTTAAACTTTATTCATTCATGGAACATATACAGTAAAGATAGAAGAACTCTTTACACTTCCATAAGCCCGTTCATCATATGATCACAAAAGCAGCACTCACAAGCTGCGCACGTATAAGGTAACTCATCTATGGGAATAATTCTGTTGGTTATTGCCGCACCTATCTCAGAGGTATGAGGTGATCTAACAAAAGGACCTTTGAGAGGCAAGACAAAAACGGGGTAAAGGCATATCTTTTGATGAGGAAGAAAACACGCCAGTAAGAAGACCCGCTCAGAAAACCCAAGATGTCTTGATCTCATGACGCAGTAGTATCGGGGATCCAAACCCAAGGCTTCGATAACCATGGCCAAGCGGACATTGTTACAAAAGTGCTGCTGACCCCAGGGTGTTACCCTAGTTATGTCTTCATAGGTCCGCCATTTGGTCTGAGCTACAGATGTTCCCAAGTGAGGAAAAAGTGAGCGCTCATACTGTTCTATAAAATCCTTCTTCACAGACTCGCTTGCGTCTTGAAGGTGAGAAATCATCACGGATAAAACTAATTCCTGTTGCCAAGCCATGAAGGAGATTAAGAAGAAGGGAGATCGATGGAAGTAAGATTACTGTGAGAGATAAGTAAAAGTTACGACTTATATAAAGGAAGGAGTTAGCATAACCTAGAAGCCAACGGTATCTTGCCACTGAAGTTTTACCGTCTTTCCATGATTTGGATTTGGCACAAATTTCTATAGAAGACATTAAGAACTTTGAGATGAGGAGATAAAAGAAGTTCGTAGGCTAAGTCACCTACTTTCTTTGATCCACAATAGCTGGGGGATAACTACTTATACTCCCCTAGAGATAAAGAAATTCTTTTGGTCCGTAATCAAATGAAGACTATAACTGCTTCTTTGAATTCTCTGACTGTCCTCTTCTTATCTGTATATTGTCTCTGTCGATCCTGGGCAGCGTTTATAACTTTATGAATTGCCTGCATCTGTTGCTCTAAGTCGCCAAGCATTTAACTGGTCATCTCGACCCTAATCAATGGGTTGGACCTAGTTTAAGCAATCTTGTCCGAGAGACGGACCCTGATTAGATTGGTATGAAGGAATTGGTCTCTGAATTTGGGTTCTAGACTTCCCTGTGCCCTTTTCATGGTAGGAGTCAGACAGTCTTTTAACTGATGACCAAAACCTTGGCATCCAAAACACCGGTTCTCACTTCTGAACTCATTGTTCTGAATTCTTAAAACAGGTGGGCTCCTGATAAGGTATTCTGGGGAAAGTGTCTTCCCTTTTTAAACAGAATCTTTCTTTTATTTTAGAGAGGGAATAATTTTAAGATCAGAAAGGGAGATTCTTACTCCTGTATACCTCGAAGGTTGGGGGGAGGAATCTTACAAACTTCTACCCCACTTAAAAAGGTGCGAGATGTCCTCATCTCGCAAAGTACAGGACAACTCTTTTTCTTAAGATCCAATTTATTCTGGGTTCCTTAGATTCTAGTCAACCCAACAGAATACTGGGATAAATAGTCCTTATATAGAACTCATCATTAAATAATAATTCATTTAGATCATATCATTCCTACGATAATGGTCCATTAGACCGAAAATTTTCCTTCTGAACATTCCTCCACGGAATTTCAGTTAAGTAAGTTATCAATTTGTCATCCCTTAACTTGATCTACCATGACAAGTGTTAACAGTAGCAATTTGACAGCACAATCCACTAATCTCATAGTGATTTGCTGAAATCATTATCATCATTCTAGTTATAAGTATCATCACAGAGACTCGTCCCATTCATCCTCATTGTGGTTTCGCTCAGGTTATAATATTCCAACTAAATTTCAAAAATCATCATTTTTCAATCAGAATCCAAATCAATTCATCAATTCTCAAACAGAATTAAAAATCATATCAACCACATTCGAAATCATCATCTGGATAGCATTAACGCTTATAATTTGAAGTCTTAGATTTACTCGTATATACTGTCAGTAAAGAGCTGCAGTTATACTCTCGGTATATACGGGTAGTCATGATACTTGGAACTATAAGATAGATACCATCATGTCTAGGCCTCAAGCAAGTCAGGGTTCCATACAATTGCGGTACTAACCCAATTACTAAATTACGAATTTTTCAGTTTGAATATCAAATTGTATGAATTATATCAGACAATTACAACCTTTTTGTGTTTCTTGATAAATTTTTGACATATTTGGCTTCTCAGTTGATCTTTATTAGCCAATTGCTCTGACGATTGTATCCTGTGATGTCAAAATACTCTTCCAAGGCTTCCACCCATTTCTCCACAGCCTCACCCAGGTTCTCCCCTTCTCCTTTGAAGGGTCCTGGCTGAGACCTATGAAGAGCCTTGTGAACATCAAGGTCAAGCTCGTCATCTTCAGAGACAGGGTCTAGCTGACGACCATGGTTTCCTCGTCTCATGATTCTGCCAAAATTTATATATTATTAAATTTTTATTTTGATATTATTCACGAGATCCTAAGACTTAAGAGTTCGGAAAACAATTTCTTATACAAGACAAGATCTTAATGGAGATCTATGACATATGTCCGATAACAGATTTTTTGTTCTTTATCAGCAGCAGATCGTTCGCCATAAACAATCATTTATCCAACATGAATTTTTTAACCGAAAAACGTTTCTTTATTTATATAAAAGTTGCAATATGTACATAGAGCAACTCGGCTCTGAGTTCAAAATCTCCTCGAAAGACATATAAGAGGACCGTACTGGGCCATAGTCATGCCCTGTTACATAAGTTCTCTAACTGCGAAGGGAGCTATTATTTTCTCCTTAGGGATAAATCGACTAAGGAGTCTATAAACTCGGCAAGTAAGTCTGAAATTTTGAGGCGTTGAAAGATATAGAATGACACCACGTGTCATTTTCAGCTTTATCAAAATCATGGCCAATGAGAGGTTCTGCCTCAGCATTGCACGCCGGTTGTAAGAGGCGTGGATATATAGCCCTGCAAACCACTTATGTTGTTGTCTCTCCACTAGGTTAGGAAAATATAATTCCTCGAAATGGCGTGCGAGTCTTGCTCGGCTTGTTCGTGTTGAAGCGGAAGAGATGAGATGCTCGAAGGCAAATGCAATCATATCTTGAGACTGGGTGAGGTCGGGAATACAAGATAAATGGGGAACTTCCATCTATAAAAACAATTTCTTTGATTAAAATTTCTTCATTAAAGAAGCTTACGGAATGAAAATACATTATGAAAATGCTGTTTCTGAATTCTTATTACCAATTTCAGATAAGAATTTAATTATCTTTATTAGCTTTCAAAACCTGCTCTGATACCAACTGTGAGATCCCTGTCCCCACTGCGATTCGGGGTACTAGCAGCGGAAGTAGCACAGAATCCATAAACATATCAATTACTTACACTCCTGTTTCCAAAGATTCTTTAGGAGTCACTTATTTTCTCACCCGCGAACGTCGACGTGCAAGTCGGATACATCTGCTTTCGACATATTGGAGAGATCTCCACTAATGTAGGTAGACTAATAGACACCTCACACCGTTCCAATATATCCCATAAATCAAATTGAGGTTTTGGATCAACTTTAGCACCTATCCCGACCTTCTTAGCACGTGGTACTTTTAATCTATCAGGGAAAGGTGTTACACTAGGTTGGAAGTGAGGGCCTTTCCTATGCGTGCTATGGGAGGTTGATCAAACGATTGCTCATCCGACACTGGCTCTTGACTCTCTACAACTTCCTCTAGAGATGCCTCCTTAAGCATGCTTACTTTTCCTCCTTCTAATTGAGTTGATTTCGGCAAGCTTTCTGCAGTCCTTTGCACTTTCCCCTGGGATCTAGTGACAACTCCCACCATTGGATGATTATGAGAAAATGTCACCTTTCTAGATTTTCTGTCTGCCGATTCTTTCCTAGCACCTACTATAGGGACTACTTCCACTAAATTTGCTGAAGTACTTGGACCCTCATCTACAATTTGCTTCCCTTTGTCCCCTATTAATTTTGCATTACTTTTAGGGCAATCTTTCTCCTCGTGGCCCTCCTCACTACATTGCTTGCATAAAGGAACATAATCTTGGTGTGCCCTTGCATTCGGGCAATATGCAGCAATGTGGCCTTCTTGGTGGCAGTTCCAACAAATCACTGTTCCTTGGGTAATTGTGTTAGGACTTCCATATCCTTGATAACCTTGGCCAAAATATGGCCGATATGGTGACCCTGGCCTTTGTCCCCTCATTCCACCTTTCCCTCGCCCTCGTGGAAATGGAGGTCGGGCTTGTACGGGTAATCCTTGCTGCAATTGTTGCTTATAGGGCTCTGGGATCCCTCTTTGCATGAAAGGTCGAGGTGGAGGTCCAATTTCGTAAGTAATATTATTCTTATCCATGCAATTAAAATTAGTGTTCATCCCCTGCGCTTGCCTTCTCTCATGTGCTTGCTTAATGAAGCAATTTTCCTCTGTATGATTGTTTTTCAAGCAATAAGTACAAAACAAGATTCGTGGTTGATCAGGTACGACTCGAGATACAGTAGGACACTCTGTAGCCAAGTGGCCATAGCCATGACATTTCCCACACCATATATTCAATCGGGGTGGACTTTGCACACTGGCTTGCAGAGTAGGCAGCTGTGGCTCTATAGCCATAACGTCCCTTACTGGAGCTCACACAGCACTTAAGATCTCCTCTTTAAATTTTCCCAACACACTTGTCACAATGTCCCCCACCCTTGCCTCGCTCATTAAAGGTGGTGGTGGTGTTCTGGTCTGAAGCATGTATGCCGGTGTAGTCATATATGGGTTTGGAGGCATGTATGATGCTGGATTTGTATTAACAACCACTTGTGGTTGTGAGGGACCGGCAATTGTTGAGACCTCCTAGGGTCTCATAGAGCTAACCATAGGTGATGTCCCCATAGGGCCATAAAGTAATTCCCTCCGTCGTTGCTGTCCCAACTGTACCTCTTCCCAGTTTCTAGCTTCTTGTTTGGCCGCGTTCAAATCAACAGGCTGACGAAGCCCAACATACTTCTGAGCCTCTGGATCCCTTAGACCATCAATCAAACGACGCTTTTGTGTGTCATCATTAAGGGCTGCTACTCCCATCTTCCTCACAATGGTCTCCATGCGTTGTATGTAATGGTCAATGCTCTCGTTCACTCCTTGCAACAAGTATTCTAATTGCTGGGCTAATCTATCGTGAAAACCTTGCCTTCTAAATTTGGCCAAAAAAGATGTTGATAGATTTTGGTACGTATCCAAGTTCCCATACCAACTTGCTGCTTCGTCCTTAAAAGTTGCCGGAAAGATATTCAGCTTTTGACCTTGATCAATTATCTCGTTAGCAACACATGTCACCTCAAACGTTTGTAAATGCGCATCAGGATCCTCATCCCAAAGTCCCGCAAATTGCACAAAGTCGGCTAACCGCGGATTGTTGCTCTTTGTGTTGGAACAGCCATTTGGAAAAATGGTAATACCTCAAAAGTTGGATCGTCCCAGAAATTTAAAGCTCTAGGTCTTACCCTAGGTAATCGCGGATAGCTTCTAAGTCCTCTAGGCACACTACCGCTAGTGCCTGCAATAGTCTCTCTTTCTTCTCTTGTTGGGCTATCAACTTGTACAGGTCGAGATTGCTGACTCCTAAATCCCTTATTGTTTGGTCATCACACGAAAGATCTTCCCCGCTTAGACTAGAAGGAACGCTAACCTGAAATTTACCGCTATCCAAGGATCTTCCTTGTGTCACGTGCGGTTCTTGCTCTCTCAACAATAGGTTCACTAACTCTAATTGCGCAGCGAGACGGATTTCAACTTGTTCAGCCCTCCTTTTCCTCCTTTCTTCCCTTGCTTGTCTTGGGTTAATTGTTGGACCCTGAGTAGACTCACTCATGCACTTCTTACTTCCTGAGGTTCTTCGTGATTCTCTAGATTATCTAGCTTGATGGACCTTAAAATTGCCTTGATAAACCACTTCCACCAGATTGGTGCATGGAACAAACCAAAGGGCTCTATGGATCTAAGATAATCCTTGCAGTATGTGGCCTTGATCTTACGTATCACATCACTGGGAAACCATGGGTAATGTTCTTGAATGAATATGTCCTCCCACTCTTGTCGTTCTTCTTCGTACGGAACCCAGTTAGCAAAACTCTCCAAAAAATTACGTGTTTACCAATGCCCCTCTCTCATTTGACTCCTCGCGGCCACTCCTAAGTCCTTCTGATCCTAGGAGTCGTGCCGTTTTTTTCCCCTTTTTTTTGAACTCCTAAACCCTGGTTCTCACACGCAAAATATATGTGCCGAGATATCCCGTAGCTACTAACTAGCTAGTGATCTCCCGGCGAATGCACCAAAAATGACTAGCCTTCCTACTCTCTAGTCCAACGCACTAAATACTCACTAAAACAGTGAATGCGTCCTAAATAACAACCACACACAGCCTAAATCCTAGAAACACACCGAAAAGACATCTTTTTGTATGAAATAATTTACAATGTTTTATTCACACACACCCCACACAGACACACAAATGGAAAAGAACAAACTACTACGACCCAACAGATCATCAAGACACAACTTCACCATTCTAAACTGAATAAAGAAATTTAATGTGAGAACCCTGTCCCCACCGCGCAACGGATTTGGGGTACTAGCAGCGGAAGTAGCACATCATGCACGGGTAGGGGTCTCACACTCGGGGCCTCGTCCATGGATATCCGAACAAGAGACTAATCCGTCGGTTTTTCCAAAACCAAACCCAGAAAAACTTCCCTCACCCGGAAAGCACGGGCGATTCCACCAGGATAACTCTTTACTCTAACGTAGTCAAGATCATTTACGGATCAACTGATCTGACTGCACCTTTAACGGTACTTGGTCAAATCAAGGAAGAAACTTGCACTTGGATCATTGGGATCAACGCTTTTTTCCCCATCAAGAGGCACAGCCTTTGATTCCTATCCATAGAACAATTTCTATCCGGGATTTACTTCATCTATCGTAATAATAGAAATTAGATCTCGATTTACGGATCCATCAGTGTAGCCTAATCCCATCCAGTCGTCCCATGGGTTAGCCAACCGCCCAACCACTGTAGTGATGGGATCCAATTAAGAATTTGGTTAGGTTTTGTCCCGGGTACCAAGGAAAAGAGTTCCAAGGCCCCCTAGCCGGAAGTTCATGCAATCATAAAACTAGTCACACCACTCAATATGAAATTGCCTTTTTCTTAGCATCAACTAGCTTTAAAACAATCCTTTAATAAAACCATTATATCACTGATGACAATCCTCAAAGTCTCTGGTTGAATCCTTATTTCCAGTCATTCATTCATTCATCGCTATACTTATGGCATCATTGGCAACCAGAACGCTCACCACCTGTTCACTCAAGGGCCTTTTCCATAGCTCCTAGCTCATAGTAACCGGCAATATATTCATATAATAGAATGGAATCTCCGTGGAAGATCAACTAGACCAACCCACAGATCCATATAAAAGAGCCATGGACTCATCCGTTGAGGACCAGCAAGGTCAATCAACCAGATCCATGCCCGGTTTCAGAAAACAACTCTTACTCCTTGTTCCAATATCTTCCACGACGCACGTGTGGGTATCTTTGGCGACCCAGAGCCCGAGCACCGTATGGTCAGCACCCTCTAGGATCCTTCGCAGGTGACCTAGCGCTTCACTCATAGGCCGCTTCCTTGGTCCCTCATCCACCGTACCGGAAGCTCACCATTTAAATCGAACCGAGGCTGGTCAAGACCTCGATCGACCTTGCTACGCGAGACGTCCTCCATTGACTCTCCGTCAGCAGTTGCAACTTTATTAGTTCGGTCTTCACGACCTTAATCCTCAAGACGGTCAAAATGCTTCTCTAGCATTCTTGACATAAAACAGTCATTTACAAACAGTCACAAAATACGGTTTCTATAACGAACTCTTGTCTTTCCATATTATCCACTCTCGGACCACATTACTTATTCCACATTCCATTCAATGTGTACTCGTTCTCATCCATTCACTCATATAGACTACACATTATCTCACATACACCTTCATATTTATTATTCTACATACATATCCATGTTCGTACGTCCACATCATACATCCAATTTCACATTCATACATACGCATCTACATGCATACATCCACATCCACATTCATACATCCATACCTCCATTTTCACATCCACACATCCACATTCATATTCATACATCCACATTCACATGCATACATCCATTTTCACATCCACATTCACATACATACATCCACATCCATATCTACATCCATACATCCACATCTACATACATACATCCATACATCCACATCTACATACATACATCCATTTTCACATCCTCATTCATACATACACATCCACATACAAACATACACATCCGTATCTACATCCATACATCCACATCCACATCCACATTCACATTCATACATATACATCCACATCACATTCATACAACCATATTACATCCATTCTCGTCCTAACACATCCCATATACATCTTAACACATCCTAACTCATCTTAACACATTCTATCACATCTCATACACATCTTATCACATCTCATACACATCTTATCACATCTTTTCACATCTCATACACCTCTTATCACATCCTATCACTTTCCATACGCATCTTATCAAATCTTATCACATCTCATACACCTCTTATCACATCTTATCACATTTCATATCTTTTTTAAGAGAATTCTTATATTTGATATAAGATTTCTCTACACATTTATTTATGCATAAATTCCATTTAAGGAGACTAACACTTTCAAAATTAAAATCAATATTTTATGCATCTTGTTATGCATAAATTCAATTTGGTAGGAATTACACTTTTAGAATAAAAGAATTTCTCTTATGCATCTAAGTTATGCATAAAATCCATTTATGATGAAAATCACACTTTTAGTATAAAAAGAATATCTTTTATGCATACCTCTATGCATGAAATTCAATATAATAAAAGACACACTTTTATAATGAAATAATCAACTTTTATGCATACCTTTATGCATGAAATTCAAATATGATAAAAGTAACACTTTTGATATAAAAATTTATCCATTATGCATACTTCTATGCATGAAATAAAAATGATAAAAGTAACACTTTTGATATAAAAATTTATCCTTTATGCATACTTCTATGCATGAAAATAAAAATGATAAAAATAACACTTTTGATATAAAAATTTATCCTTTATGCATACTTCTATGCATGAAAATAAAAATTAATAAAAATAACACGTTTGATATAAAAATTTATCCATTATGCATACTTCTATGCATGAAAATAAAAATGGTAAAAGTAACACTTTTGATATAAAAATTTATCCATTATGCATACTTCTATGCATGAAAATAAAAATTATAAAAGCAACACTTTTGATATAAAAATTTATCCATTATGCATACTTCTATGCATGAAAATAAAAATGGTAAAAGTAACACTTTTGATATAAAAATTTATCCATTATGCATACTTCTATGCATGAAAATAAAAATGGTAAAAGTAACACTTTTGATATAAAAACTTATCCTTTATGCATAATATAAAAATTCAATTTCTCCATGATTATAATGAATTTCTTTCAATTAATCTAGGATGATAATTCCTAGAATATGGTAGGAAGTCCTCTTTTTATGCTTTGAATGAAATTATTTTATGCATAATTTTTATAAAAATTTTGCCATAGCTCTGCTGCTATGACTGATAAATCTCAATTTTTCTAAGGGATAAAGCTTATCATTAAGGAAATAATTAAAATAATCTCTAATTGGATCATTAATCCATAATGGATTGAATCATCAATATACATAAACTAAAAGCATAGAAAAAAGCCATTAATTTGGCCTCAAGCATAGCTTAATCTTGGGTTAAGGAAAAGCTTTATGAAAAGCTTCATTTGGATTGAGAATGGGTCATGAGTATGACCATTTCTTGAGTGAGAGAGAGAAATTACATAAAAACCATTAGAATTTAAACATAAATAGAAATTTATGTAATTCTTTACTATCATTAATTACTTAACTTCAATAGCATTCATCAAATTATGTAACTCTTCACTACTATTCACCAATTAAATTCAATAGCATTTAAAAAAACCATACCTATTAAGCTTCTTAAGCTTGAGAGGGGTTGAGAAGAGAGAAACATTGAGAAATTATAAGAAAGATCAATATTCACTAATTACCTTACAAATTGCTTGATTCTTTGTTCACGGTAGAGGCCCCCAACCAATCAATTGGTTAAGTATGTTGATGGAGCCACCAATGGGGATTGAAGAAAGAGGGAAGCTCCAAAAACTAGTGAATTATTAAT
Organism: Cibotium barometz; assembly: GCF_041138505.1. Taxonomy (NCBI): domain Eukaryota; kingdom Viridiplantae; phylum Streptophyta; class Polypodiopsida; order Cyatheales; family Cibotiaceae; genus Cibotium; species Cibotium barometz. The sequence continues at coordinate 8,724,024 of NC_141057.1, read as the reverse complement.
GAATTCACAGTTCTTGGCTTAGGTGGAGTAGAGTAACGATGCATAAACACTATATATTTTTCAACAAGGGGGAGGCTTCTATTTATAGGAAAAATTGAGCTCCTAACCAAACAAACTGATTCTAGAATTTTCCAACTCAGTTTGGTCAATTTTGACCATTTTTAGGTCGGTTGAGCTAACTTTTTGTAACTAGACTTGAATTAGGAGAGAGGAGAGATGAAATATCTCAATTTTTATGAGTTTAAAACTCATTCAAGCATGTGAAATATGCACCTCCTTTAAAGAACTCCCCTTCCTTACATATGTGTCAAAATAGAATCATTATACCCAAAATATCTCATATTTTTAATATTGCTCATAGTTTTTTACTAATAAACCTTGTACATTTTCAACTCTTCATCTTATGTGAAATATGCACCTCCTTTAAAGAACTCCCCTTCCTTACATAGTGTCAATATGAAATCATTATACCCAAAATATCTCATATTTTTAATATTGCTCATAGTTTTTTACTAATAAACCTTGTACATTTTCAACTCTTCATCTTATGTGAAATATGCACCTCCTTTAAAGAACTCCCCTTCCTTACATAGTGTCAACATGAAATCATTATACCCAAAATATCTCATATTTTTAATATTGCTCATAGTTTTTTTACTAATAAACCTTGTACATTTTCAACTCTTCATCTTATGTGAAATATGCACCTCCTTTAAAGAACTCCCCTTTCTTACATAGTGTCAATATGAAATCATTATACCCAAAATATCTCATATTTTTAATATTGCTCATAGTTTTTTACTAATAAACCTTGTACATTTTCAACTCTTCATCTTATGTGAGCATTTACTCATTTTTGGGTATCTTCTTTTACAAAATTGGATTTATCTCCTCCCTACACATGGATTGATCCTATTGGCCCATAGGAACCTTAATTGGACCATAATCCAAAAATTTCTGAAAATCTAGACCCTTAGGCTAAGGTCCTTTATACTCATTTCCAATTAATTCCAATTGCACATTGGAAAGTTCTTTTTGAATTTCTGTTTCAGGGGAACTTATTTCAATAAGATGAGATAATTTTCTATCCAAAATTATTAAAAATCTGAATATTCTCTCTCTAGAATATTTTCTCTCTCTAGGTTAAAACAGTTAGAAACAAGTCTTTTATATTTCTGAAGAGAGATTGATTACAGGGGAAGATGCTGGACATTTTGAGAGGCTCGGGAGGAATCTTACATTCTCTCCCACTTGAAAAATGCGAGATGCCCTCATCTCGCAAAACTGGGGGTAATTTCGCAAGATGCACAAGTAAGAGACTGAGAGAAAATTTTTAATTAAGATTAACCACCCATTAAAAAAAGTCTCAAAGAGAGTAAGGTCAAGACAAGAACAAGATTTAAACTTTATTCATTCATGGAACATATACAGTAAAGATAGAAGAACTCTTTACACTTCCATAAGCCCGTCCATCATATGATCATAAAAGCAGCACTCACAAGCTGCGCACGTATAAGGTAACTCATCTATGGGAATAATTCTGTTGGTTATTGCCGCACCTATCTCAGTGGTATGAGGTGATCTAACAAAAGGACCTCTGAGAGAGGCAAGCCAAAAACGGGGTAAAGGCATATCTTTTGATGAGGAAGAAAACACGCCAGTAAGAAGACCCGCTCAGAAAACCCAAGATGTCTTGATCTCATGACGCAGTAGTATCGGGGACCCAAACCCAAGGCTTCGATAACCATGGCCAAGCGGACATTGTTACGAAAGTGCTGCTGACCCCAGGGTGTTACCCTAGTTATGTCTTCATAGGTCCGCCAATTGGTCTGAGCTACAGACGTTCCCAAGTGAGGAAAAAGTGAACGCTCATACTGTTCTATAAAATCCTTCTTCACAGACTCGCTTGCGTCTTGAAGGTGAGAAATCATCACGGATAAAACTAATTCCTGTTGCCAAGCCATGAAGGAGATTAAGAAGAAGGGAGATCGATGGAAGTAAGATTACTGTGAGCGATAAGTAAAAGTTACGACTTATATAAAGGAAGGAGTTAGCGTAACCTAGAAGCCAACGGTATCTTGCCACACTGAAGTTTTACTGTCTTTCCATGATTTGGGTTTGGCACGAATTTCTAAAGAAGGCATTAAGAACTTTGAGATGAGGAGATAAAAGAAGTTCGTAGGCTAAGTCACCTACTTTCTTTGATCCACAATAGCTGGGGGATAACTACTTATACTTCCCTAGAGATAAAGAAATTCTTTTGGTCCGTAATCAAATGACGACTATAACTGCTTCTTTGAATTCTCTGACTGTCCTCTTCTTATCTGTATATTGTCTCTGTCGATCCTGGGCAGCGTTTATAACTTTATGAATTGCCTGCATCTGTTGCTCTAAGTCGCCAAGCATTTGACTGGTCATCTCGACCCTAATCAATGGGTTGGACCTAGTTTAAGCAATCTTGTCTGAGACGGACCGTGATTAGATTGGTATGAAGGAATTGGTCTCTGAATTTGGGTTCTAGACTTCCCTGTGCCCTTTTCATGGTAGGAGTCGGGCAGTCTTTTAATTGATGACCAAAACCTTGGCATCCACCAAAACACCGGTTCTCACTTCTGAACTCATTGTTCTGAATTCTTAAAACAGGTGGGCTCCTGATAAGGTATTCTGGGGAAAGTGTCTTCCCTTTTTAAATAGAATCTTTCTTTTATTTTAGAGAGGGAATAATTTTAAGATCAAAAAGGGAGATTCTTACTCTTGTATACCTCGAAGGTTGGGGGGGAGGAATCTTACAAACTTCTACCCCACTTAAAAAGGTGCGAGATGTCCTCATCTCGGACAACTCTTTTTCTTAAGATCCAATTTATTCTGGGTTCCTTAGATTCTGGTCAACCCAACAGAATACTGGGATAAATAGTCCTTATATAGAACTCATCATTAAATAATAATTCATTTAGATCATATCATTCCTACGATAATGATCCATTAGACCGAAAATTTTCCTTCTGAACATTCCTCCACGGAATTTCAGTTAAGTAAGTTATCAATTTGTCATCCCTTAACTTGATCTACCGTGACAAGTGTTAACAGTAGCAATTTGACAGCACAATCCACTAATCTCATAGTGATTTGCTGAAATCATTATCATCATTCTAGTTATGAGTATCATCACAGAGACTCGTCCCATTCATCCTCATTGTGGTTTCGCTCAGGTTATAATATTCCAACTAAATTTCAAAAATCATCATTTTTCAATCAGAATCCAAATCAATTCATCAATTCTCAAACAGAATTAAAAATCATATCAACCACATTCGAAATCATCATCTGGATAGCATTAATGCTTATAATTTCAAGTCTTAGATTTACTCGTATATACTGTCAGTAAAGAGCTGCAGTTATACTCTCGGTATATACAGGTAGTCATGATACTTGGAACTATAAGATAGATACCATCATGTCTAGGCCTCAAGCAAGTCAGGGTTCCATACAATTGCGGTACTTCCATCTGAAAACCCAATTACTAAATTACAAATTTTTCAGTTTGAATATCAAATTGTATGAATTATATCACACAATTACAACCTTTTTGTGTTTCTTGATAAAATTTTGACATATTTGGCTTCTCAATTGATCTTTATTAGCCAATTGCTCTGATGATTGTTATATCCTGTGACGTCAAAATACTCTTCCAAGGCTTCCACCCATTTCTCCACAGCCTCACCCAGGTTCTCCCCTTCTCCTTTGAAGGGTCCTAGCTGAGACCTATGAAGAGCCTTGCGAACATCAAGGTCAAGCTCGTCATCTTCAGAGACAGGGTCTAGCTGACGACCACGATTTTCTCGTCTCATGATTCTGCCAAAATTTATATATTTTTAAATTTTTATTTTGATATTATTCACGAGATCCTAAGACTTAAGAGTTCGGAAAACAATTTCTTATACAAGACAGGTTCCAATCCTTGAACTCTTTCACATATGCAACAGCAGTCGCATTGATCTCCGATATCTCTGGTGCCTCTTCATGCTCACCTTCTATGTAGTCCCAATAACCCTTTCCCATCAGAAAATTCATCAACCTAAACCTCCAAGCATGGAAGTTGTTCTTATCAAGCTTCTCAGCAACAATTTGGTTTATGCCGTCATTTGACATCTTGCCAGACACACAAATTTACCAGAAACAGCACTCTGGTTTGTCCTGCAAACTGCTGTATTTTTTGCAGCGGTACTATAGTACACTCAAATGTCACAAAAACCAGTGACCTCAATGTGCATACAGACACCCAATGGTAACTATTGACCTCCTTGTAGCACACACAGTGTCTACATAGCCAATCTATCTTCTTGCAGTTCTTAAAATAGAGTTCTGCATAGAATCGATGACTTACCCGCAGTGCTCGAAATCGCCTGCTTTTTGAAAAACGGTCGTAACACGCCCGAAATGCCTTTTCGGCCCAAAAATTTAGTCCGGTACAACAACGTAGTTTCCCTATAGCTTTATTCCCATGAAGAAAACTCCTCAATCAGAGATCATTTGCCAATGCCTCATGTAGAGCTCCCGACAAGGATGTAGTCGCCAACACAAATAGGGAGGAAGAGTAGTTGAAGCTCTTACCCTCGTCGTGCCGCTTCCTGTGCTTCTCTTGCTTGCAGCTCAGCCCCCTTTGAGCCAGGCTCTGATACCATGAAAAGATGCAGGGGACAAGAGAGCTTGAGCTCTTGCAAGCACACACACACTCACAAAACCCTAAAAGAGAACACACAAGGTGAGAGGCTAGAAATCTTCTTCTCCTTCACTCAACACTCAACACACTATATACAAAGATAAGAGTACATTCATATGAAAAGGTACTTAATGAGATACATATGAAAAGGTACTTAATGAGATACATACTAGGGTTATCTATAGTGTGAACCCAACTAAATAAGCTGGCGCTATAACTATGCCAATCTCTAGAATGGCTGTTACACAGCCTGTCATCCCACTGGCTGCATATCACCCATGATCTCACCAACCATGCCAGTGGTGTAAGTGTGGGGCCTATCCCCCCAGGAGGGTCAGTGTCCAACCACTGCCTCACTAGATGAGCTCGATATCTCAACATGATGGACCATTATTATGTTAATAATATGAATGATATGTTTTGAATGATATGTTATCTGATAAATAATGAGTTCTATATAAGGGATCTTTATCCCATGATTCTGTGGAGAGCTGACTAATCTAAAGAACCCCAAAATCAGTTCGATCTAAAGTCGGACTCGACAAGAATTTTAGGTCGTCGTGGTAGGAATGATAACCCCCAATTCGATGAGGAAGAGCTCGACTTGGATGTTCATAAAACTCTTCATAGATCGCAGCCTGGACCTTTCAAGGGTGAAGGGGAATACTTGTGCAAGACTGTGGAGAAGTGGATCAAAGCAATGGAAGAGTACTTCGATGTCACCGGGTATAATGAGAAGAGAAAAATGGCTCTTGCAAGGCTGAAGATAGTAGAAATAGCCAGAGTAGTAAGGAGAAACCACTGCGAGACAAACCGTGTGGATCAAAACACTCAGACATGGAATGATCTCAAAATTTACCTAAGGAAGAGATTTTGTCCTTCCGGCTTTTTGGAAACAAAGATGAATGAATTCTTAGAGTTAACCCAGGGGAGCAGAACTATTGAAGTATATCACCAAGCATTCGCTCTCCTCCTCAAATACTCGCCACCGCTGGATGAACAACAGCTGATGGCCAGATTCATTCGGGGACTAAACGAACCTTTGAATATCCTAGTGAAGAACGCCAAGCCAGTTTCCATGGCCAAAGCAGTGCGGATGGCAAAGTATTTCACCAAGGCCTTTGATGTCAAGGTCCCGCCGAAGCCAGCACTATCACCTTTCAAAAGGTTTTTAGCTCCAAAAGGTGATTCCAACCTTCCACCGTCTAAGAGATATAAGGGTCAAGCCCAGGATATGGGAAGTTCTAGAATGTAAGAAATGTCCTTTTCTCAGAACTCAATCCCTCGGAATTCAACTTCAGAAGTTCCACCCTTGAACAAGGGAGTGAAATGCTATAACTGTTAAGGATTTGGACATCGCAATATGGATTTCCCAACTCCTTTTGGAACAAGGTTTTTAGGATGGAAAAATCAAGGATCAAGATTCCAGACTCCAGGTCCTTCCTTCCAGAGTAATAATTTAGGTTTCTTTCCGCCAAAATCAGAGAAATTCCAAAGGTAGACCCTCTAACCAACCCACAGTTTTAATCCAAAGTAATGCAAGACCTCCACCTTCAGAATAGTAAGGGGAAGTCATAGAGAGATGTTCCCAAATCGGCCATCCACTTCCAAGGTAGTAATGCTAGAAGTGATTGAAGAAGAAGATGAAAGAGATCATACTCCACCTACAAGATGAGGATATCTCGCGTTTTTTAAATGGGGTAGAATGTAAGATTCCTCCCTCCAGCTTTTGAGGTGTGTAGGTGTAAGAACCTCCCCTTCTAATCTTGCAATTATTCCCCTCTTTGAAATAAAAGAAAGATTCTGTTTTACCTTGTTTTGACCTAGAGAGAGAAAATGTGTAGAGAGAGGTAATCCAAAATTGAAATATTTTTGGATATAAAAATCCTCCTAGTGTCAAAAAAGGTTCCCCCTAAAAAATAAATTCAAAAAGAACTTTCCAATGTGCATTTGGAATTAATTGAAAATAAGTATAAAGGACCTTAGCCTAAGGGTCTAGATTTTCAGAAATTTTTAGATTATGGTCCAATTAAGGTTCCTATTGGCCAATAGGATCAATCCAAGTGTGGGGAGGAGATAAATCCAATTTATAAAAAAATATTCAAAAATGAGTAAATGTCCACTTAAGATGAAGAGTTGACTGAGTACAAGGTTTATTAGTAAAACAAGAGTTTGATTTTTTTGCGAACTTTATTTGGCGAGCTTTTTGGAGATAAGATAGTTTTATGCGAGCTTGTAAGAAAAATGATACATTTTGGTGAGCTTTTATATAGTACGTATTTATGAAAGAGAAATAAATACATTCACATACATACATACATACATACATACATATATACATGCATATTCTCAAACATACCTACCTACCTACCTACCTTCCTACATATATACATACATACATATATGCACACATGTGTACAATACATATATACATACATGCATGCATATTCCCAAACATATACATGCATGCATACATACATACCTACCTACCTACCTACCTACATATATACATACATACATATATACACACGTGTACATATATACATGCATGCATGCATACTCCCAAACATATACATGCATGCATACATACATACCTACATACCTACTTACCTACCGTCCTACATATAAACACACATTTTATGTCAAAGAAACTAAAACATAGGCACAAACATACCTATCTATGTACCTTTCTTACAATACATACAATTTATGACAAGGATACTTCAACTTTTCATGCATACTCAAAGACCAATATTTATTTCAACACAAGTAAAAACAAGTATACCCGATTCATATTTTCTTACAAGAAGATTGAGTTCACATTTCCTTACAAGAAGATATATGGTTAGTACAACTCCTTTACCATAGCATTGTAAGCTTCCTACAATAAGACTTTAGAGTACGTGACGGCATACTCCATCCCAAAGCAAGACAAAAATATTGGGTTCAAATTTTCTTACAAAAAGATTGGCTTTGCATTTCCTTACAAGCTTAAGCAGGCACAAACATGAGAGGTTTGATTAAAGCTTAAGTATAGGCACAAACATCCTTGCTTCGAGGACCTGATAGTATATTGCCCACATCCTCTGGTGGTAGTGTCGGTTGATGCATTACCATATCCTCATTCTTATGTAATCCCAAAACTCGCAAGAAGACAAAATAGATATGCTTACATGCAACGTAAGACTTTCCTCTAGATTCTCTTTGCATGAAATCCGGACACGTACACCAAGGCTGTACCTTGATGTGTATAAAATAGTCCTCTCCACTCTCACATGCCAAATGAAAAATAGAGTAGGGGGACGGCTGCATTGCACTCTCATTAAGGACTGTCCTCTCCACTCTCACATGCCAAATGAAAAATAGAGTAGGGGGATGGCTGCATTGCACTCTCATTAAGGACTGTCGCTGTGATGGCCTCGGCACTACCAATCCTCTTTTTTGCTTCTTTGGAAATCTAATGCTGCCACTTGGTTGATCTCTTTGTATTCTGTGTAGCATTATGTGGCCTCTTGTCACTTTCTTTGTTGCTGCTTGTGTGGACGTTTCTCCCACCCCTGACACAAAAGGTTCTTCATGAGTAACATCTGACTTGATCCCTGCCTTTACTAATTTCTCTACCTCTTGGCTAGTTATGTTGGTCCCAACATCCACTTTCCACATATCTAGATGATGGCTTGTATATTATGTTTGGATCTACATGCCATGTGTGTGAAACATCTGAAGGACAAAACCACATCATTTGAGCCTTTGGCCCTCCTGGACCAGGATGTTGTTGCTCTGAGTAGAAGCTAGGGGCAATAACTCCAATAGAGCTTCCCTGTATGTACGAGTTGCACTTAAGTCTTCCATCAATACCTCCCAAACATTTGACTTTTGAGTTCAATGGGGTTCGTCTAATGGCCCACATTGTGCGTCCAATGGCCTCTTCCTTGACATGCATTTGTCCTCTGCTCATTGTGCCATAATGTTGTTTAGGCTCTTCATGTCCTACATCTTTGTTTCCTCCTGTCATTGGACTTTTTGTTCCTCCCTTGAAGCGTGACTTGCTGCACTGTTTGTTCTAGATCTATCTCTAAAACTTACTCTTCTTACTGTTCCTCAATTTTGACGATGTCTGCTCTGCATGACATAACCTGGACGATGTGAGTCCTCATACATAGGAGTATTAGCTATTGTTTCATGGACCATGCGAGCCACTTGTGGTGGTGTCGGTCTTGACCTTGCTGCCACCCTGTCCAGCAACTTGCTCAAGCTTGGTCCCTCACCTTTGTGCTTCCCCATCTGATATGCATATTGCTTTGCACTTTATATAGTAAAGCGTTTGCCATATTTGAAATGCACACATCATACAAGCTAACCTTTTGCTTATATCTTTCACCAGCAAGCCAACTCCCATGTACACTTTCAGATAAGTTTGTTTGAGGGGTTTGTGCTAAATCCCTCGAGCTTAAGACCACCTGCACACAAGAGGTTTCATACATGAATTCACAAAATTGACTCCAATGCAAATATATCCATACAACATATCATTTCTCCATAAAATTTCTCACCCTTGACATGAGGTTGCCCCAATGTGCTATTCGTACTTCCCACCAACTCATCCACGTATCCATTACTGATAGTTTTCCCTCATGAACATGTCCATTTCTCCACCACTCACGAATCTCTTTACTTTTTAAGAAAGTTGACTCCTTATTGGTTGCCAATCTCCATTCTGCACACAAGTCAATATGGTGTTGTCGACTTTCTGCCTTCACGCATTGTTTAGCATGCTTCATCAAACTTTGTTTCCAATGGAATAAGCACGTTTGCTCCCTGTCCTCCATAATGTTGTGCGGACCCCTATTGAAAACGGTCCTAACTGCACACAAATTTGACCCTGCTTCATCAGCCCACCATAAACCCATAGAAGTGTGCGGGTGTATAACCGCATTACTCCATTATGCTATTCAGTATTTCCCAAAATAGTACTTGGCTTTTTGTATCCTCCTCCTTCATTTCGCATGTGGCAATTGTCAACAGCTCTTGAACACTACAGGATTTTAGAGAGAATTTTTTTCAATCAGCTATCATTCAAGGTAAATGAAAGAAAGAAAAAAATAGAAGTACGTAGTCTCACCTTGGGTCGTAAACATGACAAGCCATTGTTGACCAACCAAAAACTCGATGAGTGTGATCAAACAAAACCCAAGACTTTGCCAAGTAACCTCCACTATCACACTACATGGGATTCACCAAGTCCACACCTGCTGATGTGCTGGTCCTCGCAAAACAAAGACATCTTAAAGACATAACATTTATCATTAGTGCCACCTTGTCCTAGGAAACGACTACCTTGTATAAATGAATAGCGAGATCTTCTCTGTAAAAGAAGGATGCTATCAAAGCCCTCTCTTGCCAGCATCAATTTTCTTTTCTCTTGGGATACAATGCGTCTAAACCTAAAAAACATAATTTCACAATAAAGAGAGGACCAAATGTAGAAAAATACATCCAAACATAATTAAGTTATAGAATGAATACTCACCTTTGGTTTTCCAACAAGACGACTCAATTCCTCCAAAAAATTATAGAGCTCATGATTCCCAATACTTGTAGGTAGCTCATCATTTTGATTCATCATGGAGGAAAACAGCATATCCTTCACAATATCCATCTGTATTTTTCGAGGACCTGCACTTCTCCTCTGGGCTTTCAACACCTTGAGAAATAAACATTTTCATGCGCTCCAACATTGACCTTGAAGTTCCTGGGGCTGAACTGGTGGATGTTCATGCAGCCTAGTGTGTGGAGCATCATTCTTGTAATAGTTGTGTCACGAGGCATGTAAGATTCCTCCCCAGCCTCTCAAGATGTCCAACATCTTCCCCTATAATCAAATCCCTCTTCAGAAATATAAAAGATCTTGTTTCTACCAATTTTGGCCTAGAGAGAGAAAATCTTCTACAGAGTGATAATTCAATTTTTTAATATTTTTGGATAGAAAAATATCTCATTTTATTGAAATAAGTTCCCCTAAAACAGAAGTTCAAAAAGATTTTCAGAAGGTGCATTAGAAATTAAGTATAATCTATTCAGGAGGCATTATCCTAGGGGTGAAGATTTTTTTGAAATTTTAAATTAAGGTTTCTATGGACCAATAAGATTCATCCAAATGTAGGGAGGAGATAAATGAAGAAATAAAAGAAAAATCCCCCAAAAATGAGTAAATACTCACATAAGATGAAGAGTTGACTAAGGACAAGGTTAATAGTTAAGAAAGGGAGATATTTAGAAGTAATGATGCATTTTTGACACCTCTGCATGGGGGAATTTCCCTCATGAAGGAGGCACCTATTTCACATGCTTGAATGAGTTTTAAACTCCCAAATAATGAGATATTTTTCTCGCTCCTCTCTCCTGTTTCAACTAGATCCAAAAAGTGAGCAAAACTAACCAAAAAATGGTCAAAAATTGACCAAACTGATTTGGAAAATTCTAGAATCCGTTGGCTTGGTTAGAAGCTCAATTTTTCCTATAAATAGAAGCCCTCCTCTTTGTTGAAACTCAATAGTGTTTTGCATTGTTACCCTGTCTCTCCCAAGTGCCAAAAACAGTGAATTGTATTCATAATTCATTAGTTTTTGACCTATAAATAGAAGCCCTCCTCTTTGTTGAAGCTCAATTTTTCCTATAAATAGAAGCCCTTCTCTTTGTTGAAACTCAATAGTGTTTTGCATTGTTACCCTGTCTCTCTCAAGTGCCAAAAACAGTGAATTATATTCATAATTCATTAGTTTTTGACCTTCCTTCTTCTAGAAGATTGGTGGCCACTCTTGTTACAAACAAGAGTTGAACCCTCAAACCATCAAGCCAAAGGAAAGCTCCAAGAAATTATGTAAGTAGAGATTCTTGTAATTTTCTTTCTTGATTTTATGTTTTTCTAATGTTTATGATTGTTGAAGTGAAAAATGATTGTTGAAGTGATAAATGGATGCTATGCTCAATTTTTTTATTATAAAAGTGTTACTTTTATCATATTTGATTTTTATGCATAAAAGTATGCATAAAAGATTTTTTTAATTATAAAAGTGTTACTTTTATCATATTTGATTTTATGCATAAAAGATTTTTTTTAATTATAAAAATGTTACTTTTATCATATTTGATTTTTATGCATAAAAGTATGCATAAAAGATTATTTTTTTATTATAAAAGTGTTACTTTTATCATATTTGATTTTCATGCATAGAAGTATGCATAAAAGATTATTTTTTTATTATAAAAGTGTTACTTTTATCATATTTGATTTTTATGCATAAAAGATTATTTTTTTATTATAAAAGTATTACTTTTATCATATTTTATTTTCATGCATAGAAGTATGCATAAAAGATTACTTTTTTTATTATAAAAGTGTTACTTTTATCATATTTGATTTTCATGCATAAAAGTATGCATAAAAGATTTTTTTAAATTATAAAAGTGTTACTTTTATCATATTTGATTTTCATGCATATAGAAGTATGCATAAAAGTTTTTTTTATTTATAAAAGTGTTACTTTTATCATATTTAATTTTCATGCATAGAAGTATGCATAAAAGATTACTTTTTTTATTATAAAAGTGTTACTTTTATCTTATTTGATTTTTATACATAAAAGTATGCATAAAATATTTTTTTTAAATTATAAAAGCGTTACTTTTATCATATTTGATTTTCATGCATAGAAGTATGCATAAAAGATTATTATTTTTATTATAAAAGTGTTACTTTTATCATATTTGATTTTCATGCATAGAAGTATGCATAAAAGATATTTTTATATATTAAAAGTGTGATTTTCATCATAAATGATTTTTATGCATAAATGGTTGCATAAAAGAAATTTTTTTATATTAAGAGAGTGATTTTCATCATAAATGATTTTTATGCATAAATGGTTGCATTAAAAAAATATATTAAAAGAGTGATTTTCATCATAAATGATTTTTATGCATAAATGGTTGCATGAAAGAATTTTTTTTATATAAAAAGAGTGATTTTCATCATAAATGATTTTTATGCATAAATGGTTGCATAAAAGAAAATTTTTTAATATTAAAAGAGTGATTTTCATCATAAATGATTTCTATGATGATAAAAGTGTGACTTTCATCAGAATTAGATTTTATGCATAATTAGATGCATATAGAATCTTTATAAATTAAATAAGGGTTCTCCTTAATCCTCTATTTAATTTTCGTAAAAATTAGAAAAATGAATAAGTAGATAACCTGTGAGAAGAAATGCTACCGTTTCATATTCACTAAGATGGTAATGAGAAAATTCAATTAAACTATCGAAGTTGGAGATTGAGATAAATGATTATTTTATTCCTCATAAGAAATTCATGTTGTAGAAATCTGTAAGCAAATATTTGTTGAATGAAATTTAGAAAAAGAGAAATTAAAATAGTACCTTTCGAGAAAGATAGTTTAAGAAGAACCTTTCCAGACCCAAACTTTGATTCTGACTATTGACCAAGACCTAATTCCTTCGTCAATGACGATGTGCTCAGTTTAGGAAAAATGCACTCAAAACACCCACCGAATCTGAAACTAAGTTAAGACTTTTGATTTTGATCTGAGGATCAAGTTGATAGAATTCGAGGAATTTGGTTTGGAATTCAGACCTGGATCTAGAAGTATTGAGATACGGATTTAAGATTATTCATCGTATTCAAAAAAAAATCAAAACTGTAAACTTTCATAGAAACCCTGTTTTCTTAAAGGACTGTCTTACTCCAGAATGCTAGAGGGAGCATTTGGTATATATTTTTATCTAAGGGAAGTTCGGTTGCAACAGTTGGCGGGGAGTGTTCGAGGGACAGCTCTCACGCGACAAAGCCTACCGAGGTCTTGACCAGCCTCGGTATGGTTAAAATGGTGCGCTTTCGGTACGATGGGCGAGGGTCGACGAAGCGGTCCCTAAGTGAAGTGCCAGGACACCTAAGGAGGATCCTGGAGGGTTCTGACACCAAGCGATGCAGAATGCTAGAGGGAGCATTTGGTATATATTTTTATCTAAGGGAAGTTCGGTTGCAACAGTTGGCAGGGAGTGTTCGAGGGACAGCTCTCACGCGACAAAGCCTACCGAGGTCTTGACCAGCCTCGGTATGGTTAAAATGGTGCGCTTTCGGTACGATGGGCGAGGGTTGACGAAGCGGTCCCTAAGTGAAGTGCCAGGACACCTAAGGAGGATCCTGGAGGGTTCTGACACCAGGCGATGCATGGGCTCGCGGTGCCGAGGACACCCATTCGTATGTCGAGAAAGATATTGTATGACAGACCAATGTTATTGTAATCTATCACTGGATCTCGTTGTTGACTCGCTGGTCTCCAACGGAGAGTCCAGAGTGATACTGTTTTGTGAGAAACAAAGACTCAATAGAAATTTTGAAGTATGACATGTGTAACCAGTAAATTGTTTGTCAATGGATTGTTTTTTTTTAATATTAAAGTTTTAAAGAGGAGTGTGTGCATATCTGTTTTCTAAAGCTAAAGTTAAGAAAGGCATTTCAATTATGGATGGGGGAGTACTTGTTTGGTTCCACCGAATCCAGTAGTTGGGTGATGGCTAATCCATGGGCCGGATGGGGTTAGGCTGGAAGCAGTGGAGTTTTAATAATCAAACTGAAAAATCTTAGGATTACGCTAGGATTTTCGAGTAGATAGTTAATTCCTTGATAAATTTCTCAAATGAGTGGATCAACGGCTGTGCCTGATCTTGATCAGGAAAAAAGTGTTGAATTTACTCAAATGATCAAATTATATCAGTGATAGTTTCCTTCTATTTGGTTTATTCAGGTGGAGGATAGTTTAGATTTTGATCTCGTTAGAAAACGCGTTAAGAAAAATTCAAAAAGGTGGAATCGTCCCCGCTTTTTGGGCATGGGGAGTTTTCCCGAGTTCGGTTTTTGGAGTGACCACTAGCCTAGTCTCGTGCCCCCGGACATTCGTGGGCGAGGCCGCGAGTGAGAAACCCTGCCCCGCGCATGAGGGGGCTGCTTTCGCTGCTATCAGCAGGTGCGTGGAGGGGGCAAAGGGATCTCACAGTTGGTATCCAAGGACACCCATTCGTATGTCAAGGAAGATATTGTATGACAGACCAATGTTATTGTAATCTATCACTGGATCTCATTGTTGACTCGCTGGTCTCAACGGAGAGTCCAGAGTGATACTGTTTTGTGAGAAACAAAGACTCAATGGAAATTTTGAAGAATGACGTGTAACTAGTAAATTGTTTGTCAATGGATTGTATTTTTTTATATTAAAGTTTTAAAGAGGAGTGTGTGCGTATCTGTTTTCTAAAACTAAAGTTAAGAAAGGCATTTCAATTATGGGTGGGGGAGTACTTGTTTGGTTCCATCGATTCCACTGGTAGGGTGGTGGCTAACCCATGGGCCGGATGGGGTTAGGCTGGAATCAGTGGAGTTTTAATAATCAAACTGAAAAATCTTAGGATTACGCAAGGATTCGAGTAGATAGTTAATTCCTTGATAAATTTTTCAAATGAGTAGATCAACGGCTGTGCCTGATCTTGATCAAGAAAAAAGCGTTGAATTTACTCAAATGATCAAATTATATCAGTGATAGTTTCCTTTTATCTGGTTTATTCAGGTGGAGGATAGTTTAGATTTTGATCTCGTTAGAAAACTCGTTAAGAAAAATTTAAAAAGGTGGAATCGTCCCCGCTATCCGGAAATGAGAAGTTTTTTTGGTTTCGGTTTTCGGAGTGACCACCAGCCTAGTCTCGTGCTCGGACATTCGTGGGTGAGGCCCCGAGTGAGAAACCTTGCCCTGCGCATGAGGGGGCTGCTTCCGCTGTCAGCTACCAGGAATCCGATGCGCGGAGGAGGCAGAGGGATCTCATAGTTGGTATCCAAGGACACCCATTTGTATGTCGAGGAAGATATTGTATGACAGACCAATGTTATTGTAATCTATCACTGGATCTCATTGTTGACTCGTTGGTCTCAAACGGAGAGTCCAGAGTGATACTGTTTTGTGAGAAACAAAGACTCAATGGAAATTTTGAAGTATGACGTGTAACCAGTAAATTGTTTGTCAATGGATTGTTTTTTTTATATTAAAGTTTTAAAGAGGAGTGTGTACGTATCTGTTTTCTAAAGCTAAAGTTAAGAAAGACATTTCAATTATGGGTGGGGGAGTACTTGTTTGGTTCCACCGATTCCAGTGGTAGGGTGGTGGCTAACCCATGGGCCGAATGGAGTTAGGCTAGAATCAGTGAAGTTTTAATAATCAAATTGAAAAATCTTAGGATTACGCTAGGATTCGAGTAGATAGTTAATTCCCTGATAAATTTCTCAAATGAGTGGATCAACGGCTGTGCCTGATCTTGATCACAGGAAAAAAGCGTTGAATTTACTCAAATGATCAAATTATATCAGTGATAGTTTCCTTCTATCTGGTTTATTCAGGTGGAGGATAGTTTAGATTTTGATCGCGTTAGAAAACTCGTTAAGAAAAATTCAAAAAGGTGGAATCATCCCCGCTTTTCGAGCGTGGGAAGTTTTCTCGGTTTCGGTTTTCGGAGTGACCACCAGCCTAGTCTCATGCCTGGACATTCGTGGGTGAGGCCCTGAGTGCGAAACCTTGCCCGCGCATGAGGGGGTTTCTTCCGCTGTCAGCTACCGGGAATCCGGTAACTGACAGCGGAAGTTTTCTCGGTTTCGGTTTTCGGAGTGACCACCAGCCTAGTCTCGTGCCTAGACATTCGTGGGCGAGGCCCTGAGTGAGAAACCTTGCCCGCGCATGAGGGGGTTGCTTCCGCTATCAGCTACCGGGAATCCGGTGCGCGAAGGGGGCAGAGGGATCTCACAGTTGGTATCAGAGCGAAGTTGAAAGCTAATAAGGATAAACAAATTCTTATCAGAAATTGATAATAAAAACTCAAAAAAAGCATTTTTCATAATGTATTTTCATTCCGTAAGCTTATTTAATGAAGAATTTTTAATCAAAGAAATTGTTTTTATAGATGGAAGTTCCCTATTTATTTGGTATTCTCGACCTCACCCAGTCTCAAGATATGACTGCGTTCGCCTTCGAGCATCTCATTTCTTCTGCTTCAACTCGAACAAGCTGAGTTAGACTTGCACGATATTTAAAGGATTTATATTTTCCTAACCCAGTGGAGAGACTACAGCATAAGTGGTTTGCAGGGTAGTATGTGGTTTGCAGGGCAGTATGTCCATGCCTCTTACGACCACCGTGCAATGCTGTGGCAGAACCTCTCATTGGCTATGATCCTGTTAAAGCTGAAAATGGTGCGTGGCATCATTCTATATCATTCGACGCCTCGGAATTTCAGACTTTCATGCCAAGTCTACAGACTCCTTAGTTGTTTTATTCCTAAGGAGAAAATAATAGCTCTTTTGTCAGTAAGTGAACGTTTGTATCGGGGCATGCCTATGGCCCAGTACCGTCGTCTTATGCAACTCCTGAGGAGATTTTGAATTTTGGAGCTCGAGCTGCTATATGTACATATTGAAACTTTTATATAAATAAAGAAATGTTTTTCGGAGAAAAATTCCTTGTTGAATAAATAATTGTTTATGGACGATCTGATAAAGAAAAATCTATTATCGGACATATGTCATAGATTTCCAATAAGATCATTGTCTTGTTTAAGAAACTATTTTTCCGAACCTCTTAAGTCTTAGGATCTCGTGGATGATATCAAAATAAAAATTCAATAATATATAAATTTTTGGCAGAATCATGAGACGAGGAAACTGTGGCCATCAGCCAAACCCTCTCTCTGAAGATGACAAGCTTGACCCTGATGTTCGCAAGGCTCTTCATAGGACTCAGCTCTAGGACCCTTCAAAGGAGAAGGGGAGAACCTGGGCAAGGCTGTGGAGAAATGGGTGGAGGCCATGGAGGAATATTTTGACGTCATAGGCTATAATGAGCGGAGCAAAATGGCTCTTGCCCGGCTGAAAATAGTGGAAACAGCCAAGGTAGCATGGAGGAACCACTGTGACACCAACCGTCTGGACAGAAATACTCAGTCCTGGAATGATCTAAGAACCTATCTAAGAAAGAGATTTTGTCCCCTTGGATTTTTAGAAACCAAAATGAACGAATTCTTAGAGCTAAAGCAGGAGAACAAAACCATTGAGGAATATCACCAGGCCTTTTCTCTTCTACTCAAATATTCACCACCTCTAGATGAAGAGCCAGGTTCATTCGGGGAATGAACGAACCCTTAGACACACTGGTCAAAAATGCCAAGCCAGTATCCATGGCTGAAGTAGTAAGAATGGCAAAAGATTTTGGCAAAGCCTTTGTAGTAAAGGTCCCACCAAAGCCTGCACCCTTTAACTTTAAAAGATTCCAAGCCCAGGGAACTACTTCAAACTTTCCACCCCCAAAGAGGCAGCAAGGCCCGAATCAGAATCAGGATGCAAGAAGATTCCGAAGTGAAGGAAGACCCTTCCCCTAGAATACTTTCCCAGGAGCCCCACCTCTTTCAAAAAATCAGAGGAATGAGCTCAGAACTGAAAACCGATGTCTTGGATGCCAGGGTTTTGGTCACCAGTTAAAAGACTGCCCGACTCCTGCCATGTCAAGGGGACAGGGAAGTCAAGGACCTCAAATTCAGAGACCAACCCCTTCATACCAATATAATCAAGGTCCGTCTTGCCCAAGCTAGGGAAATCCCAGAAGAATTCCAGCCCAGCCATCTGCCTCTGTCTAGAGTAACCTCAGAACTCCTTCCCAGAACTGGGACAACCAAAGGGAAAGAGTTCCACCTCAGACTGCAGCAGAGAGAGCAGTCACAATTTCAGATGTAGTAGAAGAGGAAAGAGGGAAGATCTATGCTGCAATAGAAAATCAAGGGCCTAACCATCAGTTCTCAGTCATCCATACTCCAGCAGAGTATCAGGGTAAGCTTTTTAAGCTTTTGATTGATTCAGGCAGTTCTCATTCATTCATTTCTCCTGTATGCTTACGTAAGCTACTCTTAGAACATAAATCAGGGAAACCTATGCAAGTTGAATTGGCCAGTGGGAAGATTCTTTTCACTCACCATGAGACATATCTTATCCAGTTCAAACTAGATGGAAATGTAACCGACTGTCAGTTCAAAGTCTTACATCTAGGAGTTTTTGACAGGATCCTTGGAATGGATTGGCTCCACAAAAATCAAGCTGACATACACTGTCACAATGGAACCATTTCCTTCCATGACCTTCATGGGAACAAAGTTCAAGGAACTGGAGTTTCCAGCGGATCCCCAGACCTTCAATTAGTAAAAGCTTCCAGGTTGCTGAAAGGACTTAGGAAGAAGCAGCAAATTTATGTTGTCAAAATGAACCCATTAGACTCAAAGCTTAAGGCTCAAGAACCAAAACGGTTAAGTGAATTCGATGATCTATTCCCAGCAGAGCTAACTGAAATGCCTCCAATCCGGGGGAAGTAGATCATGTGATTGAATTGACCCCCCCGGAGCTCAGCCAGTAGCCCTATGCACATACAAAATGCCAGTTCTTGAAGCCATCAAACTCAAGGAACAGCTTAGGCAGCTGTTAGAACAAGGGTTTGTAAGACCTAGTGTTTCACCTTGGGGTGCGCCAGCTCTCTTTTAGAAAAAGAAAGATGGAATGCTTAGAATCTGTGTGGACTATAGAGGTCTAAATCAGCTGACAGTTAAGAATGAGTATCCTATCCCAAGAATTGATGAGCTTCTAGACAAGCTAAATGGAGCCCAGATCTTCACAAAGATAGATCTCAAATCCGGGTATTACCAGATGAGGATCAATGATCAAGATATACCGAAAACAGCCACCATCAATACTCGCTATGGGCATTATGAATTTACTATCATGCCGTTCGGAATAACAAATGCCCCAGCTACATTCAATCGCCTAATGCAAGACATCCTCAGAGAATACTTGGATGATTTTGTTCTAGTTTTCTTTGATGACATTCTGATTTACTCAAAGAATGGAGCTGACCATGAGACTCATGTCCGAAAAGTTCTTGAGATTCTAAGGAAGCATCAACTCTTTGCCAAAAAGAGCAAATGCATTTTCTTTGCCAACCACGTTGAATACCTGGGCTTTCTGGTATCCAAAGATGGAATTTCTCCAGATTTCGCAAAAGTCCAAGCAGTCATAGATTGGCCGGAACCAAAGATAGTGAAAGAAGTTAGAGGATTCTTGGGATTGACTGGTTGGTATAGAATTTTTATATCAAAGTATGCTCTCATAGCTTCCCCCCTGACTAACCTTCTCAAAAAGAATACCCCATTTCAATGGTCTGTAGGTGCCAGGGTTCTTTTGATAAGCTGAAGACCGCCTTGATAACCTCTGAAGCTGCCAGATTTTTCTCTACCCTTTGAGGTAGTAACTGATGCAAGTGGTTTTGCCCTGGGAGGTGCACTCATGCAAGAAATTCATGCAGTGGCCTATGAATCCTGAAAGCTCAGAACGCATGAGAGGAATTATGCCGTTCATGACCTAGAATTACTTTCAATAGTTTATGCCTTAAAGTTGTGGAGACATTACCTACTGGGAAAAAGATTCACTTTGATGACAGATCATCAGAGCTTAAAGTGGATCTTTACTCAGAAGGACCTCAACATGCACCAAAGAAGGTGGATGTAGACCCTGCAGGAATTTGATTTTGAAATCAAATACCGCCCAGGCAAAGAAAATGTGGTAGCAGATGCCCTCAACAGAAAAGCCTCCTTGCTTGCAATTACTATAATATCAAATCCTTTGATTATTGAAGCAAGAGAGAAGATCATGCAGGATAGATTCTTTGGCCCTATTGCTACCCTACTTATGTAGGAAAGCAAAACTCCACAGGAGTTGAACAGAGTTCAAGGGTATAGCCTGGATGATGGCATCATGTATTATAATCATAGGCTATGCATCCCCAATGATGAGGGAACCAAAGATCAAATTTTGAATGAAGCCCATGACAGCCTTATAGTAGTAGGACATCCAGGTTTCATCAAAACCTACATGTTTGTAAAGAAAACCTTCTTCTGGCCTGGTCTGAAAAAGGATGTACTGAATCATGTACGTCAATGTCTGACATGCCAGAAAGTCAAAGCTGAGAGAGTAAAAATGCCTGGGAAGTTACATCCATTGGACATCCCCCAGCAGATGAAGTGGGAATGTATTAATATGGACTTTATTACTGGATTACCTTCAGTGCAATCAGGTTACAACTCCATTTTTGTGGTAGTTGACAGACTAACCAAAGTTGCCCATTTGATCCCAGTAAAAGAAACCTACACTGCAGTGGATGTGGCCAGAGTGTTCCTCAAAGAAATCTTCATATTGCATGGACTACCCAGGAGAATAGTAAGTGATCGAGATCCCAAGTTTACTTCAAGGTTCTGGACTACATTTTTCGAAGCAGTGGGAACTTTCTTGGATCTCAGCACAGCTTATCACCCTGAGACCAATGGTCAAAGTGAAAGGGTAAACCAAGTAATCGAAGATATACTTCGGTCATGCTGTGGCAGGGAACCCAAGAAGTGGCTAAGCTATCTGCACCTAGTCGAGTTTGCCTACAATGCTTCTTATCACAAAAGTATTGAGATGAGGCCTTTTAAAGCTTTGTATGGACAAGATTGCTTAACTCTATTAACTTGGTCCGACCCATTGATTAGGGTCGATATGTCCAGACAGATGCTTGTTGACGACATGGAGCAATAGATGTAGGCAATTCGTAAAGATATAAAAGCTGCCCAAGATCGACAAAAGCAGTATGCAGATAAGAAGAGGACAGATAGAGAATTCAAAGAAGCAGATATGGTCTTCATTCGAGTACGGCCCAAAAGAAGTTCTTTATCTCTTGGGAAGTACAAGAAGTTATCCCCCAGATATTGTGGGCCATATCTGATTACAAAGAAAGTAGGTGACTTAGCTTACGAGCTTCTTCTACCTCCTCATCTCAAAGTTCATAATGTATTTCATGTAAGCCTTCTAAAGAAATATGTGCCAAGCCCAAATCATGTACTAGATGATGAAATCCTAACCTCTTCAACCCAAGGGGGCAGATGGAACTCCAACCTGAAGTAATTCTTGATGTTCGAGAAAAGATTCTCAGGAACAGAATTCTCAGAGAACTATTAGTAAAATGGAAGTTCTATCCTTTTGAAGATGCCACCTGCTGGGAGAATGAAACCGATTTGTTGCGGGATTTTGGGAGATGAGGAAATCTCGCATTTTTCAAGTGGGAGAGAATGTAAGATTCCTCCCCAGCCTCTCAAGATATCCAGCATCTTCCCCTATAATCAAATCCCTCTTCAGAAATATAAAAGATCTTGTTTCTACCAGGTTTTGGCCTAGAGAGAGAAAATCTTCTAGAGAGTAATAATTCAGTTTTTAAATATTTTTGGATAGAAAAATATCTCATCTTATTAAAATAAGTTCCCCTAAAACAGAAGTTCAAAAAGATTTTCAGAAGGTGCATTAGAAATTAAGTATAATCTGTTCAGGAGGCATTATCCTTGGGATGAAGATTTTTTCGAAATTTTAAATTAAGGTTTCTATGGACCAATAAGATTCATCCAAATGTAGGGAGGAGGTAAATGAAGAAATAAAAAAAAAATCCCCCAAAAATGAGTAAATACTCACATAAGATGAAGAGTTGACTAAGGACAAGGTTAATAGTTAAAAAAGGGAGATATTTAGAAGTAATGATGCATTTTTGACACCTCTGCATGGGGGAATTTCCCTCATGAAAGAGGCACCTATTTCACATGCTTGAATGAGTTTTAAACTCCCAAATAATGAGATATTTTTATCTCTCCTCTCTCCTGTTTCAACTAGATCCAAAAAGTGAGCAAAACTGACCTAAAAATGGTCAAAACTTGACCAAACTGATCTGGAAAATTCTAGAATCAGTTGGCTTGGTTAGAAGCTCAATTTTTCCTATAAATAGAAGCCCTCCCCTTTGTTGAAACTCAATAGTGTTTTGCATTGTTACCCTGTCTCTCCCAAGTGTCAAAAACAGTGAATTGTATTCATAATTCATTAGTTTTTTACCTTCCTTCTTCTAGAAGATTGGTGGCCACTCTTGTTACAAACAAGAGTTGAATCCTCAAACCATCAAGCCAAAGGAAAACTCCGAGAAATTATCTAAGTAGAGATTCTTGTAATTTTCTTTATTGATTTTATGTTTTTCTAATGTTTATGATTGTTGAAGTGATAAATGGATGCTATGCCTTGATCAAAAGGCTTTTCCCCTCTCTCTTCTTAGAGTCAACCCTTAAGTGATAATTGTTGGAATTAAACTTTTTATAATGTTTTCTCTTTTATAAGTGAATTTTGATTAGTCTAGATTACTTTAAATCAATTAGAGTTAATTTTTCAGACAAAATTAAGTAGGAAAATTTAAAAAATGATCAGCCATACAAAGGAGGTTATGGCAAAATTTTTGGAAATAGGTATTATCTTTTATTATGCTAAAAGAATAATTCCTATCAATTCTATACTCTAAAAGTGTCATTTTCATTCATAGAAGATGCATATTGATTTTTTTTTTTTAAATGCATAAAAGGATAATCTTTTTATTATAAAGTTGTTACTTTCAATAAAATAGATTTTTATGCATAAAGGAATAATTTTCTTTTATTATGAAAGTGCTACTTTCATCAAAATAGATTTTTATGCATAAAGGAATAATTTTCTTTTATTATGAAAGTGTTAATTTCTCCAAAATGGATTTTTGTGCATAAAAGATTATTTTTTAATTATAAAAGTGTTACTTTTATCATATTTGATTTTTATGCATAAAAGTATTCATAAAAGATTTTTTTAATTATGAAAGCGTTACTTTTATCATATTTGATTTTATGCATAAAATTATGCATAAAAGATTTTTTTTTAATTATAAAAGTGTTACTTTTATCATATTTGATTTTTATGCATAAAAGTATGCATAAAAGATTTTTTTGAATTATAAAAGTGTTAACTTTTATCATATTTGATTTTCATGCATAGAAGTATGCATAAAAGATTTTTTTATACAAAAGTGTTACTTCTATCATATTTGATTTTTATGCATAAAAGATTTTTT
The DNA here is from genome assembly GCF_041138505.1 of Cibotium barometz. Taxonomy (NCBI): domain Eukaryota; kingdom Viridiplantae; phylum Streptophyta; class Polypodiopsida; order Cyatheales; family Cibotiaceae; genus Cibotium; species Cibotium barometz. The sequence continues at coordinate 8,700,212 of NC_141057.1, read as the reverse complement.
TATTATAAAAGTGTTGCTTTTATCATATTTGATTTTATGCATAAAATTATGCATAAAATTATGCATAAAAGATTATTTTTTTATTATAGAAGTGTTACTTTTATCATATTTGATTTTCATGCATAAAAGTATGCATAAAAGATTATTTTTTTATTATAAAAGTGTTACTTTTATCATATTTTATTTTCATGCATAGCAGTATGCATAAAAGATTACTTTTTTATGCATAGAAGTATGCATAAAAGATTACTTTTTTATTATAAAAGTGTTACTTTTATCATATTTGATTTTCATGCATAGAAGTATGCGCATAAAAGATTATTATTTTTATTATAAAAGTGTTACTTTTATCATATTTGATTTTTATGCAGAAAAGTATGCATAAAAGATTATTTTTTTATTTATAAAAGTGTTACTTTTATCATATTTGATTTTCATGCATAGAAGTATGCATAAAAAATTACTTTTTTATTATAAAAGTGTTACTTTTATCATATTTGATTTTTATGCATAAAAGTATGCAGCATAAAAGATTATTATTTTTATTATAAAAGCGTTACTTTTATCATATTTGATTTTCATGCATAGAATTATGCATAAAAGATTATTTTTTTAATTATAAAAGTGTTACTTTTATCATATTTGATTTTCATGCATAGAAGTATCCATAAAAGATATTTTTTTATATTAAAAGTGTGATTTTTATCATAAATGATTTTTATGCATAAATGGTTGCATAAAAGAAATTTTTTTATATTAAAGGAGTGATTTTCATCATAAATGATTTTTATGCATAAATGGTTGCATAAAAGAAATTTTTTTATATAAAAAGAGTGATTTTTATGCATAAAAGAAATTTTTTTAATATTAAAAGAGTGATTTTCATCATAAATGATTTCTATGATGATAAAAGTGTGACTTTCATCAGAATTAGATTTTATGCATAATTAGATGCATATAGAATCTTTATAATTAAATAAGGGTTCTCCTTAATCCTCTATTTAATTTTCGTAAAAATTGGAAAAATGAATAAGTAGATAATTTGTGAAAGAAATGCTACCGTTTCATATTCACTAAGATGGTAACGAGAAAATGTAATTAAACTATCAAAGTCAGAGATTGAGATAAATGATTATTTTATTTCTCAAAAGAAATTCATGTTCTAGAAATCTGTAAGCAAATATTCGAACGAAATTTAGAAAAAGAGAAATTGAAATAGTACCTTTCGAGAAAGATAGTTTAGGAAGAACCTTTCCAGACCCAAACTTTGATTCTGACTATTGACCAAGACCTAATTCCTTCGTCAATGACGATGTGCTCAGTTCAAGAAAAATACACTCAAAACACCCACCGAATTTGAAACTAAGTTAAGACTTTTGATTTTGATCTGAGGATTAAGTTGACAGAATTTGAGGAGTTTTATTTGGAATTCAGACCTGGATCTAGAAGTATTGAGATACGGATTTAAGATTATTCATGGTATTCAAACAAAATCAAAACTGCAAACTTGCATAGAAACCCTGTTTTCTTAAATGACTGTCTTACACCAGAATGCTGGAGGGAGCATTTGGTATATATGTTTATCTAAGGGAAGTTCGGTTGCAACAGCTGGCGGGGAGTGTTCAAGGGACAGCTACACGACAAAGCCTGCTTAGGTCTTGACCAGCCTCGGTATGGTTAAAATGGTGCGCTTTTGATACGATGGGCGAGGGCCGACGAAGTGGTCCCTAAGTGAAGTGCCAGGACACCTAAGGAGGATCCTGGAGGGTTCGGACACCAGGCGATGCATGGGCTCGCGGTGCCGAGGACACCCATTCATATGTCGAGAAAGATATTGTATGACAGACTAATGTTATTGTAATCTATCACTAGATCTCGTTGTTGACTTGCTGGTCTCCAACGGAGAGTCCAGAGTGATACTGTTTTGTGAGAAACAAAGACTCAATAGAAATTTTGAAGTATGACATGTGTAACCAGTAAATTGTTTGTCAATGGATTGTTTTTTTTAATATTAAAGTTTTAAAGAGGAGTGTGTGCGTATCTGTTTTCTAAAGCTAAAGTTAAGAAAGGCATTTAAATTATGGGTGGGGGAGTACTTGTTTGGTTCCACCGATTCCAGTAGTTGGGTGGTGGCTAATCCATGGGCCGCGGATGGGGTTAGGCGCTGGAAGCAGTGGAGTTTTAATAATCAAACTGGAAAATCTTAGGATTACGCTAGGACTCGAGTAGATAGTGAATTCCCTGATAAATTTCTCAAACGAGTGGATCAATGGCTGTGCCTGATCTTGATTAGGAAAAAAGCGTTGAATTTACTCAAATGATCAAATTATATTAGTGATAGTTTCCTTCTATCTGGTTTATTCAGGTGGAGGATAGTTTAGATTTTGATCTCATTAGAAAACTCGTTAGAAAACTAGTTTATTCAGGTGGAGGATAGTTTAGATTTTGATCTCATTAGAAAACTCGTTATTAAGAAAAATTCAAAAAGGTGGAATCGTCCCCGCTTTCTGGGCATGGGAAGTTTTCCCGGTTTCGATTTTCGGAGTGACCACCAGCCTAGTCTCGTGCCCGGACATTCGTGGGCGAGGCCCCGAGTGAGAAACCCTGCCTTGCGCATGAGGGGGCTGCTTCCGCTGTTAGCTACCGAGAATCCGCCGGTGCGCGGAGGGGGCAGAGGGATCTCACAAGGCATTACGTAATACACAACACATCTACACACTTGCACACAGTGTGCAGTTTTGCGACAAAAGTGACAAACTATTTTAGTTTTCTCATCCTCTGTCAGAAGTCCAACTGTAATCTTTTTTGTTAGATGTCCATGAAAGAAGGTGTTGTTATACCTTTTATTGTTCAAGTAAAAAGGACAGCTGAGCCTATGGCACTCCAAAGCACCAACACAATAGCTAATACACACGGTACAACTTACAGACATGTTTGATGTTACTGGATGTGTCCATAGGTGACCATCATATTTTTGCTCCATTCCATCCATATTTCCTATTTTGCCATATGTTGGTGGAAACTCTAGGATGGAATCACCATCATAATGTCTTGGCACCTCCTGGACTTGGATGACTCGAGTAACTTTTTCCAACAATGAACGTAGAAGAGAAGGTTGTTCCTGCTTATACGAAGAACTGAAAGTATACTCTCTGAAGCAATACATTCATCTTCAGAAATATTGTGCTTAGAACCTTTTGGATTGCTTGTGCCTTCACCTGGTTGCAAAACAGTTTGCTGAGCCATTCAAGTCCCTCTCAGAAGAGGAGCTTGAGATATGAACATGGGTGTTTTGTGTCCCTAATTCTTTCTCCACTGAGGTCTCCAAATGTCGGACATCTTGGGCAATGTCATTAGCACTAGAATCAAGACTATCAGCAACACAGAGAGGACTACATTGTAGCATATATATTTTACTTCGAGTAATATCTACAAGGTAGTTTTTATTACCCTCCATGTCATAATGAGCGATGATTTCCTTTAGGATTCCATTTGTCTTAGTAGCTTTCACTCCAGAAAGGGCATGTGATGAAGGCAGAAACCCTTGTAGATATCCATGACAAGCGTGGTCTAGTGGAGAAGTATTAAAGTTTGAGATTTTTTGCTACAGCCATCAAGCTTCAAAGGTCACAGTGTGCTCCATAGGGAAGGCAATACGAAGATGCAGAAAGGACGGGAGAGACAAAAATGTGAAATGAAAATATAAAAACGAAGGAACAAGTGGACTTTATAAAACAAAAATAGAAGATCAAGTATCTAGGCCGAATCAATCATTGTCAGGTAAGGCGGCTGAAATGATAAAACAAGGTGGAGCAATCACGATTGAGAATGAAGGCGGCTGAAATAATAAAACAAGGTGGGGCAATCACGATTGAGAATGAAGGCGGCTGAAATGATAAAACAAGGTGGAGTAATCACGATTGAGAATGGTCACGGTAAATTTTTTTTATAAAAAATATACAAATATATATAAAAATTCTAAGTTAAATATGTATCTTTTTATATTAATTTATTATATGTATGTTTTAAATTATACATTTATTGGTTCTAAGTATTATATGTATCTTTTTATATTAGTTTTTTATATGTAAGTAACCTTTAAAATGAAAATAATATGTAACTGTCTATAGGCCCTATTTAAATAGTAGACGATTATTATTATTGACAAGGTTTATAGTTTGAGTTCCTATATTTATCTCTTATATGTATCTACATATGTAGAGGTGGAGGCGGTCCAGGCCGGCAGTGCACATCTCCCCCCTTGCTCCCCGTTGCTCCGGCCATTCCAGGCACCCGGCAGAGCCTGGAATGGCCGGAGCAACGGGGGGAAAGGGGGGAGATGTGCAGGGGCCTGGACCGCCTCCACCTCCACCTCCACCTCCATCTCCACCTCCACCTCCACCTCCATCTCTATCCACCTTGCCCTCCACCTCCATCTCCATCTCCGCCTCCCACAGTCACCGCCTCCTCCCCCTCACCATCGCCGCCGCCCCTCCTCCCCCTGATCTAAGTGCCCGGGCCATCTCCACCATCGTCGCCGCCCACGAATCCAAGGAGTCACCGTCTGTGCAATAGTAGTAGGAGAACGAAATTGCCTCAATGAGCTCACCTCCTCCAACTCACACGGAGATGCCTGAATCTAGTACTCATCAAGGGGAGACCCATAGAAGGCTTCTTGGAAAATCTATTGAATTGGGATTGCTTGGTGATGTATTCACTAAGTTTTTTGTGCAACGCAATTCTTCTACCCCATTGGTCCCTTTATGCAGGCTGATTCCAAATGAAGCCATCCGTACAGTTTCTAGCCAACTTGAGGTGTTTCGTGATTCCTTCAACTGCCATGGCTATGTCGAAGCATCTCCTCCTTTTTTAGTTTCACCTACACGTCCTGGAAGCTCTATGTATTTCACGGTCACACAAATAGACTTGCAAGAATGGGGACCATACTAGGTGGTACAACATGACAGATTTGAGAAATCAGAGAAACTGAGTGGGAGGATCTCAGTGGTAAGAAGTTTCTTGTTTGGGATAGCAATCATCGTGTGAAGGCATGGATGTCTCGAGTGCATGAAGGTATGGTCTTTTGAATGCCATAGAGTGATTTTATGCAACATTAAAAGTAATATATTGTAATATCTTTATTTTGTTTTCTCTAGCTTGGTCTCATAGCCCCTCATGCCATGTCCGGGTCAAATGTCAATTTTTGGTTGTGGACAAGAAGCAAGAAGGAGAATTGCTATTGGCTTTGCGATCTCAAAATGAGTAAGTGATCTCTCTCTACTTAATTACGGACATTGTGAAGTCATTGTGAAGTTCTTGGCTCATTGTGACTCTTTACAACAGATTGGTGCGCACTAGTGTTACACCCACATTGTCACATGAGATCTTCATGTTTCAACGATTTGGAATGGTGGACAAATCATCCATATTGGACTACCTTGGTGAAGACATAAGGAGGTGGGCTTTAATGGAGCTTAGTTTGGAGCGACCAAGTGGAGAGCAATGGCAGCTACTACAATCTTGGCACAGCTTGTGTGGAAGGTAGTGTTTGCATTTCCCATCTTTTAATCGTGTGAGTGATAATTTTTTAATCGTGTGAGTGATAATGAGTCCTTTTTGTTATACATAGACATCATTTGAAAATGCGGTGAAATTTTGTAATGAATCGTGTGTACCATGGCATGTCTCCTTTGCAGTTTGGCTTCTTTATGCGAATACGATTGAGGCAGTGATTTTGGGAGCCGTGATGCTCTATGTATATATCAAAAACTTTTGATAATAAATGATGCTCTGCAAAAAAAAAATCCAAATTGTTTTCATGATTATGAATATGGTTAATCTTGTTTCATGAAGTATGATGAAATAATTATCTATTTAAAGAATAACTCGTAAAAATTAAATAATCATAAATCTGTTGTCAAAGTTAAGTTGACGAAAATCTTGTTTTGTCAGAGTCATGAGGCACGCGGCCCGTGCAAGGCCAACCGGATCCTCTAGCCGATGACTAAGAGTTAGATCTGGATATTCAAAAAACCTTGCACAGATCCCAACCTTGTTTCTTCAAGGGTGAAGGGGAACAGTTAGGTGAAGTAGTGGAAAAGTGGATTGAAGCAATGGAGGAAAGCTGGCATGCTAGGTAGCAGCATGCCAGCTTATATAAATGACCGCGTCCAGCTGGTCATAGTGTGTGGACATTAGCTAGGGTTAGCTGTGTGTGGACACAACACAGTGTGTGTGTTGTGTATTATGGATTATGGCTTTATGCATTGTGTGAGAAGGGAGATGGCTTCCCTCTATGGTTAGGGTTTGCAATATACATTAGGGTTGCTCCTGTGTGTGTGTCTCCTCTCCCTCTACCTGTTTTTCATCACAGGATACACCGCAATAGTGCATCTGCAACATTGCGATAATAAAGTTCCCCCCACACAGACTTCAAATGAGTGGCTTCGCAAAGCAAGGTGCCGCCACCACTGGTCCGTGGTTAAATGAGCAGGCATCTCACCACTAGAGATAAAAGAAAACATTTCTTCATACCAGGTTCATGGGATGCTCGGGAGAGTTGCTCTTTCCTCTTCAATCTGTACTCCCCCCGCATTTGGCTGGACCGTAACAGTGAAGAATCCAAAAATTCATCATCTACGCCGACTGCTGGCTCTCTCGAATCCAATCGAGAAATATAATCTACCACCACATGTTGTGAGCAGCACCAGGCGATGGATGACTTCAAAATCAAATTCTTGTAACAATAGAACCCATCAAGCCAATCTGCCTGTTAAATTTTGTTGCCGCACCAAGTAAAGAAGAGCAGAATGATCCACATGAAAGAAAAATTGTGGGTCCATAAGATAGTGCCAAAACTTCCGCACACAGTACACCATTCCAAGGCGTTTCTGCTCTGTAGTAGTAGCGGAATAATTCTTTTCAGCAGAAGACAACCGGCACGACTGGCATAATAAATTGGGTGAAACCATCCTGCAGAGTGCTCCTATATCAAAACATTGCCAATTGCCACATTCGAAGCATCCACAAATACATGAAAATCCACCCCCCAATCAGGAGCAATCATCGTTGGTGCTTGAGAAAGTTGAATCTTGAGATGGTGGTAAGCCAAATCACAGTCTTCAGACCATCAAAAATCCTTGCAGTTAGAATGAGCGGCTGCATTTAAAGGAATTGCCAAATGCGCCAAAAATTGCAAATGATGACCATGCCACTGAATTTGGCCCAGAAATTGCATACAGCTTTTAGGATCCACAGGTGCAAGTGCTTGCATAATAGCCGCCACTTTGTCTAGATCTACCGCAATACCATCCTGGGAAATGATGTGACCCAGCAGTTTGCCACTTACACCGCAAAAACACACTTGAGCGAATTAAGACTGAAGGACACCTCCCGACAGTGCTGAAAACAGAGCCGCAAGTGCCCCAAATGCAACGGACAAGTGCCAAAGACACTCAGATCATCCAAAAAAATGTGCATGAAATCGGTGAGTGTTGCGTGACGAGTGGTGATCAATGCAAGGATGCAACACAAAGATGGAAGCAGGAAAATAAGAGACTTGACATTCTTATTTAGGGCTCTTGTAAAGAGTTCCAAGTTGTAGGTGAGTGTGGGAGTGGGCTTGAGAATAATCCCACATGGGAAGTTTTGGGAGTTTTAGGAGTTTTAGTATAAATAGTGGCTCATTTGAGAGTTTATGGATACATTGGGCTAAACTCATGCTTGAGCTCTCTTGAGACTAGCTCTCCCTCTTGTTCATAGAGGTGCAAGCTCTTCTCTCTCCCCATCTAAACTATTGTATGAGCAATGCTCTTCTAATTCAATGCAATGAGATGATGTTTTTCTCTCTTCTCATCTCTATTCTCTAGTGTGCATGCTTCTTTGTTGATGCTTGTGGATTCTCTATTAGGCTTTGTGCGGTAGTGGATTCAAGATTAAGCTTCTCCATAGCTTGTAGCTTATCCATGAGCAAGGCATTGCTTGAGTAGTGAATGAGAATGCATGTTTATTTCAAGTTCCATTAAGCTTCAAGATTTGTGTGCATGCTAGGGAAGTAAGTGCTTGAGAATGAAGTGTGCTTGAGCTTGTGTGTGCATTAGCTTAGCCTTCTTCTTGTATTGGATGTATGAATGAGTGGGATGATGAGTGAATGAGCTATGGCAAGATTGAGCTTGTGTGTGTAAAGTCTATGTCAAGGTAGTGGTGTTCATAGCATTCTCTCCCGAAAGGGATAAGCTTCCGTGCATCGGTACGAGTTGAATCCCTAGCTCCGAAAGGGAAATCCCATTGGATTGAGCTACACGCGGATCATGCTACTCTTGCTACAAGTGTAAAGAGTCTTCCGTCTCTCCATTGGCACCGCTGTCGGGGAGAAGACTCAAAACCGGTTGAGAAGCTTGGATTACTACCACTAATTCTTTTTGTTTTTAGGTTTAGGGTTAGCACGAGTGTGGAATCTCGGAGCTAGTGATTAGAAGAGAAAAAGTAGATTAGTGAATAAGGAGGCGAAGGCGAAGCAAAGGAGGCCGAAGCAAAAAAAAAAGAAGAAGGGATAAGGTGGCCGTCTCTACCTCACCCGCTGAGAGTAGGCGGAGTGGAAGAGGCCGCAGCACACCACGGAGTTCGGTGCCCTCCACAGCTTGAGGATGCGGTACACATCCTGCAGGTGCTCCTGGAAGGTGCCATGCTTGTGCCAGCACTCCGACGCTCCCTTCTCCCTCAGCACCTCCAACAGACCAGGCAAGGCCGAATCGATGGCAGCGTAGGTGCCTCGAAGAAAAGGTCGTGCAGCACATACAACAGCTCTTGTTGATGAGCCGCGTCAGGGTCTCTTGTTGCAAGTGCCATAGCAGATGATAGCAGCTGCTGGCGACGAAGGCGGCCGCAGCGGAAAGAGAAGAAGGAGGCGGAGCTGAAAGCAAAGGTGTCAGTGAAGGAGCAGGAGGCGAAGGCAGGGAGGCGAGCTCGCTGAAGGGCCTTAGCAGAGAAGGTGTGGAGGTGAAGGCGGCAGCAGAGAGAGGTGGTGGCGATAAGGCCGCAGCAGATTCGCGAGGATAAGGTTAGTATTTTATTTTTTATTTTTTATTTTTTAAATTATTATTATTTTTGTTAATTTTTAATTTTCCAAAATTTGTAATTTTAGCATACCAATTTTTGTGTTTTTTGCATTTTTTTAAAAAAATAATAAAAAGTAAAAAAATAAAACAATAAAAATAAATAAAAAATTAAATTTTTTTTTTGTAAATTATGTGTTTTCTTTAAGAGTCCACATTTTTTGCATATTCTGTATTTTTTAAATTTTGTAATTTTTTACATAATTAGTGTAATATGCATAATTAGTATTTTTAGCATAATTCGTATTTTTATGTGTAACTAGCAAAAAATTAAAATAATAAAATAATAAAATAAAATAAAATAAAATATATCCCTATACCTTTTCCTGAGAACTTGATAGATCCCTTAGAATGGAACCATGTTTTAGCATAGACACTTGTGCATTGCCAAGGCAAACATAGTTCTGTGATTCAGATGGGTATGACATTATTCCCGTAAGAATGCTAAGACCGATCTATGCAGAGGAACCTCAAGAAGCCCCTAGGTATGAAGCAAACAAATCATTATTGCTAGGAGATATGGTATCTGTAGAGGAAGTATCCCCTCTTGAGTACAGCTCAGCTGACGAAGGAGATGAGGATAGATGCTTAGAATCCTCTGATGGGAAGGATTCTGATGACGATGCCATAGTCCCTGAATCAGAGTTAAAGAAGATAAGATTGTTGTTAAAGGGCAGAGAGGTCTTGCTGAGTATTCCTAGTGACAAACCGAAACGTGAGTTTTGCAAGAGTCACCAAAAGTTTTGCAAATAGAAAGTCAAGGAAAAGAGACAACAACAACAAAAAGAAAGAGAAGATGTGGATAAAGAAGACTTTATTCCACCTCCAACCTTTGTAGGTAAGAACGAGTACTTGTACTACTTGGGAGCTAATGATTGCATCAAAGACGAGATAAAATGGAGATACGGCTTTCAATTAGTGCAAAAGCTAAACGAGAAGGAGAGTGACAACCCAAAGAAGAAGACGAAATGGAAACCGAAGCTAAAATCTAAGGCTTCAGTGCATTCAGTCAAGATTGAACAAAGCACCATGACGAGAGTGGAGCGTAAAGCTCTAGTGCAAGAAAGGAAGAGAATGCTAAAAGCAGCATGGTCTTCCATGAGTGATGACTCAAAGGAAGAAGAGGATACCATAAATATCCCCTCAAACTTCAAGAAATTCACCATACAAGATCGGAAAATAGTCTTGCAACAACCTATTCGACAGAAACCTGAGGAACCAGGAGTTTCCTATGATGGCCCTGAGGACACCAAGAAAATAGACCTGGCAGAACCAAGCGAAGAGCCACGTAATGTGTGGATTGCCACAGACTTAACCCAAGCGGAGAAAGAATTGCTAATCTCTACTCTGAGAGAGTATCGAGATATATTTGCTTGGAGTTACAAAGACCTTAAGGGGGTAGATCCAAAGATCTGCCGACATACAATTCCCATGCGAGAGGATGCCAAGCCGTCCAAGCAGCGTCCTTACACGTATAACGATAATTTTGCCAAAAAGATCAAAGAAGAGATTGACAAGCTGCTAGTGGCTGAATTTATTTATGAGATTGAACATACAGAATGGGTTTCACCGATTGTGGTAGTACCTAAGAAGAATGGAAAACTACAAGTATGTGTCAATCTAAAGAAAGTAAATGCTGCTACTGTCTGGGACCACTATCCGCTTCCACTCACTAATCATGTATTGGAAAGGGTAGCTGGTAAGACGGCATACAGTTTTCTTGATGGATTTTCGGGCTACAACGAGGTATCTATTGATCCAAAGGATCAACACAAAACTGCATTTGCTACAGAATGGGGAGTGTTTGCATATAGAGTCATGCCTTTTGGTTTGATTAACGCTCCAGCCACTTTTATTAGATTTGAATTTCATGCATAAAGGTATGCATAAAAGTTGATTATTTTATTATAAAAGTGTGACTTTTATTATATTTGAATTTCATGCATAGAGGTATGCATAAAAGTTGATTATTTTACTATAAAAGTGTGACTTTTATCATATTTTAATTCATGCATAAAGGTATGCATAAAAGTTGATTATTTTATTATAAAAGTGTGACTTTTATCATATTTGAATTTCATGTATAAAGGTATGCATAAAAATTGATTATTTTATTATAAAAGTGTTACTTTTATCATATTTGGATTTCATGAATAGAGGTATGCATAAAAATTGATTATTTTATTATAAAAGTGTGACTTTTATCATATTTGGATTTCATGCATAGAGGTATGCATAAAAGTTGATTATTTTATCATAAAAGTGTGACTTTTATCATATTTGAAATTCATGCATAGAGGTATGCATAAAAGTTGATTATTTTATTATAAAAGTGTGACTTTTATCATATTTGAATTTCATGCATAGAGGTATGCATAAAAGTTGATTATTTTATGATAAAAGTGTGACTTTTATCATATTTGAATTTCATGCATAGAGGTATGCATAAAAGTTGATTATTTTATTGTAAAAGTATTACTTTTATCATATTGGATTTCATGTATAGAGGTATGCATAAAAGATATTCTTTTTATACTAAAAGTGTGATTTTCATCATAAATGGATTTTATGCATAAGAGAAATTCTTTTATTCTAAAAGTGTAATTCCTACCAAATTGAATTTATGCATAAGAAGATGCAAAAAAGATTGATTTTTAAAAAGTGACATTCTCATCTAAATTGAATTTATGCATAGGAAGATGCATAAAAGAATGGAATTTCAATTCAAAAGTGTTATTCTCATCCATTTTGAATTTATGCATAGGAAGACGCATAAAAGATGGATTTTTAATTCAAAAGTGTCAATTCTCATCTAAATTGGGTTTATGCATAGGAAGATGCATAAGAGATGGAATTTTAATTGAACAGTGTCATTTTCATTTAAAATGAATTTATGCATAGGAAGATGCATAAAAGATTGATTTTTATTTCGAAAATGTTAGTCTCCTTAAATGGAATTTATGCATGAATAAATGTGTAGAGAAATCTTATATCAAATATAAGAATTCTCTTGTATTCTATAAAAAGATATAAAATGTGATAAGATGTGATAAGAGGTGTATGAGATGTGATAAGATGTGATAAGATGCGTATGGGAAGTGATAGGATGTGATAAGAGGTATATGAGATGTGAAAAGATGTGATAAGATGTGTATGAGATGTGATAGGATATGATAAGAGGTGTATGAGATGTGATAGAATGTGTTAAGATGAGTTAGGATGTGTTAAGATGTGTATAGGATGAGGTAGAGAGTGTATCTGATGGGATAAGATGTATATGGGATGTGTTAGGGCGTGAATGGATGTAATATGGATGTATGAATGTAGATATGGATGTATGAATGTGAATATGGATGTGTGGATGTGGAAATGGAAGTGTGGATGTATGAATGTGGATGTGGATGTATGCATGTAGATGTGTATGTATGAATGTGGATGTGGATGTGGATGTGGATGTATGGATGTAGATACGGATGTGTATGTATGTATGTGGATGTGGATGTATGAATGAGGATGTGAAAATGGATGTATGTATGTAGACATGTGGATGTATGAATGAGGATGTGAAAATGGATGTATGCATGTGAATGTGGATGTATGAATGTGAATGTGGATGTATGGGAGTGGAAATGGAATTATGGATGTATGAATGTGGATGTGGATGTATGCATGTAGATGTGTATGTATGAATGTGAAATTGAAAGTATGATGTGGACGTACGAACATGGATATGTATGTAGAATAATGAATGTGAAGGTGTATGTGAAATAATGTGTAGTCTATATGAGTGAATGGATGAGAATGAGTACACATTGAATGGAATGTGGAATAAGTAATGTGGTCTGAGAGTGGATAATGTTGAAAGACGAGAGTTCGTTATAGAAACTGTATTTTGTGACTGTTTGTAAATGACTGTTTTATGTCAAGAATGCTAGGGAAGCATTTTGACCGTCTTGAGGATTAAGGTCATGAAGACCGAATTGATAAAGTTGCAACTGCGACGGAGAGTTAATGGAGGACATCTCGCGTAGCAAGGTCCATCGAGGTCTTGACCAGCCTCGGTTCGATTTAAATGGTGAGCTTCCGGTACGGTGGATGAGGGACCAAGGAAGCGGCCTATGAGTGAAGCGCTAGGTTACCTGCGAAGGATCCTAGAGGGCGCTGACCATACAATGCTTGGGCTCTGGGTCGCCGAAGATACCCACACGTGCGTCGTGGAAGATATTGGAACAAGGAGTAAGAGTTGTTTTTTGAAATCGGGCATGGATCTGGTTGATTGACCTTGCTGGTCAACGGATGAGTCCATGGCTCTTTTATATGGATTTGTGGGTTGATCTTGCTGATCTTCCACAGAGATTCCATTCTATTAAATGAATATATTGCCGGTTACTATGAGCTAGGAACTATGGAAAAGGCCCTTGAGTGAACAGGTGGTGAGCGTTCTGGTTGCCAATGATGCCATAAGTATACCGATGAATGAATGACCGGAAATAAGGATTCAACCACAGACTTTGAGCATTGTCATCAGTGACATAATGGTTTCATTAAAGGATTGTTTTAAAGTTAGTTGATGCTAAGAAAAAGGCAATTTCATATTGGGTGTATAAGTTGTGTGACTAGTTTTATGTTTGCATGAACTTCCAGCTAGGGGGCCTTGGAACTCTTTTCCTTGGTACCCAGGACAAAACTTAACCAAATTCTTAATTGGATCCCATCACTACAGTGGTTGGCTAACCCATGGGACTAGATAGGGTTAGGCTGGACTGATGGATCCATAAATCGAGACTTAATTTCTTTTAGTACGATAGATAAAGTAAATCCCAGATAGTAATTGTTCTATGGATAGGAATCAACGGCTGTGCCTCTTGATGGGGAAAAAAGGTTGATCCCAATGATCCAAGTGCAAGTTTCTTCCTTGATCCGACCGAGTATCTTTATAGGTGCAGTCGGATCAGCGTGATTAGTAATGATCTTGACTACGTTAGAGTAAAAAGTTATCCTAGTGGAATCGCCCGTGCTTTTCGGGTAAGGGAAGTTTTTCCGGGTTCGGTTTTGAAAAAACCGACGGATTAGTCTCTTGTCCGGATATCCGTGGACGAGGCCTCGAGTGTGGGACCCTACCCCGCGTATGAAGTGCTACTTCCGCTACTAGTACCGCGAATCCATTGCGCGGTGGGGATAGGGATCTCACAGTTGGTATCAGAGCAAATGGTTTAATAAAGATCAACTGAGAAGACAAATATGTCAAGAAACACAAAAAGGTTGTAATTGTGTGATATAAGTCATACAATTTGATATTCAAACTGAAATTCGTAATTTGGTAATTGGGCTTCCATCTGAAGGCCCAATCAGTACTTCCATCTGAAGGCCCAATTACCAAATTACGAATTTCAGTTTGAATATCAAATTGTATGACTTATATCACACAATTACAACCTTTTTGTGTTTCTTGATAAATTTTTGACATATTTGACTTCTCAATTGATCTTTATTAACCCATTTGCTCTGATACCAACTGTGAGATCCCTATCCCCACCGCTCAATGGATTCGGGGTACTAGCAGCGGAAGTAGCACTTCATGCGTGGGGCAGGGTCCCACACTCGGGGCCTCATCCACACGGATATCCGGACAAGAGACTAATCCGTCGGTTTTTCCAAAACCGAACCCGGAGAAACTTCCCTTACCTGGAAAGCACGGGTGATTCCACCAAGATAACTTTTTACTCTAATGTAGTCAAGATCATTACTGATCCGACTGCACCTATAAAGATACTCGGTCGGATCAAGGAAGAAACTTGCACTTGGATCATTGGGATCAATGCTTTTTTCCCCATCAAGAGGCACAGCCATTGATTCCTATCCATAGAACAATTACTATCCGGGATTTACTTTATCTATCGTAATAACAGAAATTGAGTCTCGATTTACGGATCCATCAGTCCAGCCTAACCCCATCCAGTCCCATGGGTTAGCCAACCGCCCAACCACTGTAGTGATGGGATCCAATTAAGAATTTGGTTAGGTTTTGTCCCGAGTACCAAGGAAAAGAGTTTCAAGGCCCCTTAGCCGGAAGTTCATGCAAACATAAAACTAGTCACACTACTTACACACCCAATATGAAATTGCCTTTTTCTTAGCATCAGCTAACTTTAAAACAATCCTTTAATGAAACCATTATGTCACTGATGACAATCCTCAAAGTTTCTTGTTGAATCCTTATTTCCGGTCATTCATTCATCGGTATACTTATGGCATCATTGGCAACCAGAACGCTCACCACCTGTTCACTCAGGGGCCTTTTCCATAGTTCCTAGCTCATAGTAGCCGGCAATATATTCATATAATAGAATGGAATCTCCGTGGAAGATCAGCAAGATCAACCCACAGATCCATATAAAAGATCCATGGACTCATCCGACCAGCAAGGTCAATCAACCAGATCCATGCCCGGTTTCAGAAAACAACTCTTACTCCTTGTTCCAATATCTTCCACGACGCACGTGTCACGGTATCTTCGGCGACCGAGAGCCCAAGCACCGTATGGTCAGCACCCTCTAGGATCCTTCGAAGGTAACCTAGCGCTTCACTCATAGGCCGCTTCCTTGGTCCCTCATCCACCGTACCGAAAGCTTACCATTTAAATTGAACCGAGGCTGGTCAAGACCTCGATCGACCTTGCTACGCGAGACGTCCTCCATTGACTCTCCGTCTTCATGACCTTAATCCTCAAGACGGTCAAAATGCTTCCCCAGCATTCTTGACATAAAACAGTCATTTACAAACAGTCACAAAATACAGTTTCTATAACGAACTCTCGTCTTTCCACATTATCCACTCTCGGACCACATTACTTATTCCACATTCCATTCAATGTGTACTCATTCTCATCCATTCACTCATATAGACTACACATTATTTCACATACACCTTCACATTCATTATTCTACATACGTGTCCATGTTCGTACGTCCACATCATACTTCCAATTTCACATTCATACATATGCATCTACATGCATACATCCACATTCATACATCCATACTTTCATTTTCATTCCCACACATCCACATTCACATTCATACATCCACATTCACATCATACATCCACATTCACATGCATACATCCATTTTCACATCCTCATTCATACATTCACATACATACATCCACATCCGTATCTACATCCATACATCCACATCCACATCTTCATTCACATTCACATCCATACATCCACGTCTACATACATACATCCATTTTCACATCCTCATTCATACATCCACATCCACATACATACATATACATCTGTATCTACATCCATACATCCACATCCACATTCACATTCATATATACACATCTACATGCATACATCCACATCCACATTCATACATCCACACTTCCATTTCCATATCCACACATCCATATTCACATTCATACATCCAAATCTACATTCATACATCCATATTACATCCATTCACGCCCTAACACATCCCATATACATCTTATCCCATCAGATACACTCTCTACCTCATCCCATACACATCTTAACACATCCTAACTCATCTTAACACATTCTATCACATCTCATACACATCTTATCATATCCTATCACATCTCATATACCTCTTATCACATCCTATCACTTCCCATACGCATCTTATCATATCTTATCACATCTCATACACCTCTTATCACATCTTATCACATTTCATATCTTTTTATAGAATACAAGAGAATTCTTATATTTGATATAAGATTTCTCTACACATTTATTTATGCATAAATTCCATTTAAGGAGACTAACATTTTTAAAATAAAAATCAATCTTTTATGCATCTTCCTATGCATAAATTCATTTTAAATGAAAATAACACTTTTGAATTAAAATTCCATCTCTTATGCATCTTCCTATGCATAAACTCAATTTAGATGAGAATTGACACTTTTGAATTAAAAATCCATCTTTTATGCATCTTCCTATGCATAAATTCAATTTGGATGAGAATAACACTTTTGAATTGAAATTCCATTCTTTTATGCATCTTCCTATGCATAAATTCAATTTAGATGAGAATGACACTTTTTAAAAATCAATCTTTTATGCATCTTCTCATGCATACATTCAATTTGGTAGGAATTACACTTTTAGAATAAAAGAATTTCTCTTATGCATAAAATCCATTTATGATGAAAATCACACTTTTAGTATAAAAAGAATATCTTTTATGCATACCTCTATACATGAAATCCAATATGATAAAAGTAATACTTTTACAATAAAATAATCAACTTTTACGCATACCTCTATGCATGAAATTCAAATATGATAAAAGTCACACTTTTATAATAAAATAATCAACTTTTATGCATACCTCTATGCATGAAATTCAAATATGATAAAAGTCACACTTTTATAATAAAATAATCAACTTTTATGCATACCTCTATGCATGAATTTCAAATATGATAAAAGTCACACTTTTATAATAAAATAATCAGCTTTTATGCATACCTCTATGCATGAAATCCTAATATGATAAAAGTCACACTTTTATAATAAAATAATCAATTTTTATGCATACCTCTATGCATGAAATCCAAATATGATAAAAGTAATACTTTTATAATAAAATAATCAATTTTTATGCATACCTTTATACATGAAATTCAAATATGATAAAAGTCACACTTTTATAATAAAATAATTGACAACTTTTATGCATACCTTTATGCATGAATTCAAATATGATAAAAGTCACACTTTTATAATAAAATAATCAACTTTTATGCATACCTCTATGCATGAAATTCAAATATAATAAAAGTCACACTTTTATTATAAAATAATCAACTTTTATGCATACCTTTATGCATGAAATTCAAATATAATAAAAGTCACACTTTTATAATAAAATAATCAACTTTTATGCATATCTCTATGCATGAAATTCAAATATGATAAAAGAAATACTTTTATATTAAAATAATAATATTTTATACATACCTCTATGCATGAAATCCAAATATGATAAAAGAAACACTTTTATATTAAAATAATAATCTTTTATGCATACCTCTATGCATGAAATCCAAATATGATAAAAGTAACACTTTTATAATAAAATAATCATCAATTATGCATAACATAAAAATCAATTTCTCCATGATTACAATAAAATTATTTCAAATAATCTAGATGATAATTCCTAGAATATAGTAAGAAGTTCTCTTTTCATGCTTTGAATGAAATTATTTTATGTGTAATTTTTATAAAAATTTTGCCATAGCTCCGCTACTATGACTGATAAATCTCAATTTATTTTGAAGGATAAAGCTTATCATTAAGGGAATGATTAGAATGATCCCTAATTGGATCATTAACCCAATAATGGATTGAATCATCAATATTCATGAAATACATAAACTAAAAGCATAGAAAAAAGCCATTAATTTGGCCTCAAGCATATATTAATCTTGGATTAAGGAAAAGCTTTATGAAAAGCTTCATTTGGATTGAGAATGGGTCATGAGTATGACCATTTCTTGAGTGAGAGAGAGAGAAATTACATAAAAACCATTAGAATTAAGCATACATAGAAATTTATGTAATTCTTTACTATCATTAATCAATTAACTTCAATAGCATTCATCAAATTATATAACTCTTCACTACCATTCATCAATTAACTTCAATAGCATTCAAAGACCATTCCAATTAAGCTTCTCAAGCTTGAGAGGGGTTGAGAAGAGAGAAGCATTGAGAAATTATAGAAAGATTAAAATTCACCATTTACCTTACAAATTGCTTGATTCTTTGTTCACGGTAGAGGCCCCCAACCAATCAATTGGTTAAGTATGTTGATGGAGCCACCAATGGGGATTGAAGAAAGAGGGAAGCTCCAATTTCTTTAATTTGGAGAGAATTTTAGAGAATAGTAGAAATTAGCATTATTTCAGCATAACTCTAGTATAGTAAAATTCTTCTCTTTTTTTTCAAAGGACTCATGTTCTACTAATAGATTTGGATCTAGTTTGGTTCCTTTTTGATTCGGTTTGGTTCTATTTTGATTTGGTTTGATTCAAGAGAGAGGAGAGATAAAATATCACATTATTTTTGAGTTTAAAACTCATTCAAGCATGTGAAATATGCACCTCCTTTAATGGACTCCCCTTCCTTACATATGTGTCAAAATGGAATCATTATACACAAAATATCTCATATTTTTAATATTGCTCATAGTTTTTCACTAATAAACCTTGTACATTTTCAACTCTTCATCTTATGTGAGCATTTACTCATTTTTGGATATCCAAAATATCTCATATTTTTAATATTGCTCATAGTTTTTTACTAATAAACCTTGTACATTTTCAACTCTTCATCTTATGTGAGCATTTACTCATTTTTGGATACCCAAAATATCTCATTATTTTGATATTACTCATAGTTTCTTACTAATAAACCTTGTACATAGTCAACTCTTCATCTTCTTATGTGAGCATTTACTTATTTTTGGGTATCTTCTTTTACAAATTGGATTTATCTCCTCCCTACACATGGATTGATGCTATTGTCCCATAGGAACCTTAATTGGACCATAATCCAAAAATTTCTGAAAATCTAGACCCTTAGGCTAAGGTCCTTTATACCCATTTCCAATAAATTTCAATTACACATTGGAAAGTTCTTTTTGAATTTCTGTTTCAGGGGAATTCATTTTAATAATATGAGAAATTTTTCTATCTAAAAATATTCAAAATTTGAATATTCTCTTTCTAGAATATTCTCTCTCTCTAAGTCAAAACAGGCAGAGACAAGATCTTTTATATTTCTGAAGAGGGGATTGATTACAGGGGAAGATGCTGGACATCTTGAGAGGCTGGGAGGAATCTTACATTCTCTCCCACTTGAAAAACGTGAGATGTCCTTATCTTGCAAACTGGGGGTAATTTTGTAAGATGCACGAATATGAGACTTAGAGAAAAAAATTAATTAAGATTAACTACCAAGAAAAGTCTCAAAGAGAGCAAGATTCAAGACAAGAACAAGATTTCAACTTTATTCATTCTTGAAACATATACAGTTTAGATAGAAGAACTCTTTACACTTCCATAAGCCCGTCCATCATATGGTCACAAAAGCAGCACTCACAAGTTGCACATGTATAAGGTAACTCATCTATGGGAATAATTTGGTTGGTTATTGCCGCATCTATCTCAGTGGTATGAGGTGATCTAACAAAAGGACCTCTGAGAGGCAAGCCAAAAACGGGGTAAAGGCATATCTTCTGATGGGGAAGAAAACACGCCAGTAAGAAGACCCGCTTAGAAAACCCAATCTGCCTTGATCTCATCACGCAGTAGTATCGGGGACCCAAACCCAAAGCTTCAATAACCATAGCCAAGCGGACATTGTTATGAAAGTGCTGTTGACCCCACGGTGTTACCCTAGTTATGTCTTGATAGGTCCACCATTTGGTCTGAGCTACTGAAGTTCCCAAGTGAAGGAAAAGTGAGCGCTCATACAATTCTATAAAATCCTTGTTCACAGACTCGCTTGCATCTTGAAGGTGAGAAATCATCATGGATAAAACCAATTCCTACTGCCAAGCCATGAAGGAGATTAAGAAAGAAAGGAGATCGATGGAAGTAAGATTACTGCGAGCGGCAAGTAAAAATTACGACTTATATAAAGGAAGGAGCTAGCGTAACTTCGAAGCCAACGGTATCTTGCCACTGAAGTTTAACCGTCTTTCCATAATTTGGTTTTGGCACATTTTTCTATAGAAGGCATTAAGAATTTTGAGATGAGGAGATAAAAGAAGTTCGTAGGCTAAATCACCTACTTTCTTTGGTCCACCATATCTGGGGGATAACTACATACTCCCCAAGAGATAAAGAACTTCTTTTGGTCCGTACTCAATGAAGACCATATCTGCTTCTTTGAATTCTCTGACTGTCCTCTTCTTATCTGTATATTGTTTCTGTCGATCCTTTTATATCTTTATGAATTGCCTGCATCTACTGCTCCATGTCATCTAGCATTTGACTGGTCATCTCGACCTTGATTGATGGACGTAAGATTACTGCGAGCGGCAAGTAAAAATTACGACTTATATAAAGGAAGGAGCTAGCGTAACTTAGAAGCCAACAGGATCTTGCCACTGAAGTTTTATCGTCTTTCCATGATTTGGTTTTGGCACATTTTTCTATAGAAGGCATTAAGAATTTTGAGATGAGGAGATAAAAGAAGTTCGTAGGCTAAGTCACCTACTTTCTTTGGTCCACAATATCTGGGGGATAACTACATACTCCCCAAGAGATAAAGAACTTCTTTTGGTCCGTACTCAATGAAGACCATATCTGCTTCTTTGAAATCTCTGACTGTCCTCTTCTTATCTGTATACTGTTTCTGTCGATCGTGGGCAGCTTTTATATCTTTATGAATTGCCTGCATCTACTGCTCCATGTCATCTAGCATTTGACTGGTCATCTCGACCCTGATCGATGGAAGTAAGATTACTGTGAGCGGCAAGTAAAAATTACGACTTATATAAAGGAAGGAGCTAGCGTAACTTAGAAGCCAACGGTATCTTGCCACTGAAGTTTTATCGTCTTTCCATGATTTGGTTTTGGCACATTTTTCTATAGAAGGCATTAAGAATTTTGAGATGAGGAGATAAAAGAAGTTCGTAGGCTAAGTCACCTACTTTCTTTGGTCCACAATATCTGGGGGATAACTACATACTCCCCAAGAGATAAAGAACTTCTTTTGGTCCGTACTCAATGAAGACCATATCTGCTTCTTTGAATTCTCTGACTGTCCTCTTCTTATCTGTATACTGTTTCTGTCGATCCTAGGCAGCTTTTATATCTTTATGAATTGCCTGCATCTACTGCTCCATGTCATCAAGCATTTGATTGGTCATCTCGACCCTGATCGATGGAAGTAAGATTACTGCGAGCGGCAAGTAAAAATTACGACTTATATAAAGGAAGGAGCTAGCGTAACTTAGAAGCCAACGGTATCTTGCCACCACTGAAGTTTTACCGTCTTTCCATGATTTGGTTTTGGCACATTTTTCTATAGAAGGCATTAAGAATTTTGAGATGAGGAGATAAAAGAAGTTCGTAGGCTAAGTCACCTACTTTCTTTGGTCCACAATATCTGGGGGATAACTACATACTCCCCAAGAGATAAAGAACTTCTTTTGGTCCGTACTCAATGAAGACCATATCTGCTTCTTTGAATTCTCTGACTGTCCTCTTCTTATCTGTATACTGTTTCTGTCGATCCCGGGTAGCTTTTATATCTTTATGAATTGCCTGCATCTACTGCTCCATGTCATCAAGCATTTGACTGGTCATCTCGACCCTGATCGATGGAAGTAAGATTACTGCGAGCGGCAAGTAAAAATTATGACTTATGTAAAGGAAGGAGCTAGCGTAACTTAGAAGCCAACGGTATCTTGCCACTGAACTTTTACCGTCTTTCCATGATTTGGTTTTGGCACACTTTTCTATAGAAGGCATTAAGAATTTTGAGATGAGGAGATAAAAGAAGTTCGTAGGCTAAGTCACCTACTTTCTTTGGTCCACAATATCTGGGGGATAACTACATACTCCCCAAGAGATAAAGAACTTCTTTTGGTCCGTACTCAATGAAGACCATATCTGCTTCTTTGAATTCTCTGACTGTCCTCTTCTTATCTGTATACTGTTTCTGTCGATCCCGGGTAGCTTTTATATCTTTATGAATTGCCTGCATCTACTGCTCCATGTCATCAAGCATTTGACTGGTCATCTCGACCCTGATCAATGGATCAGACCTAGTTAATGGAGTTAAGTAATCTTGTCCGAGACGGATCCTTGATTAGATTGGTATGAAGGAATTGGTATCTGAATTTGGGTTCTAGACTTCTTTGTGCCCTTTTCATGGTAGGAGTCGGGCAGTCTTTTAACTGATGACCAAAACCTTGGCATCCAAAACACCGGTTCTCACTTTTGAACTCATCGTTTTGAATCCTTAAAACAGGTGGGCTCCTGAGAAGGTATTCTGGGGAAAGTGTCTTCCCTTTTTAAACAGAATCTTTCTTTTGTTTTAGAGAGGGAATAATTATAAGATCAGAAAGGGAGATTCTTACTCCTACATACCTCGAAGACTGGGGGAGGAATCTTACATTCTACCCCACTTAAAAAGTGCGAGATGTCCTCATCTCGCAAAGTAAAGGACAACTCTTTTTCTTAAGATCCAATTTATTCTGGGGTTCCTTATATTCTGGTCAACCCAACAGAATACGGGGATAAATATCCCTTATATAGAACTCATCATTAAATAGCAATTCATTCAGATCATATCATTCAATCATTAACACGATAATGGTCCAATAGAGCGAAAAATTCCATATCATTCATATCATTAACACGATAACGGTCCATTAGACCGAAAAATTTTCTTCTAAACATTCCTCCACGGGAATTTCAGTTAAGCAAGTTCTCAATTTGACAGCACAATCCACTAATCTCATAGAGATTTGTTGAAATCATTATCATCATTTATCATCACAGGGACTCGTCCCAATCACCCACATTGTGGTTTCACTCAACTTATTACATTTCAACCAATTTTCAGGAATCATCATTTTTCAATTCAGAATCCAAATCAACTCATCAGTTCTCAAACAGAATTAAAAATCATATCAACCACATTCGAATTCATCATCTGGATAGCATTAATGCTTATAATTTCAAGTCTTAGATTTACTCAAATATACTGCCGGTAAAGAGCTACAGTTATACCCTCGATATATACGGAAATTCATGGTACTTGGAACTATAAGGTAAATACCATCATGTCTAGGCCTCAAGCAAGTCAAGGATTCCATATAATTGCGGTACTTCCATCTGAAGGCCCAATTACCAAATTACAAATTTCAGTTTGAATATCAAATTGTATGACTTATATCACACAATTACAACCTTTTTGTGTTTCTTGATAAATTTTTGACATATTTGTCTTCTCAGTTGATCTTTATTAACCCATTTGCTCTGATACCAACTATGAGATCCCTATCCCCACCGCGCAGCAATGGATTCGGGGTACTAGCAGCAGAAGTAGCACTTCATGCGTGGGGCAGGGTCCCACACTCGGGGTCTCGTCCACGGATATCTGGACAAGAGACTAATCCGTCGGTTTTTCCAAAACCTAACCCGGAAAAACTTCCCTTACTCGAAAAGCATGGGCGATTCCACCAGGATAACTTTTTACTCTAACGTAGTCAAGATCATTACTGATCACGCTGATCCGACTGCACCTATAAAGATACTCAGTCGGATCAAGGAAGAAACTTGCACTTGGATCATTGGGATCAACGCGTTTTTCCCCATCAAGAGGCACAGCCGTTGATTCCTATCCATAGAACAATTACTATCCGGGATTTACTTTATCTATCGTAATAACAGAAATTGAGTCTCGATTTACGGATCCATCAGTCCAGCCTCAGTCCCATGGGTTAGCCAACCGCCCAACCACGGACAAGCAAGGTCAATCAACCAGATCCATGCCCGGTTTCAGAAAACAACTCTTACTCCTTGTTCCAATATCTTCGATGATGCACGTGTGGGTATCTTTGGTGACCCAGAGCCCGAGCACTGTATGGTCAACACCCTCTAGGATCCTTCGCAGATAACCTAGCGCTTCACTCATAGGCCGCTTCCTTGGTCCCTCATCCACACCGTACCGGAAGCTCACCATTTAAATCGAACCGAGGCTACAAGACCTCGATCGACCTTGCTACGCGAGCAGCAGTTGCTACTTTATCAGTTCGGTCTTCATGACCTTAATCCTCAAGACGGTCAAAATGCTTCCCCAGCATTCTTGACATAAAACAGTCATTTACAAACAGTTAAAAAATACAGTTTTTATAACAAACTCTCGTCTTTCCACCTTATCCACTCTCGGACCACATTACTTATTCCACATTCCATTCAATGTGTACTCATTCTCATCCATTCACTTATATAGACCACATTATTTCACATACACCTTCACATTCATTACTTATTCCACATTCCATTCAATGTGTACTCATTCTCATCCATTCACTCATATAGACTACACATTATTTCACATACACCTTCACATTCATTATTCTACATACATATCCATGTTCGTACGTCCACATCATACTTCCAATTTCACATTCATACATACGCATCTACATGCATACATCCACATCCACATTCATACATCCATACTTCCATTTCCACTCCCACACATCCACATTCACATTCATACATCCACATTCACATGCATACATCCATTTTCACATCCTCATTCATACATCCACATTCACATACATACATCCACATCCGTATCTACATCCATACATCCACATCCACATCTTCATTCACATTCACATCCATACATCCACGTCTACATACATACATCCATTTTCACATCCTCATTCATGCATCCACATCCACATACATACATACACATCCGTATCTACATCCATACATCCACATCCACATCCACATTCACATTCATACATACACATCTACATGCATACATCCACATCCATATTCATACATCCACACTTCCATTTCCATATCCACACATCCATATTCACATTCATACATCCATATCTACATTCATACATCCATATTACATCCATTCACGTCCTAACACATCCCATATACATCTTATCCCATCAGATACACTCTCTACCTCATCCCATACACATCTTAACACATCCTAACTCATCTTAACACATTCTATCACATCTCATACACCTCTTATCATATCCTATCATATCTCATACACATCTTATCACATCTTATCACATCTCATACACCTCTTATCACATCCTATCACTTTCCATACGCATCTTATCACATCTCATATACCTCTTATCACATCTTATCACATTTCATATCTTTTTATAGAATACAAGAGAATTTTTCTATTTGATATAAGATTTCTCTACACATTTATTTATGCATAAATTCCATTTAAGGAGACTAACATTTTCGAAATAAAAATCAATCTTTTATGCATCTTCCTATGCATAAATTCATTTTAAATGAAAATGACACTTTTGAATTAAAATTCCATATCTTATGCATCTTCCTATGTATAAACTCAATTTAGATGAGAATTGACACTTTTGAATTAAAAATCCATCTTTTATACATCTTCCTATGCATAAATTCAATTTGGATGAGAATAACACTTTTGAATTGAAATTTCATTCTTTTATGCATCTTCCTATGCATAAATTCAATTTAGATGAGAATGACACTTTTTAAAAATCAATCTTTTATGCATCTTCTTATGCATAAATTCAATTTGGTAGGAATTACACTTTTAGAATAAAAGAATTTCTCTTATGCATAAAATCCATTTATGATGAAAATCACACTTTTAGTATAAAAAGAATATCTTTTATGCATACCTCTATACATGAAATCCAATATGATAAAAGTAATACTTTTACAATAAAATAATCAACTTTTATGCATACCTCTATGCATGAAATTCAAATATGATAAAAGTCACACTTTTATAATAAAATAATCAACTTTTATGCATACCTCTATGCATGAAATTCAAATATGATAAAAGTCACACTTTTATAATAAAATAATTAACTTTTATGCATACCTCTATGCATGAATTTCAAATATGATAAAAGTCACACTTTTATAATAAAATAATCAGCTTTTATGCATACTTTTATGCATGAAATCCAAATATGATAAAAGTCACACTTTTATAATAAAATAATCAATTTTTACGCATACCTCTATGCATGAAATCCAAATATGATAAAAGTAACACTTTTATAATAAAATAATCAATTTTTATGCATACCTTTATATATAAAATTTAAATATGATAAAAGTCACACTTTTATAATAATATAATTGACAACTTTTATGCATACCTTTATGCATGAATTCAAATATGATAAAAGTCACACTTTTATAATAAAATAATCAACTTTTATGCATACCTCTATGCATGAAATTTAAATATAATAAAAGTCACATTTTTATAATAAAATAATCAACTTTTATGCATACCTTTATGCATGAAATTCAAATAAAAGTCACACTTTTATAATAAAATAATCAACTTTTATGCATACCTCTATGCATGAAATTCAAATATGATAAAAGAAACACTTTTATATTAAAATAATAATCTTTTATACATACCTCTATGCATGAAATCCAAATATGATAAAAGAAACACTTTTATATTAAAATAATAATCTTTTATGCATACCTTTATGCATGAAATCCAAATATGATAAAAGAAACACTTTTATATTAAAATAATAATCTTTTATGCATACCTCTATGCATGAAATCCAAATATGATAAAAGTAACACTTTTATAATAAAATAATCATCAATTATGCATAACATAAAAATCAATTTCTCCACGATTACAATAAAATTCTTTCAAATAATCTAGATGATAATTCCTAGATGTAATTTTTATAAAAATTTTGCCATAGCTCCGCTACTATGACTGATAAATCTCAATTTATTTTCAAGAATAAAGCTTATCATTAAGAGAATGATTAGAATGATCCCTAATTAGATCATTAACCTAATAATGGATTGAATCATCAATATTCATGAAATACATAAACTAAAAGCATAGAAAAAAGCCATTAATTTGGCCTCAAGCATAGATTAATCTTGGATTAAGGAAAAGCTTCATTTGGATTGAGAATGGGTCATGAGTATGACAATTTCTTGAGTGAGAGAGAGAAATTACATAAAAACCATTAGAATTAAGCATAAATAGAAATTTATGTAATTCTTTACTATCATTAATCAATTAACTTCAATAGCATTCATCAAATTATGTAACTCTTCACTACCATTCATCAATTAACTTCAATAGCATTCAAAGACCATTCCAATTAAGCTTCTCAAGCTTGAGAGGGGTTGAGAAGAGAGAAGCATTGAGAAATTATAGAAAGATTAAAATTCACCATTTACCTTACAAATTGCTTGATTCTTTGTTCACGGTAGAGGCCCCCAACCAATAAATTGGCTAAGTATGTTGATGGAGCCACCAATGGGGATTGAAGAAAGAGGGAAGCTCCAATTTCTTTAATTTGGAGAGAATTTTAGAGAATAGTAGAAATTAGCATTATTTCAGCATAACTCTAGTATAGTAAAATTCTTCTCTTTTTTTTCAAAGGACTCATGTTCTATTTATAGGAGAGGGAAGCTCTAACCAAAGCTAACTGAATTCTAGAATTTTCCAGATTCAGTTTGGTTAAATTCGGACTAGATTTGGATCTAGTTTGGTTCCTTTTTTATTCGGTTTGGTTCCATTTTGATTTGGTTTGATTCAAGAGAGAGGAGAGATAAAAATAATACATTATTTTTGAGTTTAAAACTCATTCAAGCATGTGAAATATGCACCTCCTTTAATGGACTCCCCTTCCTTACATATGTGTCAAAATGGAATCATTATACACAAAATATCTCATATTTTTAATATTGCTCATAGTTTTTTACTAATAAACCTTGTACATTTTCAACTCTTCATCTTATGTGAGCATTTACTCATTTTTGGATACCTAAAATATCTCATATTTTTAATATTGCTCATAGTTTTTTACTAATAAACCTTGTACATTTTCAACTCTTCATCTTATGTGAGCATTTACTCATTTTTGGATACCCAAAATATCTCATTATTTTGATATTACTCATAGTTTCTTACTAATAAACCTTGTACATAGTCAACTCTTCATCTTATGTGAGCATTTACTCATTTTTGGTTATCTTCTTTTACAAATTGGATTTATCTCCTCCCTACACATGGATTGATACTATTGGCCCATAGGAACCTTAATTGGACCATAATCCAAACATTTCTGAAAATCTAGACCCTTAGGCTAAGGTCCTTTATACCCATTTTGAATAAATTCTAATTGCACATTGGAAAGTTTTTTTTGAATTTCTGTTTCAGGGAAATTCATTTTAATAATATGAGAACTTTTTCTATCTAAAAATATTCAAAATCTGAATATTCTCTTTCTAGAATATTCTCTCTCTAAGTCAAAATAGGCAAAGACAAGATCTTTTATATTTCTGAAGAGGGGATTGATTATAGGGAAAGATGCTGGACATCTTGAGAGGCTGGGGAGGAATCTTACATTATGTGTTGTGTAGAATAACCAAATGGAGACTTGGCTGGACACATGCAGTCCATCTTTGGACCTAGATATATAGCACTCACCCTGACCATCAAAAGGGGGCTACAGCATTGCACCTTTTCAGACGCACTCCCGATATTTTTATGCCCCAGTGGGTGAGGATTGCTGTGGAAGACAATTTGACTACCAGCAACATCATCCGTTTCCACACTGCCATGACTGTGCTCGTATGGTATTGGAGAATGCTTCCCATATATGTTGGCAGTGTCGCACATACTTCCATCGCTATGGCACTGGTATGATGCAGCAGATCATGGGGGTCACACCTCAATGACATAATCTCTGGGCAATTATGATGCCGCAACGTGGACCCAACCAACAAAGACTCCCGGAAGAGGAAAGAGCTCAAACATGGTGCGAGGACACCCTTCGTTTGCTAACCCCTCCCATTTTGCAGGTTCTTCTTCCCCATGAATCTACATGTCAGTTTTGGCTCAATGTGAGTGAGTCTTTAGAAAACTCATGCCAATCTCTAATGTTTTCTGTATTTTTCTTGTTGCTTGATTGTTTATAAATTTCACTTTACTAAGCATGGCAATATGCATCTCCTTTGGTCTAGAGTAGGGATAGCATTTTAGTAGCTTTAGACTTGATAGTGTAAGTTTGACCGTAATTGTTTTTACCCATTTAGCAATACAAAGTAATTAGTGTTTTGTGCTAAAGGTAGAGTTCCAGACCTAGGACAAAGAGACTAAATTAATCATAGGACCGTCAGTGGATATCTTGCCTTTACTAGGACATTGCTTAGGGACAATCTAATAAACCTTCCATAACAAAAATTGGCATGAAAAAAATAAAAGAAAAGTGTATATGTTTGTGGCCTATTGCCTTGTTATTCATGGTAGGCGAGGGAGGTCTATACCTTTCCCAAACCAATGCCTTGTGTAATAAGGAATAGCCATACCGAGGGTGCGCAAACACACTCTTGAAGAGAGCCTTGTCCAAAAACAAAAAGGACAGAAAGGCACCAAGAGAAATGCTTGTCTAATCCAGGATGGTCGCCGTTGTGCTTAAAATATTAAACCTTAACACTAAGCAATATCAAGAGTCTGCCACTACATTATTATGTTAGATTTATTAATGTTGAACCGACACCTTTGACTTAGCATAGGCTCAGTATCCTACTTGATAGTCCCTCGATTAACTGTTATCTTTTGCCTTCTAGGAAAAGAATAATACATTTGGCATAAAACATTCTTAACTTTAGTTAGCTGCAAGTAGTAATTTTTAAGGCTTGAACTAACCTATTCAATCTCTACACTACTTCAATGTTTCCTTCCTCTAGCTAATTGGATGTTTATTGCCATGTCTTATTCAGTAAAATTGCTTGTTTCGTTATTGTCTGTCAGTACTTTTGCTTTCAAAAAAAAAAGAACACACAAACCACCTATCATTTTGCTTGCAGGTACACACTGGAGATTCTACTCTTCCTTGGCATCTACGTGCTCGAGGACGTGCGCAAAATGGGAAGGGGAGAATGTTGCGTGATGAGTGGTGATCAATGCAAGGATGCAACACAAAGATGGAAGCAGGAAAACAAGAGACTTGACATTCTTATTTAGGGCTCTTGTAAAGAGTTCCAAGTTGTAGGTGAGTGTGGGAGTGGACTTGAGAATAATCCCATATGGGAAGTTTTGGGAGTTTTAGGAGTTTTAGGAGTTTTAGTATAAATAGTGGCTCATTTGAGAGCTTATGGACACATTGGGCTAAACTCATGCTTGAGCTCTCTTGAGACTAGCTCTCCCTCTTGTTCATAGAGGTGCAAGCTCTTCTCTCTCCCCATCTACACTATTGTATGAGAAATGCTCTTCTAATTCAATGCAATGAGATGATGTTTTTCTCTCTTCTCATCTCTATTCTCTAGTGTGCATGCTTCTTTGTTGATGCTTGTGGATTCTCTATTAGGCTTTGTGCGGTAGTGGATTCAAGCTTAAGCTTCTCCATAGCTTGTAGCTTATCCATGGGCAAGGCATTGCTTGAGTAGTGAATGAGAATGCATGTTTATTTCAAGTTCCATTAAGCTTCAAGGTTTGTGTGCATGCTAGGGAAGTAAGTGCTTGAGAATGAAGTGTGCTTGAGCTTGTGTGTGCATTAGCTTAGCCTTCTTCTTGTATTGGATGTATGAATGAGTCGGATGATGAGTGAATGAGCTATGGCAAGATTGAGCTTGTGTGTGTAAAGTCTATGTCAAGGTAGTGGTGTTCATAGCATTCTCTCCCGAAAAGGATAAGCTTCCGTGCACCGGTACGGGTTGAATCCCTAACTCCAAAAGGGATGCAAATCCCATTGGATTGAGCTACACGCGGATCATGCTACTCTTGCTACAAGTGTAAAGAGTCTTCCGTCTCTCCAGTGAGAAACTTTCCAAAAATTTCATACATATCGCACTGGAAGGTGGATTATGCAATCCAAACCACATTACTGTGAGAAAGGGCCCAAGATTTCATACATTTCATGCTGGAAGGTGCATTATGCAATCCAAACCACATTACTGTGCACACAAATAGCCCCCATGCTGCGGTGATGAATGCGGTTTTGGCTTGATCCTCTGGTGCCATCTGAATTTGATTTGTAACCGACTGAAGCCATCAAGAAACAAGTACATTTCATGCCCTACAACATCATCCACAATGGAATCCATGTAAGGCAAGGGAAAAGGGTCCGAGATTGTGGCCACATTAATCTTTCTGTAATCCACACATATGCGTAATTTTTTGTTCTTCTTCGGGACAATGACTATAGGAGAGATCCAGTGTGGCTTTTTGATAGGTGCTATGAATCCCACCCTGAGCAAGCAATTCAGCTCTTCCTTGACCTGCTTGGCTACATGCGGGTTTATGCGATAACGCTACTGCCTAGAGGGTATCGCATCTGGCTTTATGTAAATGTGGTGTTGGTAAAACTTTGGGTCCATACCTTTCATGTCAGCATAATCCCAAGCAAACACATCCTGGAATTCCCGCAAAAGTTCCACCAGATCAATTTTGAATGCGGGTTCCAGCAAGGTACTAATTTTCACCGGTTTAGTCTCCTTGTTGTCTCCTAAGAAAATGGTCTCCAAGACATCTTCTTTGACACGGGTAATGCGGCTCATTTGCGCCTCAAAAGCGCGCTCCTTTTCTAGAATGTCTTTCATGTAATCTATAGGTGCATACTCATCAGTACTCAACAAATTTTTCCCAAAGAATTTTCCCTTGTCCATGGTGACTGAACACACCGCAGGTGCAGGCCTAAGGTATTTCGTAGCAGCCATCCACTGAGCAGAATGGAATCAAATCCTCATTTTCCCGCAAGAAATTTTCCTCGTCATCTTCATCCAAGCCATGTGCCATATTCATTGTTTTTGCAATGACAGGCCAAACTGAATTGCTCAGTTGTTGACGGCATTCCCTCAAAGTGAATTTAGCCTTCGTGTGACCCCTAGAGATGGTCATCAGATTATGCTCCCAATTATGCCAGACCTTTGCTTGGTGCAACCAAGAATGAACCCAACAAAAAATTGTACTCCTCAGCAGAATCCTCCATGCTTAGCACTCCTCAGCAGAATCCTCCATGCTCAGTTGTTGACCCCTCAAAGTGAATTTAACCTTCGTGTGACCCCTACGGATGGTCATTAGATTATGCTCCCAATTATGCCAGACCTTTGCTTGGCACAACCAAGAACGACCCAACAAAAAATTATACTCCTCAGCAGAATCCTCCATGCTCAGCACTACAAAGGACATGACGAAGGGTATGGCGGCCACCTCAATCACCATGCCCTTCAAGACGCCCAAGGGTTGGACTCTCCTCTGATTAGCCATGCATACTAGAAATGGTGTAGGATCCCATGCTTTCCAACCCATGTGCTTACAAGTGGACTCCGTTGCAATATTGACACCAGCTCGATCAGCACTTGATCAATCATGAGGCCTCGAAAGCCTACAAAAATTTTAGGAGCTCTTATATCAGCCACACGGGAACTGCTGCCACCACAGGCTCCAAATGTGCTGCTTGCACGGATAACGCTGTAGTCAGTGTGATCACCTTTTCCATCTTCTTTGATGGAAGCAGTGCTTTATGAAAATTTGGAACCAATTTAAGAAGCTAACCCAATTTAATTTGTAGAGGAGTGTCGAGCAAACCATCCCATCCTTCACTCTCGTCCGAACTGGGCTGTTGTTGGGATGGTTGTTCTGGAAGATCCTTCTAGGCTTGTGGCAGAGGCTGCCCCAACAGATGTATGTTGTTGATGAGGGTCACAGCATTGTGAAACTGCACTTTACTTGGGTCGGGCGCTGGAACGCATTCCGGGGTTTGCTTGTCCACCCAGGAAGTAACTTGCTGGGGCGAACAGCTTCTTCTGCTGTGGCCAATCCAGAAGTGGTTGCGCTGTGCGCCTGGCTGCTGGGGGGCTTCGATTTGTGACCAGAATGCATGACCACGCGCACCTCCAGATCCACAGTCTCCTCCATCGATTCAATCCGCACCATAGCCATCGGCAGTTGTTTTCCTGCAACTTTTGCCTGTTTCTCAGCTCTCTTCCGATCATACTTCTGTGCTTCTAGGCAATCTTGGCGCCAATGTCCTTCCTCTGTGCAGAAAAGATAAATTTTTGGTCAATCTATGGCCCGGCCTCCATGACCACGACCACGACCGCCACCCCTATCGCCACTGTTGTTGCTATAGGGTTGCTCAAAAGTGCTCCCAACCTATACCCATGCAGCGGAGAGTTCTAGCGTTTCCTTATCTTTCCCAATGTTAGTGACTTGGTTGTCGGGGTGAGCCTTGTGCCCCCTCCCATTGTATAGTAACACTCCGACGTGTTATGGGAATTGCTGATACAGATAGCACACCACGTGTTATGGGAATTGCTGATACAGATAGCACACCACTTGTCATTCATCGCACATTCCGTTGCTGGATGGTGAGGATTACGGCAATGAGAACACGAGACTTCCTTCATGGACTTAGCAGCAGCAGCCGAAGACTCCCCTCCAAGAACCGTGCTGACCTTCCCACTTTTGTGAGATTTCCTGGTCTCCCGCGCACTGGTGCCTCATCAGAATCTGTACTGCTGCTACTGTCCTTCGATTCACTGTCCAAGCTCTGTGTGTCTGAATCCTCCTCCAAACTATGTCGACGGCATCCCCATGATGTGCTGCTACTAGATTTCTTCTTGGATCGCTTCATGGTGGTGGAATCGTTATCCTCCAACCACTCCCCTGTGCGAGAATAGACTGAGTAATGACATCCGCCACAATGGCGCATTCACTTTGTCCACAGTGGCCAGGGCCGTGTGCAAGTCCTTTGCTAATCCTTTCAAGAAATAGTCATTCAAGACCTCCTCGGCTGGCCGCTGCGCCAGTGGAACCCTCTGCAAACAGTACTCAGAATTTCATCACATAATCCTCCGCTGTGCGCTTGCCTTGCTTGAGGACCCGTAGCCGCTCTAGAGTTTGGGCTGCTGTCTTCTCCACACAAAACCTGCGCAAAAATGACAGATGTACCACATCATAATCTTGAAAATGTCCGACGGGGTACTCTACCAGCCATCTGGATGCTTTGCCACACTGAGGGTAGACTCGAAAACTAACTTCTTATGCAGAGGATCAAGGGGTGGAGGCACATTCAGGCAATAAGAGTTGTCAAATTGCCGCACATGTGCATCCGAATCTTCTCCTTATTTCCCCCGAAACTTAGAATACTTGATGTTGTTGATTGGCGCGCGGCCATGAAGTTATAGGTGGCGGGTGTGTAACCACCGGTGGGGTGAAGGAAACAGCCATCGCGTAGCCATCCCGAGGAGAGGTTTGGGGTGTCAAAAGGTTCCCACTCACCTTTGGAGTGCTGATAGGAGGACAAAAACAGCTCCGCCCCTGCAACCCGAGCTCCGGCCCGCGACTGAGGAAAGAGGCGGGCTACTCGTCGAGCCATGACAAGCTTCGTCAAATAAGCGGTGGCTCTGCCACCTAGTTGCTAGTCCCCCCTAGAACTCGTCCGCATTCGCGAACATCATGGGGTCGCCAAGTGTAATCGCTTTTACTTCTTGCAAAGAGATAATAAGTGATTATGGGACTGGTTACCTTCCTACACAGCATACTTATCTTACAAAAATGATAAAAAAAGATTAAGATAATAGCATGACAAATTCAAGACAAGTTTGGAAAATTTGCACAGAACATGACAGCAGAATTTTGTTTGATTGATTCGTGCATACAATTACATCCATATATAGGAATAGTATCATGT
The DNA here is from genome assembly GCF_041138505.1 of Cibotium barometz. NCBI lineage: Eukaryota > Viridiplantae > Streptophyta > Polypodiopsida > Cyatheales > Cibotiaceae > Cibotium > Cibotium barometz. The sequence goes on along the minus strand of NC_141057.1, from coordinate 8,664,622 downwards.
GATCCAAATAGATACATCTACCTATGACATCCCCTGGAATCCCTAACTGACTATTGCGCATTACGATTTACCCAATGCGATTACAAGAATGCGGTTGCGGTGTGCGGTTAATGCCACAACAGTCGTCGGTGCCCCAAATTTGGGGACCTCGCCCCAAAAAGGATCATACACACTCACCAGGTCACCCGTACAATGGCCACGTAAGGACCAAAGGCTGTGCACCCCCATTGTATGGTCCACACGTACCACCATGTGGACATCCATGTGCCTCTGACCAAAAGGGTACATGTATACCACACCTTTGCCCATGCACCACCACCATATTTTTTCGTAGGCTCATGCAGACCAGTGACCAGTACACTTTGATGGTACACCGTCCCTTTCACCCGTACTTTGCTTAGTACCTCAACCGTACCCTACACCTATATAAACCCTCGGGTGCTCTATGGCCCCAGTAGCTCATTGCATAAAGAACACCCCTAGGCGCTGCGTGCTGCACAAGGCTGTACCGCCACTCTACGTCTGCATATTGTACTTGTTGTACCTAGAGTCATGCCTCTCAGTACCCCTAATCAGCCATCTTTCAACTAAGCCCATTTTTTGTCACCCCAAAAGATGACCCCATCTCAAAAATGCCAAAATGTCATCTTGGGAGAAGCACGCAACAATGCGATTAGAGAAAATGCTCCTAATGCAGCTCCAATCCTCCCTGCAAGCTCCACAAGGGAACGGCGGTGGCCAGGTTAGTTTGGTTATCATTTAAAAAGAGTTTTAAATTATTCTTTAATATTATTATCAATAAATCAGGAAAAAAGATGTAAATTTTTTCATTGAAAAATGTTAGAAATTCTATGAAGCAACTATTTGAAGTGATTTTGTATTTTGTAATCAATGGTTTGTAATGAAATTGCTATCTTTAAGAGAAAGAGTACATGTGAGATCCCACTGCCCCTCTGCGCACCGGATTCCCGGATGGTAGCAGCGGAAGTAGCTTCCTCTTGCGCGGGGCAGGGTTTCTCACTCGGGGCCTCCATCTTGGGGTAAATTCTAAGTAGATTTAGAATGTAAAAATTGAGAAATGGTCAGCCATTACAAAGGAGGTTATGGCAACAAAAATTTAAATTTTGTGGAAATAAGTTTTATCTTTATGTTATTCAAAAAGAGTAATCCCCTCCATTTGTTTATTCTAAAAGTGTTATTTTTATTCTATGCATAAAAAGATATTAGAAATATTTTTATTATAAAAGTGCTATTTTCATTACAATTAATTTCTATGCATAGAAAGATGCATGTTGAAAATATTTTTATTATAAAAGAGTTATTCTCATTAGAATAATTTCTATGCATAGAAAGATGCATATTGGAAATATTTTTATTATAAAAGTGTATTTTCATTAGAATTAATTTCTATGCATAGAAAGATGCATATTGGAAAAATTTTTATTCTAAAAGCGTTATTTTCATCAGAATTAATTTCTATGCATAGAAAGATGCATATTGGAAATATTTTTATTATAAAAGCGTTATTTTCATTAGAAATAATTTCTATGCATAGAAAGATGCATATTGGAAATATTTTTATTATAAAAGCGTTATTTTTGTTAGAATTAATTTTGATTTTATACATAGAAAGATGCATAAAGGAAATTATTTTTATTTCAAAAGACTTATTCTCATTAATTTTGAATTTATGCATATAGAAAGATGCATAAAGGAATTTATTTTTGTTTCAAAAGAGTTATTCTCATTAATTTTGATTTTATGCATAGAAAGATGCATAAAGGAATTTTTTTTTGTTTCAAAAGAGTTATTCTCATTAATTTTGATTTTATGCATAGAAAGATGCATAAAGGAATTTATTTTTGTTTCAAAAGAGTTATTCTCATTAATTTTGATTTTATGCATAGAAAGATGCATGAAGGAATTTATTTTTGTTTCAAAAGAGTCATTCTCATTTTGTAACATACCCATCTTCACTAATAAAGAAATGTTCATGTAATAGATAAATTTATGAGTTTTTATGGTATAAAAATCAATGATTTTATTATTTGAGTCATTTCTACTTAGAATCTTCAAATTTTTAGCCCAAATTTGGGATGTGCGCGCGATTTTACCCTAATATAGGATTTTACAGCATCCAAAACGGACACCGGATCAAGCTTATACGCAAATTTCAGTCATTTTAGTTAAAAAGCGACGACCTTTAAACCTTAATAAATGCACGATCGGGCGTTAGATTGACGAACGGTCTGAACCCAAACGACCATGAGAACCTCCCGGACAAAAAAAAAATTCGCCCCCGAGGCGGTTCGACACGCAAATCGAGGCGAGAACCCCAAATTTGGGTAGCCCGCCCCAAAATTTGGGCCATACACACTTACTAGGGTGCCCATACGATGGCTGCCCAAGAAACAAAGGACGGTCGCCCACTGTATGGTCCACACATACCCCTACGTGGACACCCATGCTGCCCCAGACCAGATAAGGTACATGCATACCACTCCTTTCCCGGACAACTGACACCGTACCTTTCCCCTAGACCCATGCAGGCCACTGATCCATAGCCTTTGATGGTACACCGTCCTTTCGTCCTTGCTTTGCGCAGTGCCCGTACCCTCACCCCTCAGCTATATAAACCCCCGCGGTGGTGCTCCACAGACGGCACGCATTTCTGTGCAGCGTATGCCCTGTTGCACCGCCGTTCGTCCTTGTGTAGCGTACTTGTTGCAGTACAGCCGCCCCTTGCAGCCACCGCTCTCACACCCCCTCATTTGCCTCTTCTCAGATAAGCTAATTTTCCTCCATCCCCCTCTTGCTTAGAGGCAGTGTCCTTAACTCTTCTCCCCCCCGTGTGAATAGACTTACAGCAGCCCTCTAAGTCCTCCTCCACGTTTGTGGTCTTAAGGACATCTCACATTCCCCCCCATTTGCGTAGACTTTAATAAGGGATTTTTGCCTTTAGATAGAGTTCATACGCTATAGTCTTTTGCTCATACGATGAGCAAACAATCTCAGAATCGAGATCCGATTGAAGCGTTTCGACCGTAGCTGAGAGCCCTACAAGTCGACGTCCAAGATGGCCCCATCCCGAAAACGTCAGAATATTGCCCCGAGAGGAGCACGCAACAACGAAATTAGGGAAGATGCTCCCAATGCGGCTCCAACCCTCCCTCTTCAAGCTCCTCAAGGAGATGGTGGCCAGGCTAGATTGGTTATATTTTAAAAGAAAAGTTTTTGTTATAAATATTGCTAATACATGTGTATCTTTTTCTTTTTGAAATAATGACATAAAATTGTATGAAGTTACGAATTGTGTGATGCTGTATTTAATAAATTGCATTGAAATTGTTGTCTTTAAAGAGTGCAAGTTTTCCTAGCTTCAACACTAACTCTGTTCCGTGCTTGTGTAGCCGGGCAGCGTCGTTAGCAAAGCCCGGGAATGGCCCAAGGTATCCCTCGTACCATGGAAAGAGTAAGGTTTGCCGATTGAGGCGAGAGGTTATGATGCTACCTAGTTCTGAGGGCCCAGGCTAGTGCGGTAAATAAGCCCACCCTAGTGTGCAGACATCCCTCTGAGGGGCGGGAGGATCGAGCAATGGAGCCTGAGAGGGCAACAGGCCGGCTTGAGTCCTCGCCAGCCACCGACGCGACGATGAGGTGTATGGTCCCGTAGGGTTTTGCCCAGCATGTAGTGGCTGGAAGGCCGAATTCTAGATCATCGGCAGAATAAAGGAAAAGAATAAGAGAGCCGGTTTGGCTTGTATGGAATTGATTCATGTATCAACTTTTTATATATATATCTTGTCTTTGGCATGATTGTTTTGGGTAAAAAGGCTGTTTTAACAAACCTTATGAAAAGGGCCGTAATTAAGGAACATGTTTATTTATGTCAAACAGCGTGGTAGGATTAATTAGAAAACAAATTGAAGCGTGAGTAGGGTGGAAAGTGGGAGGATGGAATGCCCCGATGGCACCATCCTACGGACAGGTGGACCTGATTAGTCGGGTAGCTTTCCAATAGATCAAAAATTGGTATCAGAGCCGATCTTAGCTCCTAGGAATTTCCATTGAAGGATTGTTTTGCAATGAATGTTTTACCTAACATAATGCTAATTAGTAAAAACATCCTACTAAAACAAATAAGTTGAGTTGATGTCTGAATGATTGTAGGAAAAGGAAGATGCCTACTCCAAGTTTCAAGTTTTCCAATGCATCTTCGAGACTGCTTCGCTCCTCGAATTTCGAGTTCCGCGATACCATGGTGCAGATACTAGAGAAGATGTCCCTCCCTCATTTCTCTTGTATTGAAAGAGGATGGGGTAGAGATTTCTGGAGTCGTGGGCCGAGATATTTCTTCATCCGAGCAGATCGACTTGGGAACCTCACCACCGACCTAAAGCGGATTCGTTGGATTGAAAAGTTGAAGACGATTCGTTTATTTTGGTTCGTCTCAGTACCCCCAGGGCCGACACCTCCGTGACTATAGATGGGATTTGCATACCTCAGGATCGCTGGGTGTATGACAAAGTGATGCAGGTCTTACCTGCTGATAGAGTAGCTGTGTTGGGATCTACCCCAATCCAGAGTCTACCACCCTTACCATCAGTTTATAAAGTCTTAGAAACTACAGTGGAACCCCCATAGTGGAACCCCCATATTTCACCTATGTGGACCGCTCTACCCTTATGTCATAGTCAAGCCTAGGAATTTCCCTTGATAGCAAATAAGACTAATTGTATTAGTCTCAAATCTTTGTAATAAAACTTGTCCTTGTAAATATTTGGAAATAAAATAATTTCAATATTTTACTCTCCAAAAATAAGCGTTGTGCAAATATGAATCTTGTAATCTTAAAATTGTTTTTACAATGATGGCCAGGATGATCACCCTCCACTTCCTAATGCGCTTTACACTGATACCCAGGAGAAGAAGCTCCTGCTCAAGCAAATGCAACCTCCCTCCTTTAATAAAGGAGAAGGTTCAAAGGTTGAGAAGGATGCTGAAGTCTGGATTGAGGCGATGTGGACGATTATTTCTCTGTCGTCGGTACTGGAGTAGCAAATAAGTCTATGCTTGCACGGTTTCGCCTCATCGGAGATGCTAAACTTTGGTGGAAATAGTGGTGCCGTGACAAGGAAGTCACCGAGCATTCTCAAACATGGGAAGACATCAAGCAGGCAGTGAAGGAAAGATATCTTCCCCCATCCCATGAATCCATAAAGATGAATGAGTTTTTTAGTCTTAGGCAGTGCAACTTAACTCTTGAAGACTACTAATTCAAATTTATCGCTCTTCGGAAGTATGCCCTAGCTATGACTACTTCCCAGCAAGTGGCTCGTTTCTGCCAAGGGCTAAATGAACCCTTAGATTCTTGCCTTGAAGCAATGAGACCAAGCACATTACAAGATGCTCTCATACGAGCAAAGCCCCTTGTGAAAGAAATGAAGACTGACAAACCTAAGCATCAAAAGAGATCTTACCTTGAGGCAAATCCTAAAGATCAACCCTACAAGAAACCCCAACAGAATTTTCCCTACTACAACAAAGGGCGACAAGGCAACTCTTTTGTCCCCCACTCGTATGCTGCTTCTTCCAGAGAAGGCTCTCTGTGTTTTGAGTGCAATGAACCGGGACACTTTAGAGCCAACTGTCCCAAGATGGCAACATCATTTCCCCAAGGTAGCAGAGAAAATCAAGGCCGTGGAACCCCTATCAACCAAGGTGCAAGAGGCGGTGGGCGTGGCAGAGGCCGCGGAGGAGCAGTTGCTAGGACCGCTTGTATTATAAGTGAAGAACCGGCCTTGGAAATGGCTGAAGAAGAGTGTGCCACCGTCCATGCGGCAATAGAACACCAAGGTCCGAATAAACAATTTGGTGTAATCCAAACCCCAGCCACTCATCACGGTAAGCCATTTCAGCTTTTGATTGATTGTGGTAGTACCCATTCATTCCTTTCTCCTAGGTGCTTGCAAAAATTAAACTTGAGTCAAAAAATAGCTAGAAGAATGATTGTAGAGTTAGCCAGTGGGAAAGAAGTAGTATCTCGCCACTCTATAGGGAACCTTGATTTTGAGCTGGGTAATGAGCATACTCATGGCCACTTTAGAGTCTTGCCATTAGGAATTTATGATGGAATCCTTGGGATGGATTGGTTAATTGCAAACAAAGCTAGCATTCATTGTAACCAGGGGAGTATCACTTTTGAAAATGAGCATGGCCAAGTAATATCTATTTAGGGGATAACAGGAAAACCTAAACCTAGGGTAGTTAAGGCAAAACATCTTCTCAAGGGAACATGTAAAGGTCAGCAAGTTTTCTTAGTCAACAAAGCCATTGAACCCAGTATGGAGACAGAACCTTCTTGGCTCCAAGAATTCTCTAACATCTTTCCTGACGAGCTTACAGGGCTACTGCCTCCTCGAGAAGTCGATCATGAAATCGAGGTGATCCTTGGAGCCCAACTGGTCTCAAAAACGCCCTATAAAATGTCCCTTCTTGAAGCCATTGAACTTAAAGAGCAACTTTCCCAACTCATTGAGCAAGGATTTGTACGCCCCAGTAGCTCTCCTTGGGGGGCACCTATTCTTTTCCAAAAAAAGAAGGACGAAACTCTCCGCCTCTGCATAGATTATCGAGGGCTAAATCAAGTCACTATCAAGAATAAGTATCCTATCCCTCGCATCGACGAACTTCTTGACAGGCTTCATGGGGCCAAAATCTTCTCAAAAATAGATTTGAGGTCTGGTTACTATCAGATCAAGTCAAGGAAGCAGATATACCCAAGACAGCCTTCAATACTCGTTATGGCCACTATGAGTTTACTGTAATGTCATTCGGGTTAACCAATGCTCCTGCAACCTTCAACCACCTAATGCAAGATATATTCCGTCCTTACTTGGATGAATTTGTGCTTGTTTTCTTTGATGACATCCTAATCTATTCCAAATCAATGGAAGAGCATGAGGAGCATGTGCGTAGAGTTCTGCAATTGTTGCGCAAACACAAACTCTATGCCAAGAAGAGCAAATGTACCTTCTTTACTCATTAAATTGAGTATCTTGGATTCATCGTCTCCAAAGATGGCATTTCAGTAGACCCCGCCAAAGTCAAGGATATTCTGGAGTGGCCACCCCCTAAATCAATTCGTGAAGTTCGTGGGTTTTTGGGAATCACAGGATGGTATAGGATTTTAATCAAAGATTATGCCTTGGTAGCTGCACCTTTAACGGATCTTCTTAAGAAGGATTGCAAAATAGTGTGGCTGCCAATCCATCAAAACAGTTTTGATCAGCTCAACGAGATTATCACTTCTGCCCCAGTCCTGAAACTTCCTAATTTTGCTAAGGATTTTGAAGTGGTTACTGATGCTAGTAGTCTAGCACTTGGCGGTGTCTTAGGCCAAGAAGGAAGACCAGTCGCTTATACTTCCTGCAAGCTGAAGCAATATGAAGCAAATTATGCCACCCATGATTTGGAGCTCTTAGCAGTTGTTCATCGCCTCAAATTATAGAGACATTATCTCTTAGGGGGCAAATTCCAGCTTGTAAGTGACCACAAAATTCTAAAGTGGATCTTCACCCAGCCAAACCTCAACATGCGACAAAGGAGATGGATTGAAATTCTACAAGAATATGACTTCGACATCAAATTTTACCCTGGGAAAGATAATGTGGTAGCAGATGCACTTAGCCGCAAATCTTTCTTGAGTGCAATTTCAATGCCAAATAATCCCATACTGGTCAAGGTGGAAGAAGTTTCATCTCATGACCCAGATTATCAAAGGATGATGAAGTTAGTAGAAGAAGGAGGAAATTCAGAGAAAGAGAAGAATCTAATCAAGGGATACTCCACTCATGAAGGAAGCCTCTACTTCAATCACATGCTATGTATCCCTAAGGATCTGCTTTAAAGAAACTAATCCTCCATGAAGCTCATGATAATCTTGCTGCAGGACACCCAGGCTATGCAAAAACATTAAATGCCGTAAGAAGGAGCTTTCATTGGGCAGGCTTGAAAAATGACGTGCTTCGGTACTTGAAGCAATGTCTCTCATGCCAAAGGATCAAAGCTAAAAGGGTCAAGATGCCTGGAAAACTTCAACCCTTAGATATTCCCCAAATGAAGTGGGAGTGCATTAGTATGGATTTTGTCACAAGTCTCCCCACTGTTCAAGGAGGATATGACTCCATTCTGGTAGTAGTGGACTTACTTACCAAAGTACTAGCTAAGAAGACCTTCAAAGCTTCTGATGTTGCTCGAATATTCATCAAGGAAGTCCTCAAACTTCATGGTCTCCCAAAAAGGATAGTAAGTGATCGGGATTCTGACTTCACTTCAAAGTTCTGGCAGTCTTTATTTCAAGCCCTGGGAACTCAACTTTGCTTCAGCATAGCTTATCATCCAGAGACCGATGGCCAGACTGAGAGAGTAAATCAAGTAATTGAAGACATTCTCAGAGCATACTGTGGACGGGAACCAAGAAGGTGGATTCAATACCTTCCTCTGGTAGAATTTGCCTACAATGCATGTTATCATCAAAGCATAGGAATGTCATCGTTTAAAGCACTCTATGGGCAAGAACGCTTGTGTACTCTAAATTTCTTTGATCCAACCATAAGAGTTGAGGCATCCAGGAAAATGCTCGAAGAGATGGAGGAACAAACCAAGGCAACCCAAAAGGATATTAAAGCTGCCCAAGATCGACAAAAGCATTATGCTGACACCAAGAGGTTTGAAAGGATCTTCAAGGAAGGAGACAAAGTTCTTCTACGAGTGCGACCCAAACGAAGTTCCCTATCACTTGGGAAATATAAGAAACTCAACCCTAGGTATTGTGGTCCCTAAAAAGTTATCAAGTGTCTAGGTAAAAGTGCCTATAAACTCCAGCTCCCAGCCCATATCAAAGTCCACAATGTATTTCATGTAAGTTTATTAAAAGCATATGTACCCAGCCTCGATCATATTCTTGATGATGAACAAGTTGTAGTCCCTACTCAAGGAGTCCTTGAATTACAGCCCAATAGCATCATAGATTCTAGGGAAAGGAAACTCCGAAATATAACTCTTGTAGAACATCTAGTACAGTGGAAAGATTACCTTGAAGAAGATGCAACTCGGGAAGATGAGGCTACACTCTTAAGGGATTATCCCCAATTCATGACGATGATGAGATGAGGACATCTCGATTTCTTTAAGGGGGGAAGGATGTAGCATACCCATCTTCACTAATAAAGAAATGTTCATGTAATAGATAAATTTATGAGTTTTTATGGTATAAAAATCAATGATTTTATTATTTGAGTCATTTCTACTTAGAATCTTCAAATTTTGAGCCCAAATTTGGGATGTACGCGCGATTTTACCCTAATATAGGATTTTATAGCATCCAAAACGGACACCGGATCAAGCTTATACGCAAATTTCAGTCATTTTAGTTAAAAAGCGACGACCTTTAAACCTTAATAAATGCACGGCCGGGCGTCAGATTGACAAACGGTCTGAACCCAAATGACCAGGAGAACCTCCTGGATTTAAAAAAAATTCGCCCCCCCGGGGCGGTCCGACATGCAAATCGAGGCGGGGTGCCCCAAATTTGGGTTCCCCGTCCCAAAATTTGGGCCGTGCACACTTACTAGGGTGCCCGTACGATGGCCACCCAAGAAACAAAGGACGGTCGCCCACTGTATGGTCCACACGTACCCCTACGTGGACACCCATGCTGCCCCAGACCAGATAAGGTACATGCGTACCACTCCTTTCCTGGACAACTCACACCGTACCTTTCCCCTAGACCCATGTAGGCCACTGATCCATAGCCTTTGATAGTACACCGTCCTTTCGTCCTTGCTTTGCGCAGCGCCCGTACCCTCACCCCTCAGCTATATAAATCCCCGGGGGGTGCTCCACAGACAGCACGCATTTCTGTGCAGTGTATGCCCTGTTGTACCGTCGTCCGTCCTTGTGTAGCGTACTTGTTGCAGTATAGCCGCCCCTTGCAGCCACTGCTCTCACACCCCCTCATTTGCCTCTTCTCAGATAAACAAATTTTCCTCCATCCTCCTCTTGCTTAGAGGCAGTGTCCTTAACTCTTCTCCTCCCCGTGTGAATAGACTTACAACAGCCCTCTCAGTCCTCCTCCACGTTTTTGGTCTTAAGGACATCTCACACCCCCCCATTTGCGTAGACTTTAATAAGGGATTTTTGCCTTTAGATAGAGTTCATACGCTATAGTCTTTTGCTCATATGGTGAGCAAACGATCTCACAATCGAGATCCGACTGAAGCATTTCGACTGCAGAAGCGAGCCCTACAAGTCGACGTCCAAGATGTCCCATCCCGGAAACGTCAGAATATTGCCCCGAGAGGAGCACGCAACAACGAAATTAGGAAAGATGCTCCCAATGCGGCTCTAACCCTCGCTCTTCAAGCTCCTCAAGGAGATGGTGGCCAGGTTAGATTGGTTATATTTTAAAAGAAAATTTTTTGTTATAAATATTGCTAATAAATGTGTATCTTTTCCTGTTTGAAATAATGACATAAAATTGTATGAAGTTACGAATTGTGTGATACTGTATTTAATAAATTGCATTCAAATTGTTGTCGTCGTTAGCAAAACTCGGGAATGGCCCAAGGTATCCCTCGTACCATGGAAAGAATAAGGTTCGCCGATTGAGGCGAGAGGTTATGATGCTGCCTAGTTGTGAGGGCCCAGGCTAGTGCGGTAAATAAGCCAACCCTAGTGTGCAGACATCCCTCTGAGGGGCGGAAGGATCGAGCGATGGAGCCTGAGAGGGCGACAGGCTGGCTTGAGTCCTCGCCAGCGATCGACGATGAGGTGTATGGTCCCATAGGGTTTTGCCCAGGCTGGAAGGCCGAATTCTAGATCATCGGCAGAATAAAAGAAAAGAATAAGAGAGCCGATTTGGCTTGTATGGAATTGATTCATGTACCAACTTTTTATATATATATCTTGTCTTTGGCATGATTGTTTTGGGTAAAAAGTCTATTTTAACAAACCTTGTGAAAAGGGCCATAATGAAGGAACATGTTTATTTATGTCAAACAGTGTGGTAGGATTAATTAGAAAACAAATTGAAGCATGAGTAGGGTGGAAAGTGGGAGGATGGAATGCCCCGATGGCACCATCTTACGGATGGGTGGACCCGATTAGTCGGGTAGCTTTCCAACAGATCAAGTGAAAGCCCTACGCTAGATAATTAGGTTCTTGGGCAACTCTATTCTAGAAGACTAGGTCAGTGTGGGCGGCTGTGCCTTGCATGGATGAGAAAAAAAGCGTTGCCTCTAGAAATCAAGTCTAGTAGTTGCCCAATTTATGAGCAATTACCCTATGGGTGATTTGACTTTTAGAAAATCACGCTTCCCCTATGGGATGGGACTAGGTCTTACCTATGAATCGTATCCTTGAATCTCTACATGGTCAAGGTGTCGATAAATAGGAATTTTTCTCCAAAGTTAAGACTTAGTGGACTATCTTAAGTGTTTCTTCTATTTTAGAAGGGGGAACCTTACACATTTAAATTAAATTTATCTATAGAAAGATGCATAAAGGATTTAATTTTATTTCAAAAAAGTTATTTTTTCCTTAAATTTGAATTATGCATAAAGAATCTTTATAAAAAAAATTTAGGATCCTCTTAAATTCTATGTTTAAATTTTGTGAATAGAAGTGATGAGAATATGAGATGAATAGATGTGATGAGATGTGATGCCAATCAGATAAATGTGAATGAATGGATGAGATGTCATGTCATGTGAATCAGAATGTAAATGAATGATATGAGATGTGAGTGAATGTATGTGATGATAAAGGATGTGAATGTGTATGTGAGGAATGGATGTGAATGTGTATGCAAAGAATGGATGTGAATGAATATGTGAAAGAATGGATGTGGACGTATGAGAAAGAATGGATATAGATGTGTATGTGAAAGAATGTGATGCGATGTGACATGAATATATGTGGATATGAAGTGATAGATATAAATGTATGGATAGATGCGAGTAGTCATACATGTGAATGATTGGATGGATGTAGATGAATGAGATGAGATGTGTATGAATAAGATATGATGTGGATAGAAGTGATGTGATTTAATGGTGATGAGAGAATGAATGTGATGGTGGATATGAATGAATGTAATGTGATGGGATATGAATGAATGTGATGGATATGAATGAATGTGATGTGAATCAGGATAGATGTGAATGAATGAGATGTGAGGTAAAATGAATGAGATGTGATGTGAGTGAATGTGATGTGGTCTGAATAATGGGTGGATGAGATGTGAGTGAATGTGATGTGGTCTGAATGGATGAGATGTGAATGAATGTGATGTGATGAGATGTGGATATGGATATGGGTAGATGCGAGTGGATGAGATCTAACGAGGATGAATTGAGGAAACATGTGATGAGATGAAAAATGATGTTATTGAATGAGAATAAGAATCCTTATGAAATGGTTGTGGAATTAAATAATGTGGGTTGATGTGGAAGTGTGGAAAGACGAGAGTTCGTTATAGAAACTGTATTTTTGAATTACTTTTAAATGACTGTTTTATGTCAAAAATGCTGGAGAAGCATTTTGACCGTCTTGTGAATGAGGTCATGGAGACCTAATCTGATAGTTGCAATAGCTAACGGAGAGTCAATGGAGGACGTCTCGCGTAGCAAGGTCGACCGAGGTCTTGACCAGCCTCGGTTCGATTAAAATGGTGAGCTTCCGGTACGGTGGATGAGGGACATAAGGAAGCGGCCTATGAGTGAAGCACTAGGTCACCTATGAGACGAAGGATCCTAGAGGGTGCTGAACATATGGTGCTCGAGCTCTGGGTCACCGACGATACCCACGCGTGTGTTGTGGAAGATATTAGAACAAGGAGTAAGAGTTGTTTTCTGAATTCGGGCATGGATCTGGTTGATTGACCTTGCTGGTCCTCAACGGATGAGTGGCTCTTTTATATGGATATGTTGGTGATTGCTGATCTTCAACGGAGATTCCATTTTGATATGTGAATATATTGTCGATTACTATGAGCTAGGAACTATCGAAAAGGCCCCTGAGTTGGTGAGTGTTCTGGTTGCCAATGATGCCATAGGTACACCGATGAAGGAATGATTGGAAATAAGGATTTAATCGGAGATTTTAAGGACTATGATCATTGACACAATGGTTTCATTAAATGATTATTTTTAAAGATAGCTAATTCTATGAAAAAGGCAATTTCATATTGGGGGTGTGTAAGTGGTGTGACTCGTTTTAAGTTTGCATGAATATCCGGCTAGGGGCCCTGGGAACTCTTTTCCCTGGTACCCCGGACAAAACCTTACCAAATTCTTAATTGGATCCCATCACTACAGTGGTTGGGCGCGGTAGGTTAACCCACGGGACTGGATGGGGTTAGGCTAGACTGTTGGATCCCTAAAATGAGACTCAATTCTGTTATGGTACGATAGATGAAGTAAATCCCGGATAGAAATTGTTCTATGGAAAAGAATCAATGGCTGTGCCTCTCAATGAGGAAAAAAGCATTGGTCTCTATGATCCAATTGCAATCTTTTCCTTGATCTGACTTTGATACTACGGGTTCGGTCAGATCAGTTTAGTTAGTTAAGGCTTTTGACTACGTTAGAGAAAAATTTATCCTAGAGGAATCGCCCGTGCTTTCTGAGCAACGGAAGTTTTTCCAAATTTGATTTTGGAAGAACCGATGGATTAGTCTCTTGTCTGGATATCCGTGGGGGCGAGGCCCTGAGTGTGGGACCCTACCCCGTGTAGTAAGAAGTGCTACTTCCGTTGCTAGCACCCTGAATTTGTTGCACGGTGGGGACAGCCCGATCTTACAACTCGTATCAGAGCAATTTGTCTTAAGTGGATCAACCGAGAAGCCAAGAATGTCATAAATTTAAGAAGTAGCAGTAAAAGGTTGGAATTGTGTGATGAAACTCATACAAACTGATTCAGAATGAAATTCCTAAATTGATAATTGGGTCTTTAGATGTAAGTACTGCAATTATATGGAATCCTTGACTTGCTTGAGGCCTAGACATGATGGTATTTACCTTATAGTTCCAAGGACCGTGACTACCCGTATATACCAAAGGTATAACTACAGCTCTTTACTGGCAACATATACGAGTGAATCTAAGATCTTGAAATTATGAGCTAAAATGCTATCCAGATGATGAATTCAAATGTGGTTGATATGATTTTAAAATTCTAATTGAGAACTAATGAGTTGAATTGGATTCTGATTGAAAAAATGATGATTCCTGAATTTTTTGTTGAAAAGCGATAAACTGAGCAAAACCACAATGAGGATGAATGGGACGAGTCCCTCTGTTGATGTTTGTAACTAGAATGACGATAATGACTTCAGCAAATATGAGATTAGTGGGTTGTTGTGCTGATAGATTGCTATTGTTAACTCTTGACTCAGTGGGTCAAGTTAAGGGATGACAAATTAAAAATCTATAAAATTGAAATGCCCCATGGAGTACTGTTCAGATGGAAATTTCGGTCTAATAGACCATTATTGTGTTAAAGATATGAATGTGATGTTCTGAATGAATTTTCATCTGATAATGCGAGTATCTGTATCCCACAATTCTATGGGGAACCGACCTATCTAAAAAACCCCAAAATCAGATGAATCAAAAATCGGATTTGAATCATAAATAAAGGGACTTAACAAGATTTTTAGTATTGATAGGAACATAGATCGAGGTCGTCATGGTAGAAATGATAACCCCCAACTCGATGAGGAAGAGATCAACTTGGATGTTCGTAAAACTCTTCATAGTTTGCAGCCTAGGCCTTTCAAGGGTGAAGGGGAAAACTTGGGTGAGGCTGTGGAGAAGTGGATCGAAGCAATGGAAGAGTACTTTGATGTCACCGGGTATAATGAGAAGAGCAAAATGGCTCTTGCAAGGCTGAAGATAGTAGAAACAGCTAGAGTGGCATGGAGAAACCACTGCGAGACAAACCATCTGGATCGGAATACCCATACATGGAATGATCTCAAAATTTACCTAAGGACGAGGTTCTGTCCTCCCGGATTTTTGGAAACAAAGATGAACGAATTCTTAGAGCTAACCCAGGGGAGCAGAACTATTGAAGTATATCATCAAGCATTCGCTCTCCTTCTCAAATACTCGCTACCGCTGAATGAAAAACAGTAGATGGCCAGGTTCATTTGGGAACTAAATAAACCTTTGAATATTTTGGTGAAGAACGCCAAGCTAGTTTCCATGGCGGAAGCAGTGCAGATGGCGAAGGATTTCTCCAAGGCCTTTGATGTCAAGGTCCTACCAAAGCCACCACCATCACCTTTCAAAAGGTTTTTAGTTCTAGAAGGTGATTCCAACCTTCCACTGCCTAAGAGATATCAGGGTCAATCCCAAGATATGGAAAGTTCCAGAATGGAAGAAATGTCCTTTTCCTCCCGAAACTCAATCCCCTGGAATTCAACTTCAAAAGTTCCACCCTTGAACAAGGGAGTGAAATGCTATAACTATCAAGGATTTGGACATCGCAATATGGATTGTCCAACTCCTTTTGGATCAAGGTTTTCATGGTAGGGAAATCAGGGATCAAGGTTCTAGACTGGAGCTCCTTCCTTTCAAAAAAGTAATCAGGTTTCTATCCGCCAAAATCAGGGAAATCCCAGAGGTAGACCCTCTAACCAACCCGCAGTTTCAAACCAAAGTAATGCAAGACCTCTGCCTCAAAATAGGGGAAGTCAAAGAGAGTTGTTTCCAAATCGGCCGTCCACTTCCAAGGTAGTAACGGTGGAAGTGATTGAAGAAGAAGAAGAAGATGAAAGAGATCATACTCCACCTGCGAGATGAGGACATCTCGCGTTTTTGGGATAGGATGTAAGATTCCTCCCCCAGCCCCTTAAGATGTCCAGTTTCTCCCACTTCCAAGGCAGTAACGGTGGAAGTGATTGAAGAAGAAGAAGATGATGAAAGAGATCATACTCCACCTGTGAGATGAGGACATCTCACGTTTTTGGGATAGGATGTAAGATTCCTCCCCGATCTTCTTAAGATGTCCAGTTTCTCCCCCTATAATCAATCCCCTTTTCAAAATAATGATAGATCTTGTTTCTATCTGTTTTGGCTTAGAGAGAGAAAATATTCTAGAGAGAGGTAATTTAGTTTCTAGATATCTTTGAATGGAAAAATATCCCCTCTTATTAAAACGATTTTCCCTGAAATAGAAATTCAAAAAGAACTTTCCAGTGCGCAATTGGAATAAATTGAAAATAGGTAAAAAGGACCTTAGCCTGAGGGTCCTGATTTTCTGAAAATTTTGGATTAAGGTTCCTATGCACCAATAAGATTAATCCAAACTTAGGGAGGAGATAAATTGAAGAATAAAAGAAAATCTCCCAAAAATGCGTAAATACTCGCAGAAGACGAAGAGTTGACTAAGGAAAAGGTTGATTAGTTAAAAAAAGAAGAGATATTTAGAGGAAATGATGCATCTGGACACCTCAGTGTGGGGAATTCCCCTCATGAAGGAGGAAACTATTTCACATGTGTGGATGCGTTTTAAATTCACAAATAATGAGATATTTTCATCTCTCCTGTTTCAACTAGATCCAAAAAGTAAGCTAAACTGACTTAAAAATGGTCAAAAAGTGACCAAACTGATCTGGAAAATTCTAGAATCAGTTTGCTTGGTTAGAGGCTCACTTTTTCCTATAAATAGAAGCCTCCCCCTTTGTAAAAGGTTGATAGTGTTTATGCAGTGTTATTGTACTCCTCCCCAAGAGCCAAAAACATTGAATTCTTTGATAATTCATTTGTTTTTGACTAATTCCTCTACAAAGAATTGGTGGCCACTCTTGGTCCAAGCAAGAGTAGAACCCTCAATCCCTTAAGCCAAAGGCAAGCTCACAAAACTCCATGTAAGTTAGAAATTCTACTTTTTTTAAAATTCTATTCTATGGTTTTCAGATTTCTTATTTTTTTTAAATGTGAAATTGGATGTTATGCCTTGATGGAAAGGCTCCCCCTTCTCTTCATTAAGAATTTCAGCCTTTCTTTATCCTAAAATAATAAACAAACAAAATAAGTTAAACTTTCCTATTGATTTCTCTTTAGAAGTGAAAATTGATTAGATTAGAGTGTTTTAAATCATCTTGGGGTAAATTCTAAGTACATTTAGAATGTAAAAATTGAGAAATGGTCAGCCATACAAAGGAGGTTATGGCAAAATTTTCTTAAATTTTTTGGAAATAAGTTTTATCTTTATGTTATTCAAAAAGAGTAATCCCCTCCGTTTGTGTATTCTAAAAGTGTTATTTTCATTCTATGCATAAAAAGATGCATATTGGAAATATTTTTATTATAAAAGCGTTATTTTCATTAGAATTAATTTCTATACATAGAAAGATGCATATTGAAAATATTTTTATTATAAAAGCGTTATTTTCATTAGAATTAATTCTTATGTATAGAAAAATGCATATTGGAAATATTTTTATTATAAAAGCGTTATTTTCATTAGAATTGATTTCTATGCATAGAAATATGCATATTGAAAATATTTCTATTATAAAAGCGTTATTTTCATTAGAATTAATTTCTATGCATAGAAAGATGCATATTGGAAATATTTTTATTATAAAAGTGTTATTTTCATTAGAATTAATTTCTATGCATAGAAAGATGCATATTGGAAAAATTTTTATTAGCGTTATTTTCATTAGAATTAATTTCTATGCATAGAAAGATGCATATTGGAAATATTTTTATTATAAAAGTGTTATTTTTATTAGAATTAATTTTTATTTTATACATAGAAAGATGCATAAAGGAATTTATTTTTATTTCATAAGAGTTATTCTCATTAATTTTGAATTTAGCATAAACAGATGCATAAAGGAATTTATTTTTATTTCAAAAGAGTTATTCTCATTAATTTTGATTTTATGCATAGAAAGATGCATAAAGGAATTTATTTTTGTTTCAAAAGAGTTATTCTCATTAATTTTGATTTTATGTATAGAAAGATGCATGAAGGAATTTATCTTTATTTCAAAAGTTTATGCTCATTAAAATCAAATTCATAAAGGATTTAATTTTATTTCAAAAGTGTTATTTTCTTTAAATTTGAACTATGCATAAATAGATGCCTAAAGAATTTTTATTAAAAAAATTAGGATCCTTTTAAATTCTATGTTTAAATTCTGTGAATAGAAGTGATGAGAATATGAAATGAATAGATGTGATGCGAATCAGATAAATGAAAATGAATGGATGAGATGTGATGTCATGTGAATCAGAAATGTAAATGAATGATATGAGATGTGAGTGAATGTATGTGATGATAAAGGATGTGAATGTGTATGTGAGGAATGGATGTGAATGTGTATGCGAAGAATGGATGTGAATGAATATGTGAAAGAATGGATGTGGATGTATGAGAAAGAATGGATATAGATGTGTATGTGAAAGAATGTGATGCGATGTATGAGAAAGAATGGATATAGATGTGTATGTGAAAGAATGTGATGCGATGTAAAGAGATGAGATGTGACATGAATATATGTGGATGTGAAGTGATAGATATGAATGTATGGATAGATGCGAGTAGTCGTACATGTGAACGATTGGATGGATGTGGATGAATAAGATGAGATGTGTATGAATAAGATATGATGTGGATAGAAGTGATGTGATTTAATGGTGATGAGAATGAATGTGATGGATATGAATGAATGTGATGGGATGGGATGTGAATCGGGATAGATGTGAATGAATGAGATGTGAGGTAAAATGAATGAGATGTGATGTGAGTGAATGTGATGTGGTCTGAATGGATGAGATGTGAGTGAATGTGATGTGGTCTGAATGGATGAGATGTGAATGAATGTGATGTGATGACATGTGGATATGGGTAGATGCGAGTGGATGAGATCTGATGAGGATAAATTGAGGAAACATGTGATGAGATGAAAAATGATGTGATTGAATGAGAATAGGAATCCTTATGAAATGGTTGTGGAATTAAATAATGTGGGTTGATGTGGAAGTGTGGAAAGACGAGAGTTTGTTATAGAAACTATACTTTTGAACTATTTTTAAATGACTGTTTTATGTCAAGAATGCTGGAGAAGCATTTTGACCGTCTTGTGAATGAGGTCGTGGAGACCTAATCTGATAGTTGCATTATCTGACGAAGAGTCAATGGAGGATATCTCGCGTAGCAAGGTGGATCGAGGTCAAGACCAGCCTCGGTTCGATTAAAATGGTGAGCTTCCGATACGGTGGTGGATGAGGCACCAAGGAGGCAGCCTATGAGTGAAGCGCTAGGTCACCTCTGCGAAGGATCCTAGAGGGTGCTGACCATACGGTGCTTGGGCTCTCGGTCGCCCGACGATACCCATACGTGTCGTGGAAGATATTGGAACAAGGAGTAAGAGTTGTTTTCTGAATTCGGGCATGGATTTGGTTGATTGACCTTGCTGGTCCTCAATGGATGAGTCCATGGCTCTTTTATATAGATTCGTTGGTTGATCTTGCTGATCTTCAACGGAGATTCCATTTTGATACGTGAATATATTGCCGGTTACTATGAGCTAAGAACTATCGAAAAGGCCCCTGAGTGGACAGGTGGCGAGCGTTCTGGTTGCCAATGATGCCATAGGTACACCGATGAAGGAATGATTGAAAATAAGGATTTAACAGGAGATTTTGAGGATTATGATCAGTGACACAATGGTTTCATTAAATGATTGTTTTTAAAGATAGGTGTATCTGTGAAAAAGGTAATTTCATATTGGGTATGTAAGTGGTATGACTAGTTTTAAGTTTGCATGAATATCCGGCTAGGGAGCTTGGGAACTCTTTTCCCTGGTACCTAGGACAAAACCTAACCAAATTCCTAATTGGATCCTATCACTAGAGTGGTTGGTTGGTTGGCTAACCCATGAGAATGCATGGGTTTAGGCTGGACTGATGGATCCCTAAAATGAGACTCAATTCTGTTATGGTACGATAGATGAAGTAAATCCCGGATAAAAATTGTTCTATAGAAAAGAATCAACGACTATGCCTCTCAATGAGGAAAAAAGCGTTGGTCTCTATGATCCAAGTGCAATCTTTTTCTTGATCTGACTTTGATACTACGGGTTTGGTCAGATCAGTTCAGTTAGTTAAGGCTTTTGACTACGTTAGAGAAAAATTTATCCTGGAGGAATCACCCATGCTTTCCGGGCAAGGAAAGTTTTTCCGAATTCGATTTTGGAAGAATCGATGGATTAGTCTCTTGTCCGGATATCCGTGGGTGAGGCCCTCAGTGTGGGACCCTACCCCGCACAAGAAGTGCTACTTCCACTGCTAGCACCCTGAGAATTCATTGCACGGTGGGGGGACAGGGATCTTACAGCTGCTGGTATTAGAGCAATTTGGCTAAAGTGGATCAACTGAGAAGCCAAGAATGTCGTAAATTTAAGAAGTAGCAGTAAAAGATTGGAATTGTGTGATGAAACTCATACAAATTAATATTCAGAATGAAATTCCTAAATTGATAATTGGGTCTTTAGATGGAAGTACTGCAATTATATGGAATCCCTGACTTGCTTGAGGCCTAGACATGATGGTATTTACCTTATGGTTCCAAGGACCGTGACTACCCGTATATACCGAAGGTACAATTGCATCTTTTTTACTGGTAGTATATACGAGTAAATCTAAGATCTTGAAATTATAAGCTAAAATGCTATCCAAATGATGAATTCGAATGTGGTTGGTATGATTTTAAATTTCTAATTGAGAAGAGCTGATGAGTCTCTTGTCCGGATATCCGTGGGCGAGGCCCCGAGTGTGGGACCCTACCCCATGCAAGAAGTGCTACTTTCGCTGCTAGCACCTTGAATTTGTTGCGCGATGGGGACAGGGATCTAACATCTCACCCATTCACATCTCACCCGTTCACATCTATTTACGTCACGTCGCATTTATTCACATCTATTTACGTCACATCGCATTTATTCACATCCATTCACATCTATTTGCGCGGTGGGGACAGGGGTCTTACATCTCACCCATTCACATCTATCTTGGTTCATGAATATCACATCACATCTATTCACATCTATTTACGTCACGTCGCATTCACATCCATTCACACCTCATCGCATTTATTCACATCCATTCACATCTCATCGCATTTATTCACATCGTGGGTATAACTACATCTCTTTACTGACAATATATATGAGTAAATCTAAGACCTTGAAATTATAAGCAAAAATGCTATCCAGATGATGAATTCAAATGCTAGTTGATATGATTTTAGAATTATGGTTGAGAATTGATGAGTTGATTTGGATTCTAACTGAAAGATAATGATTCCTGAATTCTAGTCGAAAGAAGATAAGATAAACAAAGCCACAATGAGGATGAATGGGACAAGTCCCAGTGATGATGATAGTAACTAGAATGACGATTTGACTTCAGCAAATCACTATGAGATTAGTGGATTGTGCTGACAGATTACTGCTATTTGACCCTTGACCCAGTGGATCTAATTAAGGGATGACAAAATAAAAACCTGTATAACTTAAATTCCCGTGGAGGAATGATCAGATGGAATTTTCGGTCTGATGGACCATTACTATGTTAAAAATATGAATGAGTTATTCTCTGATAATGAGTTCTGTATGTTCTTCTGTTAGAAGGGATATTTATCCCATGATTCTGTGGGGGGCTGACCAATCTAAAGAACCTTAGAATCAGTTGGATCTAAAGTCGGATTTGAATTATAAATAAAGGGACTTAACAAGAATTTTTGTATTGATAGGATCATGGATCGAGGTTGTCGTGGTAGGAATGATAACCCCCAACTTGATGAGGAAGAACTCAACTTGGACGTTCATAAAACTCTTCATAGATCGCAGCCTAGGGTGAAGGGAAAACTTGGGCGAGGCTGTGGAGAAGTGGATCGAAGCAATGGAAGAATACTTCGATGTCACCGGTTACAACGAGAAAAGTAAAATGGCTCTTGCAAGGTGGAAAATAGTAGAAACAGCCAGAGTGGCATGAAGAAACAAGTGCGAGATAATCTGTCTAGATTAGAACACCCAGACATGGAATGATCTCAAAATTTACCTAAGGAAGAGATTATGTCCTCCCCACTTTTTGGAAACCAAGATGAATGAATTCTTAGAGTTAACCCAGGGGAGAAGAACTATTGAAGTGTATCACCAAGCGTTCACTCTCCTCCTCAAATACTTGCCATCGCTGGACGAAGAACACTTGATGGTGGCCAGGTTCATTCGGAGACTGAACGAACCTTTGAATATCCTAGTGAAGAACGCCAAGCCAATTTCCATGGCCAAAGCAGTGCGGATGGTGAAGGATTTTGCCAAGGCCTTTAATGTAAGGTCCCACCGAAACGAGCACCATCGTCTTTGAAAAGATTTCTAGCTCCTGAAGGTGATTCCAATCTTCCACCGCCTAAGAGACAATGAAGTCAAGCTCCGGATATGGAAAGTTTAAGAATGGAAGAAAGGTCCTTTTTTCGAAACTCAATCCCCTGGAATTCAACTTTAGAAGTTCCACCCTTGAACAAGGAAGTGAAATGCTATAACTGTCAAGGATTTAGACATCACAGTATGGATTGCCCAACTCCTTTTGGATTAAGGTTTTCGGGGCGGGGAAGTCATGGACCAAGATTCCAGACTCCAGCTCCTTCCTTCCAGAGTAATCACGTTCCTTTCCGCCTTAATCAGGGAAATCCCAAAGGTAGACCCTTTAACCAACCCTCAATGCAAGACCTCCACCTCAGAATAAGGGAAGTCAAAGAGAGATGTTCCCGAATCAGCCGTCCGCTTCCAAGGCAGTAACGCTGGAAGTGATTGAAGAAGAAGAAGACGAAAGAGATTATACTCCACCTGTGAGATGAGGAAATCTCACGTTTTTAAAGTGGGATAGGATGTAAGATTCCTCCTCCAACTTTTGAGGCGTAAAGGTGTAAGAACCTCCCCTTGTGTTCTTGTAATTATTCCCCTCTCTAAAATAAAAGAAAGATCTTGTTTTACCCTGTTTTGGCCTAGAGAGATAAAATGTCTAGAGAGAGATAATAAAAAATTGAGATATCTTTGGATATAAAAATCCTCCTAGTGTCTAAAATGGTTTCCCCTGAAACTAAAATTCAATAAGAACTTTCCAATGTGCATTTGGAATTAATTAAAAATACGTATAAAGGATCTTAGCCTAAGGGTTAAGATTTTCTGAAAATTTTAAATTATGGTCCAATTAAGATTCCTATGGGGACCAGTAGGATTAATCCAAGTGTTGGGATGAGATAAATCCAAAGAATAAAAGAAAATATCCAAAAATGAGTAAATGCTCACATAAGAGGAAGAGTTGACTGAGTACAAGGTTTATTAGTTAAAAACTATGAGATATTACTAAAAAGATGAGATATTTTAGAATAATGATACCATTTTGACACCTTGGTAACGAGGGGGGAGACTTTGAGGTAGGCACCTATTTCACACATGTGGATGAGTTTTTAATTCAAAAAAATTGTGATATTTTTATCTCTTCTCTCTCCTGGAACAAACCAAATCAAAAGGGAGCCAAAAACTAGGTGCAAATCTTGTCCAAATTCAGCCAAACTAGGTGCAAATCTTGTCCAAATTCAGCCAAACTGAACCAAGAAAATTCTAGAACCTAGTTGGACTTGGTCTCACCTAACTGAACTAGGTTCTAGAATTTTCTTGGTTCAGAAAAATTCTAGAACCTAGTTGGACTTGGTTAGAGGCCTCCCTCACCTAACTGAACTAGGTTCTATAATTTTCTTGGTTCAAGCAAATTGAACCAAGAAAATTCTAGAACCTAGTTGGACTTGGTTAGAGGCCTCCCTCACCTAAAAATAGATCCCTAGTCTTTTGCAAAAAAATCTGTGAACTATACCATGCTAGTATTACATTAAAATAATGATATTTTCTATTATCCCTTAAAAATCCTCTACATTTTGGAGAAATTGGAGCTTCTCTCTCTCTTCAACCATCCTTGGAGCTTTCATCTCGACACACTAACGAATTGATTGGTTGGTGGCTTCTACTCAGATAGAGAAGAAAATAAAATCAAGAGGTAAGATGTAATTTCATGGTTTTTCTCTACTATTCTCAATGTTTTCACTTCTCAACCCCTCTCAAGCTTGAGAAGTTTCTAAATTAAGTGTTTATAATACAAATCAAGCTTTTCTTAAGAGTTGTAATGAGTAATTAAGAAAAATTTATATTTATGCTTAATTAGGATTCTTTTTATGTTTATCTCTCTCTCCCCAAAAGAATGGTCATTCCTATGAACAATTCTCTATTCAAATGATGCTTCTCATTGATAAATTCGTAATTCACAAATCAAACTCTAGGCTTCTGAAGCTAGAGGTTAAGAAAGTGGCTTTTTATACTTTTATGCTTCTAAAATTATGATAGTCTTATGATTTAAATTCATAAATTGGATTTAAGTTTAGAAGATAGTTATACTATCATAATTGTATTACTAAGTTTATTCTTTTCAAAAATATTAAAAATTATCAGTAATAGCAGCGGAGCTATGGAAAAAATTTTAAGAAGTTGATTTATAATTCATTCTTATGCACGTAACGTGAAAAGAGGACTTCCTACCATATTCTAGGATTTGTCATCCTATGCTAAAAGAATGATTTTCATCACATTCAATGGAAAACTAATTTTTAAGGTCTACGCATAATTAAATAATTAAGAAAAGAGAAAATTATGGTAATCTTATTTGAAAGATAAAAGAGGAATTCCCATGACATTTGGAATTCAATCATTTAAATAAGAAAAGTGGAATTCTTAGCATATTGAAGTAATGGATATTTTTATTAAAATTCAAAGTTGAATTATCCAAAAGGAGTTGGGAAATCCATACTGTGATGTCCAAATCCTTGACAATTATAGCATTTCACTTCCTTGTTCAAGGGTGAAACTTCTGAAGTTGAATTCCAGGGGATTGAGTTCTAGAAAAAAGGACCTTTCTTCCATTCTAGAACTTTCCATATCCTGAGCTTGACTTTGTTGTCTCTTAGAGGTGGTGGAAGGTTGGAATCACCTTCAGGAGCTTCGGCGGGATCTTGACATCAAAGGCCTTGGCGAAATCTTTTGCCATCTGCATTGCTTCGGCCATGGAAACTGGCTTGGCATTCTTCACTAGGATATTCAAAGGTTCGTTCAGTCCCCGAATGAACCTGGCCATCAGCTATTCTTTGTCCAGCGGTGGCGAGTATTTGAGGAGGAGAGTGAACGCTTGATGATACACTTCAATAGTTCTGCTCCCTTGGGTTAACTCTAAGAATTCATTCATCTTGGTTTTCAAAAAGCTGGGAGGACATAATCTCTTCCTTTGGTAGATTTTGAGATCATTCCATGTCTGGGTGTTTCGATCTAGACAGTTTGTCTCGCAATGGTTTCTCCATGCCACTCTGGCTATTTCTACTCTCTTTAGCCTTGCAAGAGCCTTTTTACTTTTCTCGTTGTACTCGGTGACATCAAAGTATTCTTCCATTTCTTCGATCCACTTCTCCACAGCCTCGCCCAAGTTTCCCTCCCTCCTTCACCCTTTTGAAAGGTCTAGGATGCGATCTATGAAGAGTTTTATGAACATCCAAGTTGAGTTCTTCCTCATCGAGTTGGGGGTTATCATTCCTACCACAATGACCTTGATCCATGATCCTATCAGTACGAAAATTCTTGTTAAGTCCCTTTATTTATAATTCAAATCCGACTTTAGATCCAACTGATTCTAGGGTTCTTTAGATTGGTCAGTCCCCCACAGAATCATGGAATAAAGATCCCTTCTAACAGAAGAACATACAAAACTCATTATCAGAGAATAATTCATTCATATTTTTAACACAATAATGGTCCATCAGACCGAGAATTCCATCAGATCATTCCTTCACAGGAATTTATGTTATACAGGTTTTCAATTTGTCATCCCTTAATTAGATCCGCTAGGTCAAGGGTCAAACAATAGCAATCTGGCAGCACGATCCACTAATCTCATAGTGATTTGCTGAAGTCACAATCATCATTCCAGTTACTATCATCATTCCAGTTACTATCATCATCACTGGGATTCGTCCTATTCATCTTCATTGTGGCTTTGTTCATCTTATCTTCTTTCAACTAGAATTTAGGAATCATTATCTTTCAATCAGAATCCAAATCAACTCATCAATTCTCAACCATAATTCTAAAATCATATCAACTAGCATTTGAACTCATCATCTGGATAGCATTTTTGCTTATAATTTCAAGGTCTTAGATTTACTCGTATATATTGTCAGTAAAGAGCTACAATTATACCCATGGTATATAAGGATAGTCACGACCCTTGGAATTATAAGGTAAATACCATCATATCTAGGCCTCAAGCAAATCAGGGATTCCATACAATTGTGGTACTTCCATCTGAAGACCCAATTACCATTTTTATGAATTTTTATTTTGAATTATCAATTTGTATGAATTTCATCACACAATTACAATCTTTTACTGGTACTTCCTTAATTTTTGACATTTCTTGCTTTTTCTCAGCTGATCCACTTTACCTAATTTGCTCTGATACTAGAGTTGAAAGATCCCTGCTCCCTTCGCGCAAGGAATTTGGGGGTGCTAACAGCGGAAGTAGCACTTCTTGCGCAGGGCAGAGCCAGATCCATATATAAAAGAGCCATGGACTCATCCATTGAGGACCAGCAAGGTCAATCAACCAGATCCATGCCCGAGGTCAGAAAATAACTCTAACACCTTGTTTCATTTTTCTTCCTGGATGCACGTGTGGGTATCTTCGGCGCGACCCAAAGCCCGAGCACCGTATGGTCAGCACCCTCTAGGATCCTTCACAGGTCACCTAGAGCTTCACTCATAGGCCGCTTCCTTGGTCCCTCATCCACCGTACCGGAAGCTCACCATTTAAATCAAACCGAGGCTAGTCAACACCTCGGTCGACCTTGCTATGCGAGACGTCCTCCATTGACTCTCCGTCAGTTGTTGCAACTTTATCACTTAGGTCTCCACGACCTCATTCACAAGATGGTCAAAATGCTTCTTCAACATTCTTGACATAAAAGAGGCATTTAAAAACAGGTCATAAATACAGTTTCACAAACTCTCATCTTTTCACATCGTTCCACATCATTTCTCGTTATTCCACATTCTTCTAAATCAATTCACTTTGCTTAATCCACATCCAATCATATGTATTCCCATCGTCCTTCATCCATTCTCATCTAATCACATTATATTACATCCCATCGTCCTTCATCCATTCTCATCTAATCACATTATATTACATCCCATCGTCCTTCATCCATTCTCATCTAATCACATTATATTACATCCCATTGTCCTTCATCCATTCTCATCTAATCACATTATATTACATCCCATCACATCTATCCTCATCACATCTTATCCATTCTCATCTACCCATATCCACATCACATCACATCACATCTATTCACATCACATCTCATCCATTCACATCTATCCCGATTCACATCACATCCACATCACATCTCACCCATTCACATCTATCCCGATTTATATCACATCCACATCACATCTCACCCATTCACATCTATCCTGATTCATATCACATCACATCACGTCACATCGCATTCACATCCATTCACATCTCATCGCATTTATTCACATCCATCACATTCATTGCATTCCCATCCCATTACATACATTCTATCCACATTACATCACATCTATATCCATCCATATCTCATCACATCCATACACATTCTATCTCATTCATCCACATCCATCAAGTCATCCACATGCATGTCTATCCACATCCATCCATACATTCACATTCACATCCACATATATTCACATCACATCACATTTCATCCACATCTCATCACATTCACATCCACATCCCTTTACACCACATCACATCTCATCCACATCCACATCCATTTACATCACATCACATCCTTTCACATCCACATCTACATTCATTTACATCACATCACATCCTTTCACATCCACATCCACATCCATTTACATCACATCACTATTGAGATTCAAGCTCGATGTCAGCTTATGCCAGTTGCACTATGTGCTGGTATGTTAGGTAGTCACATGTGTGAGACATAAAACGTCCAACTGGTCATAGTGTAGACATAGCTAGGGTTAGCTGTGTGTGGACACATGGCTTTATGCATTGTGTGAGAAGGGAGATGGCTTCTCTCTATGGTAATGTGTTGTAGATTATGGCTCATGGCTTTATGCATTGTGTGAGAAGGGAGATGGCTTCTCTCTATGGTTAGGGTTTGCAATATACATTAGGGTTTGCTCTTGTGCATGTGTGTCTCCTCTCTCTCTACCTATTTTTCATCATGGTATCAGAGCTTGGTGCTCTCTATCCGGGCTTATGTGAGTGAGTGAGAGAAGAGGGAGAAGATGCTGTGAAGAAAAGCTATGAAGCTTGCCATCGGAGTTGTGAAGCCTGGAGCACACCGATTTCATCAAATCTGAGAGCTTGGCCTACCGGGTAAGGACTACTAAACATCCTTGAGCGGATTGCAGGTGTAAAAACACAAACAACACTAGATTTGAGCAAAGAGAAAGTTCTATTTTGCAAGCTCTCCATTAAAGCTTGAATGTGGTCAATGTATGAGGCAAATGGCTGCAAATCTGACAAAGAATCGTGTATCTAGAAAATGGGAATGTATTGGCAACTCATGTGCAAGCTGTTGAAATGTCAAGCTCGTATACAGCTGGAGGATAGCACATGGGTGCTGACAGAGTGACAGAAGCCATTGAAGCTGTGGAGCAAAAGAAAGCTGTGGAGCACACACCGGCATCAAATCTGAGAGCTAAGGACCATTGGTAAGTGTAGCAAGACCCCCTCTGCGGATTGCAGGTGCCAAAGAGCAAGTTCAGTGAAGATTGAAGTGCATAAAGCAAGCAGAAAATTTCTGGTTTTGGAGCTTTCATGGAAAGCTTGTGAAGGAATGTATTTTGTCAAAAGTATTGGTGCAAATACAAAGGAAACACAAAGGTTCACATGTATTGTGAAAGGGCACATGTATTAGCAACACTGGAGCAAACCATTGCATGAAACATTGATGTATTTCAGGAGATTTGTGAAAGAAAAATTCTGGTTTTTTTTACTCCTGCAAACCAGAGAATATATGCCCCGTGGAGGATCAATTGTGGCAATTCTACTCAAAATTGAGCCAAACCCTTCATACCCATGATGCATTAGGTCATTGCTAAGAAGCTTGTCAACTCAATTGTGAAAAGCCCTCTCTCTACAGGCCCCAGGAGCAGGCGGCGCATTTCTCTGCAAATTTTGGACAGTTTTCATCATCTAAACTCATATTTGATCATTACAAGGTCTTTACAAGAGGTTGAAGTCACTTGGAGCTTAGAAAATACTTTTTTGGAGCTGACATTAACATTTGGGAAGCTTACTTGAAGGATTTGGAGCTCATTCAACTCAATAACCAGTCATTAGCAAAAGTACAGAACTGTGTTGCAGAAACAGAGCTTCACTAATGCAAGCATTAATCTCTACCTGTTGAGAATTAGACTAATTCCTCTGGTACAAGCAAGGAGCAAGGTGTTGCTAAACGTTTGATTCAAAAAATTTTGAATTTGGATAAGATTTGAAGGAGATAGAGCATTTTTAGTGAGAGGTGGTACCTGACAGATGCAGAAAAAGGCAAACTAGGAGCTACAAAAATTGGTGGTTCTCATTCCCCTTGAAGAATTTGATCAAACCCTTCTAGGATATGTTGGAGAAATGTGTTGGGAAGCCAATGCAAGCTGAATCATTGCATTTGGACAAGATTTGAAGGATTTAGAGCAAGATCTTTGACTGGTTCTCTGGCGAGAAAAAAAAAACCAGAAAATTTTTTGTGAAGGAGTATCATGTGTTTTCAACTTTGATCGAGTGTACATTGTTGATGAATCATTGTGGGATGTAAATGCACACAATTTGCAAGCATTTGATGTGATTTGGAGAGATTTGGAGCATTACAGGTACTTCATACATTGTGATCGACGGGGTACATCTACTACATTTTTTGCAAAAATGGGAGATGGTCCGATACAGATTGTTGGAGAGAAGCTTGATCGCACTAACTTTCAAGTGTGGAAGTTTCAAATGAAGAGTTTTTTGAAAGGCAAAGGTTTATGGAGTCTTGTCTCGGAGGAAGACCCAGAGCCATACCTACCTCCTCAACCAAATAATGCTCAGATGTTGGCTCACAAGCAATGGGTAGAGCGGTCTTCGAAAGTGTTGCATTATTTTTCCATATGTGTAACAGATGCCTTGCTTATTCACATCCAAGATGCAGATACACCGAAAGAAGCATGGGGTATATTGTGCCGAATGTATGAGACAGACACTGGTGCAAGGAAGATACAACTAAAGCAACAGATTCACAGTGTAACACGAAGGAATAGGAGTATACATGAGTATGTTCAGGAAATCAAGGGTTATGCAGATTCTGTAAGATCCCTGTTCCCACCGAGCAACGGATTTGGGGTACTGGCAGCGGAAGTAGCGCTTCTCGCGCGGGACAGGGGTCCCACACTCGGGGCCTCGCCCACGGATATCCGGATAAGAGACTAATCCGTCGGTTGTTCCAAAACCGAACCCGGAAAAACTTTCTTAACCGGAAGCACGGGCGATTCCACCAGGATAACTTTTTACTCTAATGTAGTCAAGATCATTTCTGATCGAGATGATCCAATTACATCTATAAGATACTTAGTCAGTTCAAGGAAGAAACTTGCACTTGGATCATTGGGATCAACGCTTTTTTCCCCATTCAAGAGGCACAGCCGTTGATTCCTATCCATAGAACAGTTACTGTCCGGGATTTTTTTTTGATTTTTTTTTTTTCTATCGTAAAAACAAAAGTTTGAGTCTCGATTTACGGATCCATCAGTCCAGCCTAACCCCATCCAGTCCCATGGGTTAGCCAACCGCCCAACCACTGTAGTGATGGGATCCAATTAAGAATTTGGTTAGGTTTTGTCCCGGGTACCAAGGAAAAGAGTTCCAAGGCCCCCTAGCCGGATGTTCATGCAAAATAAAACTAGTCACACCACTCACACACCCAATATGAAATTGCCTTTTTTCAACCAGATTCAACCAGTTTAAAACAATCCTTTAATAAAACCATAGTATCATTGATCACCATCTTCCAATTTATCCAATTGATTCTTAATTTCCCATCATTCCTTCATCAGAGTATCTATGGCATCATTGGCAACTAGAACGCTCAGGAGCCGTTTCGATAGTTCCTAGCCCATAATACTTGGCAATATAATCACTTAACAAGATGGACTCTCGTTGAAGATCAGCAAGATCAACCAACAGATCCATGTAAGGAGCCATGGACTCATCCATTGAAGACCAGCAAGGTCAATCAACCAGATCCATGCTCGATTTCAGAAAACAACTCCAACTCTGTTCCAATATCTTCCTCGACGCACGCGTGGGTATCCTAGGCAACCCAGAGCCCGAGCACCGTATGGTCAGCACCCTCTAGGATCCTTCGCAGGTAACCTAGCGCTTCACGCATAGGCCGCTTCCTTGGCCCCTCATCCACCGTACCGGAAGCTCACCATTTTAATCGCACCGAGGCTGGTCAAGACCTCGGCCGACCTTGCTACGCGAGACGTCCTTCATTGACTCCCCGTCAGCAGTTGCAACTTTCTCATCACGACCTTAATCACAAGACGGTCAAAATGCTCCCCCCAGCATTCTTGACATAAAACAATCATTTACAGACAGCATTTACAAACAGCATTTACAAACAGTTTACAATACAATTTCTATTTTAACTTTCATTTTGCCACATTATCCCTCCTCAATCTACATTACTTATTCCATATTCCATTTATATGTATACTCATCCCATCACATCATTTCCATCTCATCACTTCAGATTCCCTCACATCACAATCGTATATTCACATCCATACATCCACAACTATATGCGTACATTCACATCTACATGCATACATCTACATCCCTATGCATACATTCACATCCACATTCACATTCACCTCCATACACCTACATCTACATGCATACATCCACTCCACATTCACATCCACATCTATACATCTACATCTACATGCATACATCTACATCCCTATGCATACATTCACATCCACATTCACATTCACCTCCATACACCTACATCTACATGCATACATCCACTCCACATTCACATCCACATCTATACATCTACATCTACATGCATACATCCACCTCTACATCCACATCTACGTCTATACACCTATATCTACATGCATACATCCACCTCTACATCCACATCTACGTCTATACACCTACATCTACATGCATACATCCACCTCTACATCCACATCTACGTCTATACACCTACATCTACATGCATACATCCATATCTCCATTCCCATCTACATCTATACATCTACATCTACATGCATCCATCCACCTCCACATCCACATCTACATCTATACATCTACATCTACATGTATACATCCACATCTCCATTCACATCTACATCTATACCTCTACATCTACATGCATCCATCCACATCTCCATTTACATCCTCATCTACACATCTATTTCTACATACATACATCCACGTCCCATGCATACATCGACCTCCACATTCACACTCACATCCATACATCTACATCTACATGCAACATCCACATCTCCATGCATAATAAAATTCTTTTAATTTATCTAGGATGATAGTTCCTAGAATATGGTAGGAATTCCTCTTTTTATACTTTGAATGAATTTATTTTATGCGTAATTTCTATAAAAATTTTGCCATAGCTCCGCTACTATGACTGATAAATCTCAATTTTTTTCTAAGGGATAAAGCTCATTATTAAAGAAATAATTAGAATGGTCCCTAATTGGATCATCAATCCATAATGGTCTCTAATTGGATCATTAAGAAAACAATTAGAATGGTCTCTAATTGGATCATCAATCCACAATGGTCTCTAATTGGATCATTAAGAAAACAATTAGAATGGTCTCTAATTGGATCATCAATCCATAATGGTCTCTAATTGGATCATTAAGAAAACAATTAGAATGGTCTTTAATTGGGTCATCAATCCATAATGGATTGAATCATCAATGTGCATAAACTAAATGCATAGCAAAAAGC
This sequence comes from Cibotium barometz, assembly GCF_041138505.1. Lineage (NCBI taxonomy): Eukaryota > Viridiplantae > Streptophyta > Polypodiopsida > Cyatheales > Cibotiaceae > Cibotium > Cibotium barometz. The sequence goes on along the minus strand of NC_141057.1, from coordinate 8,631,392 downwards.
CATTAATTTGGCCTCAAGCATAGCTTAATCTTGGATTAAGGAAAAGCTTTATGAAAAGCTTCATTTGGATTGAGAATGGGTCGTGAGTATGATCATTTCTTGAGTGAGAGAGAGAAATTATAAAAACCATTAGAATTTAAATATAAGTGAAAATTAACTTCTATAGCATTTATTAAATTATGTAACTCTTCACTACTATTCACCAATTAACTTCAATAGCATTTTTAAAAAAAACCATACCAATTAAACTTCTCAAGCTTGAGAGGGGTTGAGAAGAGAGAATCATTGAGAAATCATAGAAAAGATCAACATTCAATATACTTACCTTATGATTTGCTTGATTCTTTATTCACGGTAGAGGCCCCCAACCAATCAATTGGTTTAGTATGTTCATGGAGCCACCAATGGGGATTGAAGAAAGAGAGAAGTGTCAAAAACTAGTGAATTATTAAAGAATTCACAGTTCTTGGCTTAGGTGGAGTAACATAGCATAAGACACTATATATTTTGGCTTAGATGGAGTAGAGTAACAAGGCATAAGACTCTATCTAATTTGGCTTAGGTGGAGTAGAGTAACAAAGCATAAGACTCTATCTAATTTGGCTTAGGTGGAGTAGAGTAACAAAGCATAAGAGACTATATTTTGGCTTAGGTGGAGTAGAGTAACAATGCATAAGACATTATTATTTTTTTCAACAAGGGGAGGCTTCTATTTATAGGAAAATTTGAGCTCCTAACCAAACAAACTGATTCTAGAATTTTCCAAGTCAGTTTGGTTGAATTTGGACTAGATTTGGACCTAGTTTGGTTACTTTTTGATTCGGTTTGGTTCCATTTTGATTTGGTTTGGTTCAAGAGAGATGAGAGATAAAAATATCACATTATTTTTGAGTTTAAAACTCATTCAAGCATGTGAAATATGCACCTCCTTTAAAGAATTCCCCTTCCTTACATATGTGTCAAAATTTTATTGCTCATAGTTTTTTACTAATAAACCTTGTACATTTTCAACTCTTCATCTTATGTGAAATGTGCACCTCCTTTAAAGAACTCCTCTTCCTTACATATGTGTCATAGTTTTTTTTTCTAATAAACCTTGTACATTTTCAACTCTTCATCTTATGTGAAATATGCACCTCCTTTAAAGAACTCCCCTTCCTTACATATGTGTTTATTTACTAATAAACCTTGTACATTTTCAACTCTTCATCTTATGTGAAATATGCACCTCCTTTAAAGAACTCCCCTTCCTTACATATGTGTTTATTTACTAATAAACCTTGTACATTTTCAACTCTTCATCTTATGTGAGCATTTACTCAATTTTTGGGTATCTTCTTTTACAAATTGGATTTATCTCCTCCCTACACATGGATTGATGCTATTGGCCCATAGGAACCTTAATTGGACCATAGTCTAAAGATTTATGAAAATCTAGACCCTTAGGCTAAGGTTCTTTATACCTATTTCCAATTAATTCCAATTGCACATTGGAAAATTCTTTTTAAATTTCTGTTTCAGGGGAGCTCATCTGAATTATAAGAGATATTTTTCTATCCAGAATTATTCAGAATCTGAATATTCTCTCTCTAGAATATTTTCTCTCTCTAGGTTAAAACAGTCACAAACAAGATCTCTTATATTTCAGAAAAGGAATTGATTACAGGAGAATATACTAGACATCAAAAAGGGGTTGGGGGAGGAATCTTACAGATTCCTTGTCATCGATCCATGCCCCAATGGATGATGATGATTTGGTTGCTCTCACATTGCGTGGTTTAGGCAAAGAATACAAATCTTTTGACACTTCCATCTCAGTAAGATTGGGAGGAATGCCAGACTTTAATGAGCTTGTGTCATTGCTCATTGTGGAAGAATTGAAGCTTGGCCTTGGTGGTATGAGTGTTACAGGTGGTGCATCCTCGTCAAGCAATGATGAGCATGCAAGGAATCAGGCTTTTTACTCATCTAGAGGCTTTCGAGGCAGGGGGAGATTTACCCCTCGAGGCCGTGGAGGACGTGGTTGGAATGACAGGTCTACTCAACCACAATCAAATCAGAATTTTCAGAATTCACAGTCATCATTTGGATCACGTGGAGGTCGTGGATTTCAATCCCATAGGGGGAGATTTGGAACAGGTGCTCGTGGTAGAGGACGATGGCAAGGTCCTCAACAAAATTTGAATGGGATTGAATGTTACTATTGTGGCAAACTTGGACATTTGGTAAAAGATTGTTACAAAAAGCAGAATGATGTGAGGAATGGAAGACCACAACATGGAAATTATGCATCTACCAGTAACAATGATGGGAGTTCGAATCATCTTTTTGCAATGAAGCATGTTATGGGGACAATGGATTCTCAGAATGCTGGAGATGAGTCATGGTATATGGATTCAGGTGCCTCAAACCACATGACATGTCATGGTGAGTGGTTTGAGAAGATGCAACCATTGGATACAAATGGTTATGTGGTCACAGGAGATGATACTCAGCATCTTATAACACATGTTGGCAGTGTGCCTTTGAGGATGCATGATGGAAATGTGAAGAATATGTCTGAAGTGTTATATGTACCATCCATCACAAAGAATTTGGCATCAGTAGGCCAAATGGTTGATCAGGGATTACAAGTAAGATTCAATGAGAATGGTTGTTTTGTGGAAGACTTTAAGCATGGCTGTAGATTGATTGCCAAGGGCAAGAAGGAAGGAAGGTTGTTCAAATTGGATGCAGGCATACCAGAATTGAGCTCAGGCATGTTTTCAAAGAGCAATGGGATTATGCAGGATATTGACATGTGGCACAAGAGGATTGGCCATGTCAATATACAGAGATTAAAGAACATGCAAACAAGAGGCATTGTCAGTGGATTGCCTCGATTCAAATATGATGGACATATGCATGTTTGTGAAGCCTGTCAGTTTGGAAAGCAGGCAAGGTTGAGGTTTCCTAGAGAAGGAAACATGAGTAATAGACCACTTGAGATAGTGCACAGTGATGTATGGGACCCAGCACAAAACCCATCTATCAAAGGAAGTCTATACTATGTGACATTTATAGATGATTCAGCAAGATGACATGGATATATTTTTTGAGAGAGAAGAGTGAAGTGCTGGAAAAATTCATGGATTTCAAAGCTCTTGTAGAAAAACAATATGGCTGTTGGATTAAGTGTCTGAGAACAGATGGAGGTGGTGAATACACCTCAAAAGTTTTTGAGCATTTCTTGCGGAAGCATGGGATAAGGAGACAGTTGACATGCAGGTATACACCTCAGCAGAATGGTGTGGCTGAGAGAAAGAATCGAGTCATATGTGAAGTGGCAAGGGCAATGCTCAATGAAAAGAGCATGCCAGATTACTATTGGGCAGAAGCATGTGCTACTGCAGTGTATATCCTGAACAAAACACCTACAGCAGCCATTCATGGAAGCACGCCAGAGATGCGGCTTACAGGTTACAGGCCAGATATTGGACATCTGAAAGTCTTTGGATGTGTAGCTTATGTTCATGTGCCTGATGAAAGAAGACGGAAGTTGGATCCTAAGGCAGAGAAATGTGTATTTGTTGGATATGCATAGGATCGAAAGGCTTACAAATGTTATAACCCTCAAACTTGATGAGCTTGCTAGTTGGTACAAAGCAAGAGATGAGGGAGTCATCGACACACTTGAGGCTAATGTACCTGTGAACTTGCCATCACAAGCAAGTTCTAGCTCTACTACTATGTCTGGGCCAGCAGAAGCTGAGAGTAGTAGCAATGTACGTCCATGGTCAGGACGATTGAGGCATGAGAGTGTGAGCACTGGGAGTAGTGCTATGGATAAAGGCAAGAAGAAAGTCGAAGGAATTGGAATCACAGGCTATGAGTCCTCTAGCTCAGAGAGTTTGGATGAGGAGCTCGGGATACCTGTTGTACGTACACCTGGTGCTAGGCAGGACAGATATGTGCCACCACATGCAGAGTTACAGGTGTACAGAGTGACCCGCATGCATTGCGGAGATCCCAGAGAGTCAGATATCCAGTTGAAAGATTGACATATAGGGATTTTGCTATGCACTATGCATACATGACATCTATGGTAAAGCATGTGGAACCTACATGCTATACAGAGGCTATTGGAGAGCATGTATGGCAGAAAGCCATGGATGAAGAGATGGATGCTTTGGACAAAAATGATACATGGGAATTGGCTGAGTTACCTAAAGGAAAGAATGCAATTGGATGCAAATGGGTGTATAAGGTAAAGTGCAAGTCAGATGGCAGCCTAGAGAGACATAAGGCAAGGCTGGTCGCTAAAGGATATGCATAAACTTATGGTCTTGATTATGATGAAACTTTCAGCCCAGTGGCTAAGATGGCTACAGTGAGGTCTATCATTGCACTAGCAGCACAAAAAGGTTGGGTTTTACATCAAATGGATGTTAAAAATGCTTTCTTGAATGGTGAACTACAAGAAGAGGTGTACATGGAACAGCCAGAAGGTTATGTACATCCAAAATATCCGACTTTTGTTTGCAGGTTAAAGAAAGCACTCTATGGTTTGAAGCAAGCACCTCGTGCTTGGAGTGACAAGATCAGCAGATATCTTGTCAGTATTGGATTTGTGGTTGGAAATGCAGACTCTTCACTTTATGTGAAGAAGACACATGATGGTATCGTGATGATAGTCATTTATGTTGATGATCTGATTATCACAGGTGATTGTGGGAAAGGCATTGATGAGGTTAAGGCCTCTTTATGCAAAGAGTTTGATATGAAAGACCTTGGTGATTTGAGGTTCTTTCTTGGCATTGAGGTGATTAGAACAGGCAAGGGTATATGGTTTGGTGCAAAGGCAATATGCACTTGACATGCTGGCAAAGTATGGTATGACAGCATGCAAACCAATGTTGACACCATTAGAGCAAAACATGAAGCTTAGGGCTGATTTGGGTGGTGAGCTTGATGATATCACCATGTACAGGCAAATGGTTGGTAGCCTTATCTACATGACCATTACGAGGCCAGATCTCAGTTATGCAGTTGGTTTGGTGAGTCAGTTTATGCAGAGTCCTCGTAAACCTCACTTGGATGCTGTGAGACGTATTCTGAGATACGTCAAAACTACCGTGCATTATGGTCTTTTCTATGAGGCAGGAAAAGACATGCATGTCTATGGATATACAGATGCAGATTGGGCCGGTAGTGCATATGACAGGAGATCTACCAGTGGCTATGTTTTCAGCCTTGGTAGTGGAGCTGTGAGTTGGAGCAGTAAAAAGCAACCTACAGTTGCTTTATCTACCACAGAGGCAGAGTATCGTGGAGCAGCCATAGCTGCATGTGAGGCTATGTGGTTGAAAAAGTTGCTAGATGATGTCAGGATACAGAGTGATATGAGAGTTGTCATTCATTGTGACAACATGAGTAGTATTCAGCCTGCTAGCAACCCAGTTTATCATGCCAAGACCAAACATATTGAGGTCCACTATCATTTCATCAGAGAGAAGGTGCTAGATGGGCATGTTGATTTGACATATGTGCAGACAGATGAGCAGGTTGCAGATATCTTTACCAAAGCACTTGGTAAAGATAAGCTCGAGTATTTCCGTACTAGATTGGGAGTCCTAGAGATTGACATGTCGAGCTTGAGGGGGAGTGTTGAAATGTCAAGCTCGTATACAGCTGGAGGATAGCACATGGGTGCTGACAAAGTGACAGTATGGTAGATAGATATCGTGTGGTGTGTTTATGACCGCATCCAGCTGGTCATGTGTGGTGTGGACATTACATTAGGTTTACTTTGTAGTGTGAACATAACACTATGTTGTGTTCTCCTTTGTGTGTGTGAGAGATATGGTGTCTATGGCTTCTCTCCTTCTTTATGAAGGATGGATATGGATTAGGGTTTGCTTCTCTTGTGTGTGCTGTCTCCTGCTTCTGTTTTTTATCACAAACCCTACATTGAATTTGGAGCAAAGTTGATGCATTTATGTGTGTGGAAAATCATTGGTTTGAAGCCTTCACAAAAACAGAGAAAAAGGGTCCATTGTGGATGCAATTAAAGTTGGTTTCTTGCAAAAATCACTCAATTGATGGAACGTGTACATGCCTAGGAGTGTTGGGTGTTGAGATATCAAGCTCGTCTAGTGAGGCAGTAGACACTGATGACCCGCCTGGGGGATAGGCCCCACACTTACACCACTGGCATGGTTGGTGAGATCTTGGGTGATATGCGGCCACTAGCCATTCTAGAGACTGGCATAGTTATAGCGCCAGCTCATTTAGTTGGGTTCACACTATAGAGAACCCTTGTATGTATTGGTTGAGTACCTTTCATATTATGTGTACTCTTATCTTTGTATATGGTGTGTTGACTGTTGAGTGAAGAAGAAGAATATTTTCAGCCTCTCACCTTGTGTGTTCTCTATTAGGGTTTTGTGAGTGTGTGTGTGCTTGCAAGAGCTCAAGCTCTCTTCCCCCCTGCATCTTTTCATGGTATCAGAGCCTGGTTCGTGCTAAAGGCTGAGCTGTAAGCAAGAGAACCACAAGAAGCGGTACGAGGGTAGGAGCTCCAACTACTCTTCCCTATTTGTGTTGGTGACTACACCCTTCTTGGGAGCTCTACGGAAGGCATTGGCAAACGATCTCTGATTGAGGAGCTTTCTTCGCGGGAGTAAAGCTATAGGGCAACTATATTGTCTTATCGGACAAAGTTTTTTGGGTCGAAAACGTGTTTTGGGCGCATCTGGACCTCCATTTTTCAGAAAGTAGGCGATTTCAAGCACTGCGGGTAAGTCATCGATTCTCTACAAAAATCTATTTTAAGAACTGCAGGAAGACAGATTGGCTGTGCAGACATTGTGGGTGCTGCAAAGAGATCAACAATTGCCATTGGGTGTATATATGCACATTGAGGTCACTGGTTGTGACCTCAATGTATGCACATTGAGGTCACTCGTTGTAACATTTGAGAGTACTACAGTACCGCTGCAGAAATATAGCAGTTTGTGCAATACAAACCAGAGTGTTGTTTCTGGTAAAATTGTGTGTCTGGCAAGATGTCAAATGATGGCATAACACAGATTGTGGTTGAGAAGCTTGATAAGAATAACTTCCATGCTTGGAGGTTTAGGTTGATGAATTTCCTGATGGGAAAGGGCTATTGGGACTACATAGAAGGTGAGCATGAAGAGGCACCAGAGATACCGGACATAAATCCGACTGCTGCAGATTTGAAAGAGTTTAAAGACTGGAACCAAGGAGCCAGGAAAGTTATGTATTGGCTCTCCATTAGTATACAGGACACCATGATTGGGCACATTCAGGATGCCAAGTCCCCAAGGAGGCGTGGGACACCTTGGTAAAACTCTATGAAACAAATACCAACGCACGTAAGATACAGTTGAAAAATGAACTTCATACTGTGGAGAAAAATACCATGTCTGTGAATGGCTATGCATTGAAGATAAAGGGTATTGTGGAATCCCTTGCATCTATTGGTGTGTCAGTAGATGATGATGATAAGGTGGAAGTCTGTCTACGTGGTCTCGGGTCACAATACAAGGCATTCAAGACGTCTATTCAGACTCAGGAAAACATTCCCAACTTTACAGATTTGGTGTCTATGCTGATTATAGAAGAGAAAAGCTTGGGTGAAGACCAACAGTCTTCACAAAACAAAAACAGTTCAGAGCAACAGGACTTCTACACAAGTTCAGGTAGAGGACGAGGTAGAGGAGGCCGTGGACGTGGTCAAGGAGGTGGCCGAACAGAATTATGGCCAGCAGCAACAACAATAACAGTCCCAGAATACATAACAACAACATCAACAACACACAGGTGGAAGAGGCAAATTCAGAGGTAGGGGGAGTCAAAGAGGACGTGGAAATTGGCAAAGGCAATATAATGATGCACGTGAATGCTTTTATTGTGGTAAGCCTGGACATGTGTAGGTAGAATGTTATAAAAAGTAGACTGACATGCAAAATGGGAAGGTGCAGGAGAACAACTATGCATCCTCAAGCAGAAACAATGAGGATAATGAAAGGTTCTTTGTCATGCAGCATGTCGTGAATGCCATGTCTGAAAATATTGAAGTAGCATAAAAAGATGATGTATGGTATGTGGATTCAGGTGCTTCGAACCACATGACAAGTCATGGGGAGTGGTTCAAGGAGATGAAAAACCTTAAAAGATGATGTATGGTATGTGGATTCAGGTGCTTCGAACCACATGACAAGTCATGGGGAGTGGTTCAAGGAGATGAAAAACCTTAAAAGACCAGGTTTTGTGGAAACAAGGGATGACACTGCTCATCCGATTGCCCATGTTGGAGATGTGCCATTGTCTATGCAGGATGGCAAAGTGAAGTACCTCTTGCAGATGTACTTCACGTTCCGAACATAACAAAGAATCTGGTTTCAGTTGGCCAGATGATTGAGCAAGATTTGCAGGTTCGGTTTAACCCTGATGGTTGTTATGTTGAAGACTTTAAAGACAAGGTGCAGGTTGGTTGCAAAAGGCAACAGAGTGGGCAGAATGTTTACGTTGAATGTAGACATGCCTGAAATGAGTGCTGTGATGTTTGCAAATGGTTCAGGAATTATTGCAGACACAGACATTTGGCATAAAAGAATTGGACATGTGAATGTGCAGAGAACATTAGGAACTCAATGGAGTCTTTTTGGGCCCTTTAATTTGCCATTGCCTAATGGAGGTGATTAAGAAATAGACAAATAGGGAGATTACATGTGGACTGACACCACTGGTTTGTAAGAGCCTAGAAGGTAGTGGTCAAACTTAGAATAATAGGCTAAATAGGCTCTTTTTAAATTTTCAAAATCAACTAAAACTCAAAAATTCAAAACGTATATGCATTTTTCCCCTATTTTATATAGAAAAAGATAGCTGCAGCCTGCCAGCAGCCTGCAGCCATCATTAACTAAGGCCTCCAAAGTGATAGAGGCCCAAAAACGAGTTCCCATGCATTCAATGCACATTCCCCTTCACTTTCCACTATCCCTCTCTCCCACGTTCCCTCCAAAACGCTCTCTCTTCCCCCTTTCTCATAGCAAGGCGTTGTTCACTCTCTAGACTACTTCTATTAGCTATCTACATCTTGATCTACCTCTCTCTTCACTCAGAAACCCAGATCTATAGCTATGGAAGCTTGATCTGCAACCTCCTCTTAGAAGCTATGGAAGCTTGATCCTCTGATCTGCAACCTCCTCTTAGAAGCTATGGAAGCTTGATCCTCACTTACATTTCCTTCCTTCATCCTTCTTCCTTGTCCAACCTCCTTTTACAGAGTGTAACAGCAGAGCTTAGCTATGGAAGCTTGATCTGCAACCTCCTCTCAGAGGCTATAGAAGTTTGATCCTCACTTACATTTCCTTACTTCATCCATCTTCCTTGTCCAACCTCCTTTTACAGAGTGTAACAGCAGAGCTTAGCTATGGAAGCTTGATCTGCAACCTCCTCTCAGAAGCTAGGGAAGTTTGATCCTCACTTACATCCTTCTACCTTGTCCAACCTCCTTTTACAGAGTGTAACAGTGGAGCCAAGCTATGGAAGCTTGAGTTGCAAATGCTTTGGCTCTCATAATCTTACTCATTGTCTCCTCTCATCCCCTCCAATATCCTCTTTCAAAGTGCAGTAATAGCACAGCCAAGCCCTTGGAACTTGCTCTACAACTCCTTCTCTTTTTTACATCTCCCTAGTCTAAGTTTTTTTCTCACCATTCTATTTTTCTTTGCCATCAAGGTTTATAATCTCTCTAATATATACATCTGATGTCTTCTTCTAGAGCTCGAAGGCCTCCGATCAGTATTCAATCTCTCTCTTGTAGCAGTGGTCAAGATGAGGATGGGCACTGGAACATCAAACAGTACGAGAAGTGGAACTGGATTACGATGCAGCCTAGTACAAGAGGAAGCCACAAGGTGTCAAAGCGATACGTTGATATACAAAGTCACCATTGGAAAGGGCGGATATTGGAGCTCAAACAAAATCGTGATGGAAAAAAGCTAGCTAAGGTCCAACATGTTTACAAGGCAACAGAGCTGAAACTAGCAGACCATGACCAACGTCAACGATTTCCTGCAAATTGTAAGTTATTTCACCACTTTATATTCTTGTTTTTAAATCAATTGTGTGCTAATAATGGTATACTGAGCACTGCGTTGATTGTTCTTGGGTTCCTGTGCGTAGATATTTTTCCCTCAAACTATAGTGAATGGGAGCCTATGGAGGCAATTTCAGGAACCTTTGAAGCATACCATGTGGAGCTTGGTAGTTTAATCTTTGGAGGGTGTCCAGCTGCACAACTTCTTGCACGAAACATCTTCTTCTATGAGGATACATATGTGGTTCCCACGATAGCAAATGGTACTGGAAAATTAGTTCCAAAACCTACGCCAACTCTCACATCTATTGAATGGCCAATTCCAGACAATGCTTCAGTGGCCATGGCTTGTTTGCAGATCGAAAGCAAGGTGCAAAATGCTATGAAGTGCACATATGGATCTCACAAAGCAACCATAACCTGCTTCATACCTCTACACCTCTTTGTGTACCTGTTCCGTACAAGTGACACACATCGTACCCCAACTTTATGGATTGCAAAGGGGGAGAGAGCTCTGACTTGTTTCTTATCACCTGCATGGGATAAAAAAGTTGTTCAACACAATGGAGACACCATCAGATGCGGAGTAATTGTTGAGAAGGTTGTGATGCGCTATCATATTGCTAAGCAACAGTTGTCCATTGCGTTTCCTTACAGGCGATGGAAGCTTACAAATGGAGAATGGGAGGCGTTAGACTCCGACACAACCTCTACAGAACAGGGTGTGCTACATATATCCATGCAAGGTGGGGATGTAGAAGATGTTACTGTGAATGATGATTGGTCCCTTGCCAACTTACGTGACTACTTAGTTCTTCGATTCTCACTCAGTGGTGATTTTGCTTTGATAATCAATGGTAGAGTAGTGCGCAAAAGGCAGGAACGATCTTTTCTTTGTAGAGAAATTACTTTCCCTGGCTGTGTAGCTATCAGATAACCACTGGATATGTAATCTTGAATTGAAGTAAATACAATTTCAATTTTTTTGCCTTACTGTCTTATTAAGGTTTTTCAATAGTCTTGTGCAGTTTTATTTTTTTGTGATAGTGTAAGGTTGGTCACAGAAGCATCTGTGGCGTGAGCCACTAGTAAATTGGAAATGACCTTGCGATGGAAGGATACGTTCTTGCTTTCGCATACCATTTTTTAAAATTTTTTGGTACTTACAAATTTTAAAAGTTTTTAAAAATTTTATAACAAGGTCGCCCATATATAAACGATACTTTACTCATTTACATCAATTGACAATTATCGTTCTCTCCTAACACTTGCTCTCAATTTCGCACACCTTTCTGTATCGCACACTCTCTATTTCCTCCAATCACTCATAGCATGGCACCTCTACTTGATGCACTTATTGCACAGCTAGGAAAGCTTGAGTTACTTCATAGGGTTGATGAGATCGTCCCTATGTTTGAGGGGGCAATTGATGTACGTGCAACAATGCATCTACACGCGGATGCTTTTACAGATGTCATTCAGTATATGGATGAACACGTCAGCACGTACTCCATCATGTTTGAGGGTGATGAGGGCTTATGGGTTCCAGTTGACCTCATCAGGTACATATTCAGGGAAGAGAAGAATTTTAGATTTCGCCTATCCAGGTTTTTAAAATCCCTCACAGAAAAGGACTACAGAAATGAGGAGGAAGACTTACTCCTGGAACTACAGATGGGCAACATCGGCACTTCTTTCCTAAGCTGGGACATGGTTTTGGTCCTTCTGTTACAAGAGGGTGTGGCGAAAGAAAGTGGCAAGGAAAAAGAAAAGGGCAAAGTAAAGCTAATGGAGCAGGTCCAAGAGGCCCATGCTGAGGAAGAGAATGTTACAGAACAATGGGAGGCCTCAATGGCATTGGTGGCTCTACAAGATAATGTCCCCGAGGAGGTTCCGGACCTAGTTCTAGAGGGCGATGAAGTACTCGAGGAGGTCCCAGACCTTGTTATCATGTCTTTGCATCCAATCATTATTGATGGGAAAGAGTTTTTGTTTTTGGATGACATTGCCAAGACACTCGGGTTACGTGAGGATGAGGCACTTTCTATTATTGCCGTGAATGCTGGGGGTCAAGACAAAGGAAAAGTAAAAATTTCTTTTGAAGATGACAACCTCACAAAAGCGCTTGCATATGATATTGGTAGCAGTACCTTGGAAGTTGTAGTGGCCAAAGCGCTCGTCGAAATAAAGAATGAAGTGCAATTCTATGAGAGCGTAGCTGCCTTTGAACCACACATGCCCTTGGTTGCTGGCGATGCTCAAGACCAAGGAAGCATAAACCTGACGAATGAGCAACTAGTTGCAAGTGACGAGGCAACTGAGGTATGTCCTTACTTCTTAGTTGTAAAGCAAATTATTTTTTGTATCATTTCACGCTTCCTAACTTCTATATTGACATGTTGACAGACTGCTTTTGAAGTGGACAAGTTTGCTATGCGCGTAGGAGGAACGCGGCCAAAGTCAGAGGGTCGAGATGCATCCCTTTGGCACTACATACCTGCCCTGAGGGCCGACATAGTGCGGGTTTTTCATTTAGAATATGCAGAGATCGCCTATGCCGAGCTCCTAAAATGTAAAGCACTTAGTGCTGTCTTGTCAGAGAACCCCCTAGCCTCGAACATAAATAAATGTATTTTGGTAGCTAGGGAAGCTGCCTTGTATTGCTTCACGGGCAACCATCCCGGCTCAGTTTTAGGCCATTGTGCCCTTTCTCAGGCTCAAGGAATCAATGAGCCGAGTGATGTATTCCAAAGCTTAGGCCAGAAACCAGCCTCTAGAACTCTCTCTCCTGAGCTCTTCCAAGAGCTTATTAAAAAGATGTAATGCAAACTTCTCTTCCAAGTTTAATAAAAAAATTTTGTTGTGCATTGTAAGTTGTGATTTTTCCTGGCGTACTTGTGATATACCATTTCAAGCCTCGCAATTTTAAGATTTTGTTCATGTGTTCATAGGAAAAATTGTTTAGGATTTTTTTTAATTGTGATCGTGATTAAAAAAAGTAATCGAGATTGGGTTAGAGCGGTATGAAAAAATATTGTATTTATAGATGTAAACACACTCACATATATGTATATATATATGTACATATATGTATATATATACATATATATATATGTGTGTGTATATATGTGTGTGTGTATATGTGTGTGTGTATAAGATTTTAAGGCTATTATCAGATATATATACATATATATAATATTTTATATAAATATATAAGATTTTAGGGCTGTTAGGGCACCTAAAGTGTCTTATGAGCCTCACCAGACCGTTTGATATCAAAAATAAATAAATAAAAAATACCATGTGCGCTACGGCGCGTAAATCGGCATTTTGACCTGGTCAAAGTGCCGATTAACGCGCCGTAGCGCACATGGTAAATTTTTTTTAATTTTTTTATTTTTTTGACCCTGAGGCTCAAAAGGCACTCTATAAGGGTCTCTAGGTGCATTTATAATGGTCACCAGACCATATATATCAAAAAAAATAAAAAAAATGCAATGTGCGCTACGGCGCGTAAATCTCCATTTTGACCTGGTCAAACTAGAGATCAACGCGCCGTAGCGCACATGGCATTTTTTTTATTTTTTTTTTGTTTTTTTTGCCTTGAGGCTCATAAGGCACTCTATAAGTTTCTCTAGTTGACTTTATAGGATCTACATTTTTTGTATATATAAATATTCATATATATGTGTGTGTGTGTGTACATATATATATATATATATGTGCATATGTATATATATTTGTATATGTATATATATGTGTGTATATATGTTTGTGTGTGTATATATATATATTTGTGTGTGTGTGTGTTTGTGTGTGTTTTGTCCTGTGTGTATAGTGCTTTTATAATTTTTAAATGAAATGTTCATTGGCACTGAGCATACAAAAAAAATGGACTCAACAAAGAATGTAACAAAACTCACAAAGTTTTCATTAATGTGTGAAAAAGCTACAAAGGAATCTGGGAACATTACAAAATTTTGTAGGGAGAATTACAAAATGGGTTAGCCTATTGAGGTAGAAGGCTACGCTCTAAACGTAGACGTAGGGCTAGGGACATATCTACAGGCTTCAAAGTAACTCTCTTGGCATGTACCATAGCCAGCACTGAGTCTTCAAAAACAGAAACTACAATATCTTCAGCAGCTTCTTGAAGAGCTTCAAGAGCTGTGCTCTGTATGCGGTCAACCCTGTCAGAATATTTTTCCATTGTTTCTCTCACCAGTCGAGAGAATGGTGCCTTGGGGATGAGAAGATCTGTGCTTTTCTGATATTTCCTAATCTCTCGTAGCGCGACTGTCCCTGGCCTCCATTTTCTCTTCTTCTTTGTAACTGGTGGAGGCGGTGGTGGTCTTTGATTCTCCCACGGTGGTCGTTCAGACCTGAACTTCTTCTTCTTTTGTGCACGCTCTTCCTCTTCTTGTTGGTCCCGAAACTTGCCCTCCATTCTTTTACCACACTTCTTGACTGGCCGCCTGGATGTTGTGGCTGCCTGTGGCTGTGCTTGGCTTGCCCTCCTTGCGTCCTCTTTGGGCTGCTGTCTCTTTTGCATTTCTGTCTCCCAAGCTGCCCTCACAAGAGCAAACTCTTTGTCAATGGTATCTTTCGTGATGCCGTAGGACAAGAGCTCGACCTCCCTGTTCTGTAAGATAACCTCTAGCTGTTCTAGGGTGTCGGCCTCAATAACAATCTCCGGTGGCTGCCCTTGACCTTCCTCGGCTTCTTTTCGACGCCGTTCTTCTTCTGCTTCTCTACTAGGCCCTGCTTCTTCAGCTTCCTTCCTGCGTTGTGCCTCTTCAGCCTCCTTCCTGCGCTCTTCTTCTCTCATCTCCTTTGCCTCTTGCTCTGTTACGATGGGTAGACTTGTCCTTTTTGCTGTAGCAGGTAGTGGGCCGAGTTGATCGAAAAACCGCAAGTCTTGCTCCTGTTCTTCTGGCATGGCCTAGGTATTTACGAGTGCAAGAGATAGTGGGAGGGCAAGAGAGAGTAGAGCACAAAGAAGAAATTGAAATGTGGTTTCTATAAATGAAAAATGACTTAAATATGTCTATAAATTTAAAACTTTTAGAAAATTTAAAACTTTTTTAAAACTTTTAGAAAATTTAAAAACACAAAAAGATTATAATCAGAGAGTTTAAGCCCATGAGGAACCACACCGACGCTTGCTTGCTACCCACTGCCGTAGTCTCTCCCTAGCATTTGATCTGTTGTATCCTTCAGTTCTTCTTGCATTAACAGTTTTCATTATTTGACGCCTAAGAGACAAATTACCGCGACTTTTCTGCCTTTTTTAACCAACCAGAACGCGATAGAACCAGTTGAACATTTCATGGAGTGCATTACTCTTGACTTTGCCACCACCATGGCGAGTGCCCTTAAAATACACGGCCTTTGCTTGGTAATGTGATTTCTCCATGCCTTGATTGCTCCAAAGTGCTAAAGAGCCATATCTATCGAGAAAGTATGGCCCATGTGCATACAATATATGCTGCATAGAAAATTACAAAAAGTCAACAAACAGTATGAAGAACATACTACAAGGACACAATAAATACAACATTACCATGTAGTGAGTAATGTGTGTTTCTCCCCAGGCCTCGACCATTTCTTCTGTGAATCTACAAGTGGCTTGTTTAAGTGCCTCAATACCATGGTCATCCAGGTGAGGTCGCTCTAGAAGATCGACCATTTTATTACACACCTCCCATACATGTGCACGTTTTAGGCCAAGCCTGGCATCATTTCCTCGATATGTTGTGACATCACATATCTTCTTCCAAATTTCAAAGTCAGTGTGGCTATGAGAACCCAAGTGGTTTGATAGCAAGTGTCTTGCCTTTGATCCACCCATGCAAATTTTATTAGGGTTGTCTTGTGTAGGGTTTGATTTTCTGTCCTTTGTCAAGACCACTGCTCCAGCATGTAATCCCATAGAGGAAAGTACACCCTCTAGTGCACGTATTGACTCTTCTCGTCGATCTTCGGGCTCCATGTTCCAGACATAGTTTATGTGGAGCATCAATAGCTTATCCAAAATCCTCAGTCTTACATGTAATGTGCACACATGCACCTGACATAGTGGAATTTCCAAGATTGGGTTCCAAGCATTGTCCTCCTGGTCACGACTAGGTGGCTTGCTCTGGTCACAACTTAATATGCCATTATGCCATACCTTTGATCCTTTCCTCTGTTCAGCATCAAAAACGATTGCTTTTTTTGCACCCACCTGTTTTTAACTTTTGCCTTTGCTAGGTTGTTTCCCTTTTACTCTTGAGTCTACTGCTGTCTTGGAATGACAACAGTAAACACATGAGAATATAGTATTCGCACCTGTTTTACAACCCAACATACACTTTAAGGTTTTTAGATCGCCACCCAAGTGCCATTCAACGTTAAAGCAGCCTATTCCGGGAACATCAAGCTTCTGACCATTGACCTGACAAGAGACGACATGTTGAATGCCAGACCGTTCAAAATACCACCTCAAGGTATCATGGTTCTCTTTTGGGAGGACCCATGCTGCTTGCCACCAGATGTTCTTCTCTGATTGAATGCCGTAGTAGTCTTGCTTATGCCCTTGACCCCTATTGTTGCTGTCTTCAGTTGCATCCAACTCTTGGGTCTCTAAAGGCCTTCCTCTAAGTGCTCGGCTCATCAAGGTTAAACTAACACGCTCCAGTCTTTGACCTTTAACCACTTGACATTCATCCAGCTTCAAGACAAACACGGCATTTCCACCTGTCTCTTCAAGTGTGAGGCCATAGTACTGAATCATTGCTTTTTGTAGCACTTCCATGTCGATGTAGACATTGTTATATGCATTGTATTGAAAGGGTTTGATTGTTGGCATTGGCATAATATCCTCCACCCACTTGTACCCACCCTCGAACATGGATGCAATATCACCATTAGCACACTTCTTTGCCATCTGTAAGCTATAAAGTGTTGGAAGCAAGGATTGCGTAACTCCCTTTGCTCGCAACCCTAAAGTGATTGACCTGTACATTGCTCTGTAACCTTTCTGGCTAATACCTGCTGAGTCACATATATCAAGCATCTCTTTGGGGGTGACAATTTCTTTGATTTCCTTCAAGAAATGTTGACGAAGGGTCTCCCGCAGCTTATCATTACCAGAACCTGTTATCATTTCCATAATATCC
The DNA here is from genome assembly GCF_041138505.1 of Cibotium barometz. Lineage (NCBI taxonomy): Eukaryota > Viridiplantae > Streptophyta > Polypodiopsida > Cyatheales > Cibotiaceae > Cibotium > Cibotium barometz. Next base: position 8,614,121 of record NC_141057.1, on the reverse strand, counting down.
TTCTCCTGAAGGACATGCTGAAGAAGGGAGGCATTAACATTGTCCTCAGCGTTGTTACATCCTAGTATAGCTGTTGCACAAGCCCTACAATCACAATGGTCAACCATGAGAGATGCTTTATTCATTAATTGCTTCTCAAAGCTGCTATAATTCCTACAAAAATTTTTACCTGGTTGTTTGTTTACGCCTCTTGCATGCGCCTGCTGTCTTTGAAAGCAACCCAACAGCTTTACGTTTTCTTTGCCTTGCGTGATATCCCATGGGAAGATGAGTGAAATGGTGAACACGACGCCGAAGATTACGAGTGGAGTGTTGAAGACGAACATAATTATCGGTAAATTGATTTATTGTGCGCACACGATCCGCTAGATTATTCTTCTGCACCTCCAGCTCCTCTGAGAGCTCTTTATTCCTCTGCATCAAACCATTGATCTGCTTAGTCGATGCCGCTTGAAGCTGGTCGAAGACAAATTGTGTTTGCCTCTTTTCAGCTGCCTCATCTAGCCACAACATGTGTAATCTCCTACAATAGCCAAGAAGCCCATTGAAACCATCACCAACAAACATAAGAAAACTTGTAATGCTTTTGAATGGTGGAGGGGCACCAGATATTGGATCTGGTGGATAAAGATTTCCATCAATCCAAAGATCAATGGCCTTTGCTCCTTGCATTCGAAGCTGATCGTATGAAATATTGGGTGCAACATGCCTACTGCGTAGGGTTGCGTATTCTGTCTCCAAATCAACCTGAAGGCGGATCTTAGAAGGCTTATTGGTGATGTCTTGTAGTGCCATCTACAAGAAAGTAGGCTTGTAAGCTTGGGTTGAATAGGAGTGGAAGGAGCAGGATATGGTATCAAAAAATAATGGGAAGAATGGAGATGAGGGTTGCTTCTCTAGAGCTGCATTGTGGATAGAGAAAGAAGCCAGAAAGGGAGCCAAAGAAACATAGAGAGGGTTGGCAATGGTGAGACGAAAATGCAAAGGAGATAATGCATCATGGGAAGCTTCTTTAGTGCAAGCTATGGCTGCTAAGCAATATAGAGAGAGAATACTTCATGAAAAGGTTCTTCTGTGCTACAACTGTGGGTTTGGAGGGAGAACAAAGTATTGTAGAAAGAATGCTCCTGGTAAGCTTCTTCCTTGCAAGCCATGGCTACTACTGTGGGTTTGGAGAGAGAAGGCTCATTTAGGAGTACAGACCTGCTAGCTATGGAGAGAGGACCAAGTTCTGTAGAGAGAATGCTCATGGTAAGCTTCTTCCCTGCAAGCCATGGCTACTACTGTGGGTTTGGAGAGAGAAGGCTCATTTAGGAGTACAGATCTGTTAGCTATGGCTTTTGGAGTAGAGAAAGACGCTTTTTTCCATGGAGAAGGAGTGCAGGGCGTTTTAGAGAGAAGATTTAGAGAGAGAAAGAGATCTGGTGTACACACAAAAAAGGGGGGAAGAAAGTGACGAATTTTTGGAATGTTTGGAGTTCGAAAAGGTTGCTGCAGGCTATGATTACTGACTGACAGCCCATTACAAAGCTTTAAAGTCACCTAGGTGGCCAGATCTAGGAATATCTCCTTTTTTTTATTTTTATTTTTTTTGTGAAAAATCAAATATATGCTTTTAGGACTAGGCTTCTAGGCTTGGTCAAAGATGGATTAGCATTTTAAGCATTTCACTAAACGTCCAAATTAAAGGGCCCAAGAAGACTCCATTGAGTTCCTAATGTGAAGTCTATGCAAACTAAAGGAATTGTGACAGGGCTGCTAAAGCTTAAAGTGGAAGGTATGCAGAGAATATGTGAAGCATGCCAATTTGGAAAGCAAACAAAGCATGTATTCCACGTAACAGATATGTGAGTAGAAATGCACTAGATGTTGTGCATTCAGATGTATGAGGTCCTATGAAGACCATGTCTATGGGAGGCTGTAGGTTTTATGTGACATTCATTGATGACCACACAAGGAAAGTGTGCGTATATTTCATGAAGGAGAAGAGTGAGGTGTTCACTCACTTTCAGAATTTTAGAGTTTTGGTTCAGAGTTTTGGTTGAAAAGCAAACAGGGAAATATGTAAAGTGCCTAAGGTCAAATGGAGGAGGAGAGTACTTCTCAAATGAGTTCTCTGAATTTTTAAAGAAGAATGGTATTTGAAGACAGTTTACATGCAGATACACTCCGCAGCAAAATGGAGTTGCTGAGTGGAAAAATAGGCACATTGCTGAGACTGCGCGAGCATTGATGAAAGAGAAGAATATGCTGCATAGCTATTGGGCTGAGGCTGCTTCTACAGCAGTATACATCATGAACATGACTCCAACTGCAGCCATACATGATGTAACTCCAGAGGAGAGGTTTACTGGCAGAAAACCTGATTTGTCTCATCTGAAAGTTTTTGGATGCATTGCATATGTGCATGTGCCAGATGAGCTGAGAACTAAGCTGGATCCAAAAGCTGAAAAATGTGTGTTTATTGGATATTCCCTTGAGCAAAAGGGATACAGGTGTTATAAGCTACACGTGAGTTGAGGGTAAGCAGGGATGTTGTCTTTGATGAGATGAGCAGCTGGTATGCTGCTGAAAAAGAAGGTGTTGGGGCTGATGTGAGTGGAAGTGTGGTTGCACAGAATGCAGGTCAGCAATCACAGTCTTTGAGTGGACCAGGAGAGTCCTCATCTAGTGGGTCTGTTGATGGACCATGGAGTGGCAGGCTACGCCATAATACCAGTCCTGCAAATGTGATTATCTGCAGGGCATTCTCATGTTGATGGAGAGTCTAGTGGCTCAGATATGAGCCTTGATGAGGAGCTTGGGATCCCAGCTATGAGAACACCTGGTGTAAAGAAGGCTATGGAAGCCATGAATGAAAAGCTGCGAAGATTTGGGAGAGTGAAAAACCCTGTGCAGAGGTTTACCTATGATGGTTATGTGGCACATCACTATGCATATATGGCAAAGGTTGTACAGGTTGTAGAGCCCACATGCATTGAGGAGGCTATTGGAAATGTGTGTTGGGAGAAAGCTATGGATGAGGAGATGGATGCACTATATGGAAATGAGACTTGGGATTTAGTGCAATTGCCTGAAGGCAAGAAAGCCATTGGATGCAAGTGGGTGTACAAAGTTAAACATAACAGTGATGGAAGCATAAACAGGCACAAGGCTAGATTGGTAGTCAAAGGATATGCGCAGACATATGGCATTGATTATGAGGAAACTTTCAGCCCAGTTGCCAAGATGGCAACAGTGAGAGTTGTGATAGCAGTGGCTGCGTCAAAGCAATGGTCTTTACATCAGATGGATGTAAAGAATGCATTCTTGCATGGAGATTTGCAAGAAGAGGTGTATATGTTGCAGCCTAGTTATGAGGATGTGAGTCACCCTGAGCATGTTTGCAGGTTGAAGAAAGCCTTGTATGGCTTAAAACAAGCACCAAGAGCATGGTCTGACAGTTTTCTCACCATTTTGAAAAGTGGAGGCCAAATTCTACTTGTGTGATTGATTAAATCCAAAACTTGCTTAGCAAATGTGTGATACACATACTTGAGGAGGTTTCTATATGATTGGTTGGAGCAATTATGCATTATGGAGCTGATTATGAGCTGATTATGCATTATGGAGCTGATTAAACAGGCTATCTATAGTGATTAGTGAAACAGAGGGTGATTAATCGGCTAAAACTCTCTCAACTTAAACAATTGGTCTAATTCCTTCTACTACATGGAGTTCGTAGACATCAATGCTAAGCTAATGAATGCTTGGTCTCTCAATTTGGACAAGAATCAAAGGAATTAGAGCACTTTTATGACTATTCTTTACTAGTTTTCCTCAAAACAAAGAAGGGGATTTGATAAATTTGGTATGTACGCACCTTGGATGGTGTTGATATGCAACATTGAGCTTGTTTAGGTGTTAATGTAAGTTATCCACACTTGATTGAACCACTACATTGCAATTTGAAGCCTTGGAAAGTGCACCAAAATAGGGTACTTTGGACTATGTATGCCAGTTCAATTTGAATGCAATCAGTTTGATTTTCTACATCAACAGTGAAGTTCGTTGAGTATTTGGAGTATTTGGAACATATTAGAGTGTGGTTGAGCAAAGGAAGGCTCATTTACAGATTTGCACGTGTGCGGAAGGTGCATTTGCATTGAACAAATATGTCAAACAACCCAGTACAGATTGTGGGTGAGAAGTTGGATAGAAAGAACTTCCAGGCATGGACGTATAGGATTAAAAGCTTTCTGAAAGGAAAAGGGTTTTGGAACCTTGTTACAGGTGCAGAGCCAGAGCCGGAACTACCCTGACAACCTACACAACAACAGGTTGTAGCTCATAAGCAATGGTCAGAGAGAGCATATAAAGTTTTGCATTACTTGTCTATATGTATCTCTGATGCTATACTCATTCATACGTATACATGATGTTGAGAATCCCAAGGATGCATGGGATACATTGGTAAAGCTGTTTGATACAGATACTAGTGCTCGTAAGTCTCAATTTGAGACAATAGATTCATACGTATACATGATGTTGAGAATCCCAAGGATGCATGGGATACATTGGTAAAGCTGTTTGATACAGATACTAGTGCTCGTAAGTCTCAGTTTGAGACAATAGATTCATAATGTAAAGTGCAAAGGAAGGAGTATCCATGATTATGTACAAGAGATAAAGAAGTATGCAGATGCATTGGCAACTATCAATGCCCCCATGCCTGATGATGATTTGGTAGACATTGCCTTGCGTGGTCTTGGCAAGGAGTACAAGTCTTTTGATACATCTATCTGTGTTCGGAGTACAGGTTTACCAGATTTGGATGAGTTGGTTTCTCTCTTGCTTGTTGAGGAAATCAAACTCAGTGACACTTTTCATGATGCATCTACTAGCCATGATGATAATGGCAGAAATCAGGCTTTCTATTCACAAAGGGGATTTAGAGGCAGGGGGAGATTTGCATCACGTGGTCGTGGATGGCAAGATAGGTCACCACAACAGAATTTTCAGCAACACCATATTGGAGAATATGGGAATTTCCCAGTAGTTTGGGACACGTGGTCAAATCTTTGGATTAATCATAACTTGAACACCGTTACTCCAAATTGAGCACTCTATAGCTCATTAGATTCCATTTTCCAAGTGCTTTCCAACAATAGGTCACATGATATGGTTTTGAGAAACTTATAGGCATGTTATCCAAGTCCCACCTTTTTAGTATTCAAAAAATGGGAGTTGGGAAATTCCCAAACTCACGAATATAGTGTTCAGCCTACATATGCTGCTAGAGGTGGTCGTGCATATACACCTCAGAGAGGCAGAGGTAATCCTCGTGGAAGAGGATGTTGGCAAGGCCGATAAGCATTTATGCAAAATGTGGAATGCCATTACTGTGGAAAGCTTAGTCATATGGCACGTGATCAAACAAAATGATTTGAGAGGGGGTAGAGCACAACATGGTGGAAATTATGCAAGTGGTGGTGGAGATTTTGCATCAAGCAGTAATGATGGCAGTAATTATGCAAATGGTGAAAATTTTGCATCAAGCCGCAAATCACTTGTTTGCCATGAAACATGTCGTGGAATCTATGATGACAAATGGTGACAGTGATGACACTTGGTATATGGACTCTGGAGCATCAAACCATATGACTTGTCATGGCGAATGGTTTAAGAATATGAAGCCTATGGATGTGAAAGGCTATGTGGAGATAGGAGATAATACCCAACATGCTAACACACATGTTGGAAGTGTACCATTGGTTATGCACAATGGTGAAACAAAGTCTATGTGATGAAAATCATTCTTTTAGCATAGGATGACCAATCCCAGAATATGGTAGGAAGTCCTCTTTTCATGTTACGCATAAGAATGAATTATGAATCAACTTCTTAAAAATTTTGCCATAGCTCCGCTGCTATTATTGATAATTTTTAATATTTTTAAAAGAATAAACTTAGTAATACAATTATGATAGTATAACTATCTTCTAAACTTAAATCCAATTTATGGATTTAAATCATAAGATTATCATAATTTTAGAAGCATAAAAGTATAAAAAGCCACTTTCTTAACCTCTAGCTTCACAGGCCTAGAGTTTGATTTGTGAATTGAGAATTTATCAATGAAACACCATATTAGTGAATTTGGGAATTTCCCAATTTTCATTTTTGAATACTTAAAAAAGGGACATGGATAACATGTTTGTAAGTTTCTCAAAACCCTATCATATGACCTATCGTTGGAAAGCGCTTGAAAAATGGAATCTAAAGAGCTATAAAGCACTCATTTTGGATTAGTGGTGTTCAAGTTATGGTTAATCCAAACTTTTGACCACGTGTCCCAAACTTATGGGAAATTCCCATATTCCCCAATATGGTGTTATGAGAATTGGTCATAGGAATGACCATTCTTTTTGGGGGAGAGAGAGAAACATAAAAAGCATCCTAATTAAGCATAAATGTAAACTTTTCTTAATTATTCATTACAACTCTTAAGAAAAGCTTGATTTGCATTATAAACACTTAATTTAGAAACTTCTCAAGCTTGAGAGGGGTTGAGAAGTGAAAACATTGAGAATAGTAGAGAAAAACCATGAAATTACACCTCACCTCTTGATTTTGTTTTCTTCTCTATTATAGAAGAAGCCCCCAACCAATCAATTGGTTAGTGTGTCGAGAGGAAAGCTCCAAGGATGGTTGAAGAGCGAGAGAAGCTCCTATCTCTCCAAAATGTAGAGGATTTTTTAGGGACAATAGAAAATATCATTATTTTAATGTAATACTGGCATGGTATAGTTCACATATTTTTTTGCAAAAGATTAAGGATCTCTTTATAGGTGAGGGAGGCCTCTAACCAAGTCAAACTGGGTTCTAGAATTTTCTAGGTCTAGTTTGGCTGAATTTGGACAAGATTTGGACCTAGTTTGGCTCCCTTTGATTTGGTTTGATCCAGGAAAGAGGAGAGATAAAAATATCATAATTTTTTTGAATTAAAAACTCATCCACATGTTTGAAATAGGTGCCTACCTTAAAGTCTCCCCCCTCCTTACCAAGGTGTCAAAATGGTATCATTATTCCAAAATATCTCATTTTTTTAGTAATATCTCATAGTTTTTAACTAATAAACCTTGTACTTAGTCAACTCTTCATCTTATGTGAGAATTTATCATTTTTGGATATTTTTTTGTATTCTTTGTATTTATTTCATCCCAACACTTGAATTAATGCTATTTATCCAGTCATCCACATGCATGTCTATCCACATCCATCCATACATTTTCACATCCACATATATTCACATCACATCACATTTCATCCACATCTCATCACATTCACATCCACATCCCTTTACACCACATCACATCACATCCACATCCACATCACATCTCACCCATTCACATCTATCCCGATTCATATCACATCTCACCCATTCACATCTATCCCGATTCATATCACATCACATCCATTCACATCTATTTACGTCACATTGCATTCACATCCATTCACATCTCATCGCATTTATTCACATCCATTACATTCATTGCATTCCCATCCCATTACATACATTCTATCCATATACATCACATCCATATCTCATCACATCCATACACATTCTATCTTATTCATCCACATTCATCCAGTCATCCACATGCATGTCTATCCACATCCATCCATACATTCACATTCACATCCACATATATTCACATCACATCACATTTCATCATCTCATCACATTCACATCCACATCCCTTTACACCACATCACATTTCATCCACAGCCACATCCACATCCATTTACATCACATCACATCCTTTCACATCCACATCCACATTCATTTACATCACAACACATCCTTTCATATCCACATCCATTTTTATCGCATCACATCCTTTCACATCCACATCCACATCCACATCCATTTACATCACATTCCATCCTATCACATCCACATCCACATTCATTTACATCACGTCACATCCTATCATATCCACATCCACATTCATTTACATCACATCCTTTCACATATTCTCACATCTCATTCTCATCTCTCCATTCATATCCACAGCCATTTATATCACATCCACATATCCTCACATCTTATTCTCATTTCTTCATTCACATCCACATTCATTGATATCACATCCTTTCACATATTCTCACATCTCATTTTCATCTCTTCATTCATATCTACATCCATTTATATCACATCCTTTCACATATCCTCAAATCTCATTCTCACCTCTTCATTCATATCCACATTCTAAATACTCATAATTTGAATTATGCTAAGAATTCCTCTTTTTACCGTTTAATTTCTTGGATCTCAAATATGATGTGAATTCCTCTTTTTACATTTAATTGATTGAATTCTAAATGTCATGGGAATTCGTCTTTTATCATCAAATAAATTTATCTAAAATTCCTCTTTTATTTAATAAAAATATCCATTAATTCAATATGCCAAGAATTCCACTTTTACTATTGAAATGATTTAGAAATGTCATGGGAATCCCTCCTTTATCATTTAAATATTTCTCATGCATAAAATAAATTTATCTAAAATTTCTCTTTGAATTTTAATAAAAATATCCATTAATTCAATATGCTAAGAATTCTAATTTTTCCATTTGAATGATTTAATTCCAAATGTCATGGGAATTCCTCTTTTATCATTTAAATATTTCTCATGCATAAAATAAATTTATCTAAAATTCCTCTTTGAATTTTAATAAAAATATCCAGTACTTCAATATGCTAAGAATTTCACTTTTCCCATTTAAATGATTGAATTCCAAATGTCATGGGAATTCCTCTTTTATCATTTAAAAAAATTTACCATAATTCTCTCTTTTCTTTATTATTTAATTATGTATAAACCTTAAAAATTAGTTTTCCATTGATTGATAATTTTTAATATTTTTAAAAGAATAAACTTAGTAATACAATTATGATAGTATAACTATCTTCTAAACTTAAATCCAATTTATGGATTTAAATCATAAGATTATCATAATTTTAGAAGCATAAAAGTATAAAAAGCCACTTTCTTAACCTCTAGCTTCACAGGCCTAGAGTTTGATTTGTGAATTGAGAATTTATCAATGAGAATTGGTCATAGGAATGACCATTCTTTTTGGGGGAGAGAGAGAAACATAAAAAGCATCCTAATTAAGCATAAATGTAAACTTTTCTTAATTATTCATTACAACTCTTAAGAAAAGCTTGATTTGCATTATAAACACTTAATTTAGAAACTTCTCAAGCTTGAGAGGGGTTGAGAAGTGAAAACATTGAGAATAGTAGAGAAAAACCATGAAATTACACCTCACCTCTTGATTTTGTTTTCTTCTCTATTATAGAAGAAGCCCCCAACCAATCAATTGGTTAGTGTGTCGAGAGGAAAGCTCCAAGGATGGTTGAAGAGCGAGAGAAGCTCCTATCTCTCCAAAATGTAGAGGATTTTTTAGGGACAATAGAAAATATCATTATTTTAATGTAATACTGGCATGGTATAGTTCACATATTTTTTTGCAAAAGATTAAGGATCTCTTTATAGGTGAGGGAGGCCTCTAACCAAGTCAAACTGGGTTCTAGAATTTTCTAGGTCTAGTTTGGCTGAATTTGGACAAGATTTGGACCTAGTTTGGCTCCCTTTGATTTGGTTTGATCCAGGAAAGAGGAGAGATAAAAATATCATAATTTTTTTGAATTAAAAACTCATCCACATGTTTGAAATAGGTGCCTACCTTAAAGTCTCCCCCCTCCTTACCAAGGTGTCAAAATGGTATCATTATTCCAAAATATCTCATTTTTTTAGTAATATCTCATAGTTTTTAACTAATAAACCTTGTACTTAGTCAACTCTTCATCTTATGTAAGAATTTATCATTTTTGGATATCTTTTTGTATTCTTTGTATTTATCTCATCCCAACACTTGAATTAATGCTATTTATCCATAGGAACCTTAACTGGACCATAATCTAAAATTTTCAAAACATCTTGACCCTTAGGCTAAGGCCCTTTATACATATTTTTAATTAATTCCAAATGCACATTGGAAATTTCTTTTTGAATTTCTGTTTCACAGGAAACCATTTTAGACACTAGGAGGATTTTTATATGATATCTCAATTTTGGATTATCTCTCTCTAGAGATTTTCTCTCTTTAGGGTAAAATTGGGTAAAACAAGATCTTTCTCTTATTTCAGAGAGGGGAATAATTACAAGAATAGAAGGGGAGATTCTTACACCTTTACACCTCAAAAGCTAGAGGGAGGAATCTTACAACAATAACACTTATGAATATGGCTCTTTATAATTGCAATATAGGGATGATCCAAAGTATTTGAGCGTGCAGTCTGAGACAAACATTTGGTGGCTAGGTTCATTTGAGGTCAAGAGAAAGAGGACTATGAATCCTTGTTTTGGGTATTTCATCATACACATATTCCCAATCTCATCAAAGAACATATGAATGCTCCATGTAGAGAAAAGGGGGGACTTTCAAGTTCAATGGCATCTTGTGGGTGACTTGAAGGCTCTTAAGTGCCTATTTAATTGCAGGAAAAAGGGACCAATGCAAAGTCTCCATGCTTTTACTGCATGGACTCGCAAGGGTGATGGACTCTAAGTGGTGGAGATGACCATTGAACAGACAAAATTTTGTTGAGAACTTTAAACCAGTGTTTGAGATTCCTCTTTCCAATGTGCATATATGCACGCTTCATGCTCTGTGTTGTATCATAGAGAAACTAGTATATCTCTACATTGGCTTTGCTTGGAAGATCAAGAATGTAGGAGAGAGGAAAGAAGCCATCCGTGCATTATTGGAGAAGGTGCTATCTAAAATTGGACTACATGGAGGTAATGTCCAGATTCTGAAGGACACTAAAAAGTCATCTAATGAAAAGGAAGTTCCAATGAAGCCCTCTTGGAGGTGTTAAGGCAAGAAGATTTCTTTCCAAGCCAATGAATAATCAACAACACAAACCTACAAAGTTAGGAAAGCAATATACAGTAACCTATACAAGCGAAATCAAATACCAATAGTGGAAAAAGCTTCATATGCAGTGAAAGACCATGAAGGTGCTACAAGGAATGTCAAAGAAAATGTTTGGCATTCAATTGATACTTTGTTCCAGATGTGTGAGAAAGTCAAGTACTCCCACCAAGACAAAAAGATCTTTCAAGACAACTTACAAGCATTCAAAAAAGCATTCAGAGTTGCTTGGACTGACACCAACATCTCACTACATGGTATGTTTCTAGCTTACTCTTGTTTCCTAGCCCTCAATACAACTTACATTGTATGTTTGCTTATGCAGCATATTCTCTACAACTACATGCCTTACTTCATTAACAAGTATGGAGATCCTAGCATTTGGAGCAAACAAGGGCTTGAGAAATCACACTATATGGCTCAAAATGCATATTCTAGGCACACAACAACATGGTAGTGGAAAAAGTAAGGCAAAGAGCCTCTACAAGAAGTGTTCCAATGGTTCTATAGAAGGATACTGTAACAACTACACAAAAAAAAAACCTTGAGGTCATCCAAACTGATGTAGACACTCAGAGATATGGAAAGGAAGAGATTGAAGCATTCTGAAGTATTTAAAAACTCAGATGCCATACAAGCACAAAATAAATGGAGAGAATAAAAGATTTTTGTTAATCATCGTTGGACGACAAATTGATGTAACACATAAGTCTTTTACAATGTATCTTTCCATTTGAATGACTTTGTAATTCTTGTGGTTTTGGAATTTGTTTATACCTTAGCAAATGGTGTTTGCCATACTCTTCTAGTTCCTGTGGGTTCTCTATTCCTAGAGACAATGCTACTGCAGCATAGGTATGAAAGTAACCCCTTCGGGTGGTGCTGGCATAACGAGGGTAGCATCCAAAAATTAATAAGGTAGTGAACTTCTCTATCAAAATAATCTTCTCACATAATTTTTAGGAATAATTGTTCCACCTAGAAACAGGGACAATGTCTTGAATAAAAAATTTACAACTCTCCCTTCCTGGCTCATGGCATTGTGGTAGATTATCATCTTTGCCTTAGACAATTTGGGTAGGTAGTGAGAGAGAGCTATGTTTTGGCCACAATACTCCCTTTTATGCCACTACAAGAATTTATCATTGACTTCAAACGTACTTTGCAAAATAAAATAATTAAGGAAACATAAATCTACATATCACTTCTTCACACACACACACACATAGAAAGAAAGAAGAAAGATATATTAACGTCTCCTAAAGGCCAAATGGCCCATGAGAGAGAGAGAGAGAGAGAGAGAGAGAGAGAGAGAGAGAGAGAGAACCTCAGTCTCATCTATCACAAACAGTTGATCTTGCCAAAGGTTAATAGAACTTTTGCTATCTTCTCCTACTCTGCTCATCTCCTTTGTGGAGTCATTCAACCTATCATAGCCATATTTGGCCTAAAGCTCCATGAAGGTCCTATCGTCTGGCACAAAGCCATCATCTTTGAACTTCTGTGCTTTGCCCAAACATATGTTGAGACACTCTTTACTATTGTGATTTTCCTCCAATGCTAAGTCATCCCTGTCATCGTCTAAGACAAAACCACTGCCCTTTTCCTAAAATTTGGCAATAGCACATAGAGCAAAATCTTCCCTAAGACTAAAAATATTCTGAATGTCACATAAGAGTACATAATGTTTGTTATCCACATGAATTTTGGTAGTACTGGCAATATTAGACCACACTGGTCCACTTTATAGAGATATACATCCAGATTGTGCACGTCTTAAGAGCAACAATATCCATAGAATTGGCCTCCTCTTCCTCCTGTACTAACTGTATCTCCCCCTCAACTTCTCCATCTTGAGAAGGTAACTCATCTTCTTCGAGAATCTCATCTTCAATAGTACCTGCATAGAGCAATTCTTCACCCCTTTCAGGAAGCTCTTTATAGAGGTAGTGCAAGTAGTAGAGGAGTCCCAATGGCTCATACAGTAGCTTGCAGCAGCAAAAACGAGAGAGAGAGAGAGAGAGAGAGAGAGAGAGAGAGAGAGAGAGAGAGAGAGAGAGAGAGAGATAGCGAGAGTGGTTTTTGCGGTTTGCCAAAATATGGCGCTTCCAAGTCTAATTGAAGTGTGCTGTCGCGGCAAACCGCACAAATTAGATGTACACACACACACACACACAGAGGACATCCACACACACACACACACACACACACACGTAGAGTTATGTCTCTTTCTTCCATGCTTATTCATAGCTCATGGCGAGGACAAAAGCTACTGCAAGAAGATAGGGTAAAGGGCTTGGATTGGCAGCCAAGGCTGCCTCTCAGAAGAAGCCAAGAAAGGGAAAGCCTATCCATATTCTGAAGCAGGCTGCCAAAACAAGAAGGATTTCCCAAAACTTCTACATTCTGAGGGAAATCAGGAAAGCTCAAAATTGTGTAGAGTTGTGTGTTCCAAAGCTCCCTTTTCAGAGGCTGTGCAGGTCCATTTGTGAGCAGTGGAACCTAACCCTAAGGTGCAAGAGGACAACCTTGCTCTGTCTACAGGAGGCTGCTGAAGATTTTCTCCTAGAGTACTTCAATGACCTATGTGTTGTGTGTGCCCACGCACATAGGATGACAATAATGCCCAAGGATAGTGAGACACTGAAGAGGCTTAGATGGAGTTATGTTAAGCTTCTACACCCTCTGCAGAGCTTATAGATCCAAAGATGAGAGATATCTTGATGATTCCACCAATGAGAGCTCCAAGGGATAAAATAAAATTTGTAGAGATTGCACATGATGTTAACACAAGAGCAAGGGCAAAATAGGAAGAAGAGAACATGATTAGAAAAGAAAAGGATTAAGAAGTGAATATAACCCCGGTGAATTTGCAAGAACAGTACATCAAAGAAACATAAGAGTTGGAAGCATCTACCATGGAGATGTTAATGAGCTTTAAGAGGGGTGTGTTTGTCTTTGTGACAATGGAATATGGTGAGAGACAACTCTCCCTTGACCCTGGTGGATCTCAGGACTCTGATGGTGGATAGGACAGCATAGATCTCAGACACTATCCTATATGTGTGCCTAAAGTAAGTTTGCGAATTGCCTTTACTGCTAATGATATGGTTCTTAAGGTTTATGCATAATTAAAAAATTAAGAAAAGAGAAAATTATGGTGATTTTATTTAAATGATAAAAGAGGAACTCCCATGACATTTGGAATTCAATCATTTAAATGGAAAAAGTGGAATTCTTACCATATTGAAGTAATGGATATTTTTATTAAAATTCAAAGAGGTATTTTAGATAAATTTATTTTATGCATGAGAAATATTTAAATGATAAAAGAGGAATTCCCATAACATTTGGAATTCAATCATTTAAATGGGAAAAGTGGAATTCTTAGCATATTGAATTAATGGATATTTTTATTAAAACTCAAAGAGAAATTTTAGATAAATTCATTTTATACATGAGAAATATTTAAATGATAAAAGAGGAATTCCCATGACATTTGGAATTCAATCATTTAAATAGTAAAAGTGGAATTCTTGGCATATTGAATTAATGGATATTTTTATTAAAGAAAAGAGAAATTCTACATAAATTTATTTGATATTTTTATTAAAGAAAAGAGGAATTCTAGATAAATTTATTTGATGATAAAAGAGGAATTCCCATGACATTTAGAATTCAATCAATTAAATGTAAAAAGAGGAATTCCATGATCTTTGAGATCCAAGAAATTAAATGGAAAAAAAGAGAAATTTTTAGCATAGTTTAAATTATGAGCATTTATCAAAAGTGAAATTTTGAGCATTTTTCAATATGGGTAGAATTGATTTTTGTAAATCCCATGAATCTTTTACTCAAAAAGAAGAATATTGAATATATTTCACTTGAACAAATTAAGAAAGAATATGAAAATATCCGTTGAGAAAAAGAACCTTTACCTAGGCCAAGCAATTGGCAGAAATATTAGAGAAGTCCCATCGGTATCAAAAATAGAAAATATTAATAAATGTGAAATGGATGTGGATGTGAAAGATGAGATGAGAATGAGATGTGAGGATATGCGAAAGGATGTGATATAAATGAATGTGGATGTGAATGAAGAGATGAGAATGAGATGTGAGGATATGTGAAAGGATGTGATATAAATGGATGTGGATATGAATGAAGAGATGAGAATGAGATGTGAGAATATGTGAAAGGATGTGATATAAATGAATGTGGATGTGAATGAAGAGATGAGAATCAGATGTGAGGATATGTGAAAGGATGTGATATAAATGGATGTGGATACAAATGAAGAGATGAGAATGAGATGTGAGAATATGTGAAAGGATGTGATGTAAATGAATGTCGATGTGGATGTGATAGGATATGATGTGATGTAAATGGATGTGGATGTGGATGTGGATGTGAAAGGATTTGATGTGATGTAAATGGATGTGGATGTGGATGTGATGTGATGTAAATGAATGTGGATGTGGATGTGATATAAATGGATGTGGATGTGGATGAGGTGTGATGTGGTGTAAAGGGATGTGGATGTGAATGTGATGAGATGTGGATGAAATGTGATGTGATGTGAATATATGTGGATGTGAATGTGAATGTATGGATGGATGTGGATAGACATGCATGTGGATGACTTGATGGATGTGTATGAATGAGACAGAATGTGTATGGATGTGATGAGATATGGATGGATATGGATGTGATGTAACGTGGATAGAATGTATGTAATGGGATGGGAATGCAATGAATGTGATGGATGTGAATAAATGTGATGAGATGTGAATGGATGTGAATGCGATGAGATGTGAATGGATGTGAATGGATGTGAATGGATGCAATGAGATGTGAATGGATGTGAATGCGACGACGTGATGTAAATAGATGTGATGAGATGTGAATGGATGTGAATGCAACGACGTGATGTAAATAGATGTGAATGGATGTTATGTGATATGAATTGGGATAGATGTGAATGGGTGAGATGTGATGTGGATGTGATATGAATCGGGATAGATGTGAATGGGTAAGATGTGATGTGAATCGGGATAGATGTGAATGGATGAGATGTGATGTGATGTGAATCGGGATAGATGTGAATGGATGAGATGTGATGTGATGTGATGTGGATATGGGTAGATGACAATGGATGAGATGTGATGAGGATAGATGTGATGGGATGTAATATAATGTGATTAGATGAGAATGGATGAAGGACGATGGGAATACATATGATTGGATGTGGATTAAGCAAAGTGAATTGATTTATAAGAATATGGAATAACGAGAAATGATGTGGAACGATGTGAAAAGATGAGAGTTTGTTAGAAACTGTATTTATGACCTGTTTTTAAATGACTGTTTTACGTCAAGAATGCTGGAGAAGCATTTTGACCATCTTGTGAATGAGGTCGTGGAGACCTAAGTGATAAAGTTACAACAGCTGACGGAGAGTCAATGGAGGACGTCTCACGTAGCAAGGTCGGCCAAGGTCTTGACTAGCCTTGGTGCGATTTAAATGGTGAGCTTCCGGTACGGTGGATGAGGGACCAAGGAAGTGGCCTATGAGCGAAGTGCTAGGTGACCCGTGAAGGATCCTAGAGGGTGCTGACCATATGGTGCTCGGGCTCTATGTCGCTGAAGATACCCACGCGTGCGTCGAGGAAGAAAATGCAACAAGGTGTTAGAGTTAATTTCTAACCTCGGGCATGGATCTAGTTGATTGACCTTGCTGGTCCTCAACGGATGAGTCCATGGCTCTTTTATATGGATCTGCCTCTCCCCTGTGCAAGAAGTGCTACTTCCGCTGCTAGCACTCCCAAATTCATTGTGCGGAGGGGGCAGGGATCTTTCAGCAACTGGTATCAAAGCGAATTGGCTAAAGTGGATCAACCGAGAAGCAAGAAATGTCAAAAATTTAGGAAGTACCAGTAAAAGATTGTAATTGTGTGATGAAATTCATACAAATTGATATTCAGAATAAAAATTCATAAATTGGTAATTGGGTCTTCAGATGGAAGTACCACAATTGTATGGAATCCCTGACTTGCTTGAGGCCTAGATATGATAGTATTTACCTTATAATTCCAAGGATCGTGACTATCCGTATATATTGTGGGTATAACTGCAGCTCTTTACTGACAATATATACAAGTAAATCTAAGACCTTGAAATTATATGCAAAAATGCTATCCAGATGATGAATTCGAATGCTAGTTGATATGATTTTAGAATTCTGGTTGAGAATTAATGAGTTGATTTGGATTCTAATTGAAAGATAATGATTCCTAAATTCTAGTTGAAAAAGAAAAGATGAACAAAGCCACAATGAGGATGAATCCCAGTGATGATGATGATAGTAACTAGAATGATGATTGTGACTTCAGCAAGTCACTATAAGATCAGTGGATTGTGCTAATAGATTGCTGCTGTTTGACCCTTGACCCAGTGGATCTAATTAATGGATGACAAATTAAAAACCTGTATAACTTAAATTCTCGTGGAGGAATGACCAGATGGAATTTTCGGTCCGAGATGGACCATTACTGTGTTAAAAATATGAATGAATTATTCTCTGATAATGAGTGTTGTATGTTCTTTTGTTAGAAGGAATCTTTATCCCATGATTCTCTAGGGGCTGACCAATCTAAAGAACTCCAGAATCAGTTGGATCTAAAGTCAGATTTGAATTATTATAAATAAAGGGACTTAACAAGAATTTTCGTATTCATAGGATAGCTCTCTTGCTTGAGGCCTATGTCATCCACTAAAGAGTGGGAGCACCAAAATAATGCGTGGTGGCTGGGTGATGGCCTCTACTACACCATCAGCAAGCACACAAGAAGAAGACACAATGGAATCACAATTGGGGACACTGAAATCCCAGCTCTCCAAGGGCACCAATCAGACTTGCAATTGTCCCCATCCCTCTACCTGACTCAAGGGGAAACCTCAACACCCTCCCAACCTCCATCTCTATCTCTGCTGCCTCCTCTAACGGTTGTGAGTGTGGATAATAGAGTAGGCTATGCAAGCGACGAAAGCTGTGAAGGCGAATAATAGAAAGAGAGCAGAGAATATTGTGAGCACATTGATAGCCAAGAAAGAGAAAACTATGGCAAAAGATTGTAGGGCGACATATGAAAAGAAGATAATAAGAACATTAAACCATGGTAATGATAATCTAAATAAAAAAAAGTTTTACCCACGATTTCACGATAATGACAATAATGAAGATGCACTCTATTCAAAATAACAGGGTGGCGACGTGAGTTGATAATGATTAAAGAAAGACCACCCCATTTTATGGTAATAATGCCCCAATTTGGTAATGCACCAACCAATGCATCAGTGCAATGTGGACTATGACACGTGGTAGATGCATTTATGGAAAAAATAGTGTACACTACTTGAAAGTGCTGGTGCCGAATCTAGAAAATACCCAGTATGGGCCCATCCACAACAACTTTAATTTACCTGGATGTGGACCCATCCTGGAATTAAATACTAAAACCGAATCATTAACATGAAAAAAATAGAATTTTGTATTGCGATCAATCCCACATCTTCCTCTAGCGTTGGAAGACATCAGATGTCCAGACACTTTGCAATCGCTTTTCTTCTGGCCAATAATTATTCCAAATGATGTGCTTTGGATTCATCAAAAGATAATCTAGCAGACACTGCCACTCTTAAGTTGGGTACCACAAATTCCATTAGAACTACTACCTCCAATCTATAGACCATGGAAAACGGTGTTTGTCCTGTTGCTAATGTATGAGCTGTCAGGAATGTCCAAAGTGCAGAATACAATTATTGATTCCAATCTGTTCACTTTTCATTAACCACTTTCTTCAAGATTCTCAATAAGGTTTTGTTGGAAGATTCAGCTTGACCATTAGCTTGTGGATAATATACTATAGAATTTTTATGAATAATCATGTGGTATTGAGTTAATCTTTTAATTACTCCATTCACAAAATGTCCTCCTTGGTCACTAACTAACTCAATTGAGCATCAAAATCGAGTCATAATCTTTTCATAAAAGAAATTTTGCAACAGAAGTGGCTTTATTATCTTTGAATGCTTTGGCTTCCACCAATTCGGTACAATAATATGTGGCTACATGCCGGTTCTTTGAGCTGGTAGTTTAAATGGTTTGAGACCCCATTTTTGAAAAGGGTCCATTGGAAGCACTAGATTGTGGGGCATCCGGTCGTCTAATGCACTTGGCTGACCCAATCGCTAGAAAACATCACATTCTCGAGCAAACTTCTATGCATCTTTAATCATTATTGGCCACCATAATCTAGCTTGAAATATTTTTCAGCCAAATACATCTCCAGAAAAATGATTGCCACTTACGCCTTGGTGTGCTTCCATCAATACTGCTTATTGCTCATGTGCTTGGACACACCGGTGGATTATTTGATCAATGCCCATTTTATATAATTGACTCGCAATTACCAAAAATGTTTTACTTCGGAGTGCTAATTGCTTCCGAAGATCTCTACTCATACCACATCCAGAAAATTTTCTTCTATTAAAAGCATAAACATTTTGTCATACCAATCTGGAGCTACAATAATCCAGAACAAACCTGTATGCAGTAACAGATTTGATACACCTTCCCAAACTTATCCAATGTCTATCCAGGATAGGAAATCGGCAACTATTACATGTTGATTGCTTGGTGTATGACGAACATAAATTTAAATTCTTGCAATATCAACATCCACCTTGCTAATTTTCTTGATAAATTAGGCGTGTTGGACCAAGAATACCAAAGCTTGATGATCTATATGAAAAGTAAATTTATTGCCCAAAAGATAATGCTAGAATTTCTTCACTGAATAAATCATTCCAAGTGCTTCTCGGTATGTAATAGAATAATTCTTTTCAGCTCTTAACAACATTCGGCTAACATAATAAACTGGTTGAAACCATGCATCCTCAGATTCTTGCATAAATACACTTCCAATTGCTACATGAGAGGCATCAACAAAGTCACAAAATGGTCTAGACTAGTCTGTTACGCCATTTAATATCTAACCCAAAAATCTTTGTAATTCTTTCACATTGCGGGGTGCCAATAAATCTTTAATTACTTCCACCTTCTTAGAAGTCACAAAATGGTCTAGACTAGTCTGTTACGCCATTTAATATCTAACCCAAAAATCTTTGTAATTCTTTCATATTGCGGGGTGCCAATAAAGCTTTAATTACTTTCATATTGCGGGGTGCCAATAAAGCTTTAATTACTTTCACCTTCTTAGAATCTACTGCAATTCTGGCTGGCTGCACTACATGCCCTAATAGAATTCCACTAGTGCCTACAAATGCAAATTTAGCCGGATTGAGACTTAGATGGGCGGTCCAACACCTTTCAAGACAGAGTGTCAAAAACAGGACATGCTCTACTATTTTGCTGAAGACACTTAAATCATCCAAGAATATTTTCATAAATGTGACCAAGTAATCATAGAAAATTTCTTGAACCATTCTTTGAAATGTTGTTGGAGCATTCTTTAGACTATAACGCAGAAGACTGGGCCGTATCCAGAGTTGGACTATAGTGGGAAATAATCGTATCCACATCCACTGCAAACAATGATTATATCTGGATTCTAGTTAAGGATTTCCTCCTCTTCATCCATATTAACTCCTTCTAGCCAGTTCAATCCTTCAGCACAAAATAGGCGCATGGATTCTTGTAACATATCAAGGGATGCCACTTGTACACAGACTTTCTTCTTCCAGTTTCGGATTGTAATCA
Source organism: Cibotium barometz (assembly GCF_041138505.1). Classification (NCBI taxonomy): domain Eukaryota; kingdom Viridiplantae; phylum Streptophyta; class Polypodiopsida; order Cyatheales; family Cibotiaceae; genus Cibotium; species Cibotium barometz. The sequence continues at coordinate 8,593,346 of NC_141057.1, read as the reverse complement.
GATCAGTTGCCCAATTGTTTTTAATCTTTGCTTGCCTCAACCATGGTCTACCCAAAAACAAGGGGTAAGATTCAGCCACACCCTCCATCTTCAATACAATGAAAGCAACTAGGAAGTCACATCCTTCTATCTAGATTTTGGAGTTTTGGAGTAACCTAAGTAGCTTCACTCTTCGTCTCGTTGATTTACCATTCGGATGAGAAATGGAGCCGGTTCTAATTCTTTCTCTAGCATGGCTAGTTCTTGGAGGGTTTTATCCGTAACGATATTTACTCCAGATTTGTCATCAAGAACCACTCCCTTGATGGTCTTACTATGTATTTGAACTGTGACTTCCAGAACTGCTTCAGTTATTCTTCATCCACCGGTGGCGAGTATTTGAGGAGGAGAGCGAACGCTTAGTAATATACTTCAATAGTTTTGCTCCCCTGGGTTAATTTTTAGGGTCTATTTGGGATATGGTTAGGTGGAGAATCAAAGTACTAGACTTACAAGTCCTTAAGCTTGTAATGCAAGGAGCATTACATACATCACAATAGATAGAGCACACACACAAAGATGGAAGGCTGAAATATTCTTCCTCTTACTCTCAAAAGAAGGTTGCAAAAGATAAGTGAAAACCCAACATAAGTACTAGAGTAATATGTACAAGCGGTTTATAATGTGAACATGATAAATATGTGAGCTGACAAGTTAAGTATGCCATAACTTAGTAGGTGGACTATATAGGTGTAGTCTACCTGTAGAATCATTGGGGGTGAAGAGATCCATTGCGGTGGCTACCAATAAATGCGCCAGTGATATAAATGTGGAATGGTCACCCAAGCACGTCATGATGCTAGCTCTAGTTGAGCTTGATATCTCAACATGTAAGGTCAAAAAATGGCATGAGATAGGTAACAAATTATGGATAAATTCAACCAACATGATGTCTAAGGGCCATCAAAGCGAAGGATCATACCATTGCTTAGCTAGAACAACAAATTACGGAAAGGACAGCAAGGCCACAACATAAGCAGGTCACCCTTGAGATGGAGAAGAAGGTCAACATCTTGATGGGCGTAACCATGCCAACCTTTCTACACTCGCCATCCCTCCCCAACCACCCTCTAGCCTCTTCACGCTCTGCAACACCGGTGCCTCCGGCTCAACCTCCTTTAACACAACATCTACATTAACAAAGAGATCGCCATCTCTACCACACAATCCTCTCAAAGGTGCCCTATGCTTCCCACTCCACCTCACCATGCTCTTCTTCCAAAACACAATCTCCTTCACAGAGCCCTCCACCATCTTCCGTATTCCTTACCATGTGCTCTACCTCAATCTTCAATCTTGGTGCCGCGTCATTAAGATCTTCGACCACCTAGATGAGGTGGCTAGCACGCAATGGCTAGCACGCAACACCGGTGTCTCCGGCTCAACCTCCTTTAACACAATATTTACATTAACAAAGAGATCGCCATCTCTACCACACAATCCTCTCAAAGGTGCCCTATGCTTCCCACTCCACCTCACCATGCTCTTCTTCCAAAACACAATCTCCTTCATAGAGCCCTCCACCATCTTCCGTATTCCTTACCATGTGCTCTACCTCAATCTTCAATCTTGGTGCCGCGTCCTTAACTTCTTCGACCACCTAGATGAGGTGGCTAGCACGCAATGGGAATGAAGCCTACAACCATCTCATCATGGAGGCCAGCACTGTCTATAAGCCCATCGACATCTTTGTTTTGTATAATAGGATCTGGAAACAACTACAACTCATGAGCAACAAACGCCATCTATTTAACATCGTGCATGTGGCTTACCCCCAAAACATCCCAGATGATAAATACAAGGAGGCCCATGAAATTAGTTGCACAAGCTTTAGATGCTTCCACCAAAGACAAGGCATAGTAGCAAGCCTCAATATCAACCCCTCCGTAATAACTAGCTACGGGAATATATTTTAAGCCGTCTTTAAAATATAATTCTAACCTCTTAGATAATTTGGGTACGCTCGGATTATCTTTGTGTCAAGCCAAATCATGTTAATATCATATCATGAGTGATGCCATTATAAATATTAATACGTTTGGTGTATATTGATGTATGGTTGGGACCTCCAATGTTTGTTTCAATTGGTTTGTACGGAAGGGTGATTCATGGGTTACTTACGCCTAAAAAACATGTGTGTGGTTATGGTTTTATACTTATGAGATATTTGTTTACCAATTTATTGTTGGTTATTTTATAGGTGAAGAGGATTCTGAAGATTGAAAAGAATTCGCACATAATTATTACTTGGCACACATTTTTGTAAATAACCTTTGTATATAAATGTGCTAGCTTGTGGACATTTTGATTTATTTTAGAAAGCCTTCATTTATCAAGCATAGACTTGCACTTTAATATTTGCAAAGCATGATATGCTTTGAATCTAGCCTCAATTTATGGACACTCTATTTTGAGCATAAGAGAGTGTCATGTAAGAAAAGCACCGTTTTGTATTTTGGGAGGCAATGCCCTATTTTAAAATAAAGTATTACGTAAATACTCATGTGTGGGGAGAAGCCACACACAAATGAGGGGAGATGATTGCACCCAATGTTGGAGTCATGATTTTTGAGTTAAGTATTATTTGTTATTCACTCGAATATTGAATATGTTGAACTTGTGGTTTTTGATGAGTTATTTGGTTTGATTTAATCAATTTCTTGCAAGTTTCTTTTTACTCTGTTTTCCTAGAATTAGATCCGTGTCAATAACCCTCAACATTAGCTCCCCACAACAACCCTCATTATCAGCTCCCCCTCTTTATGTCTACACCTTCCACTCCTACATGTATTACACCCCCTGTCTTGCCAATGTCACCATCACCTCTCTCATCTTCCAAACCAACCCCCACCGCTTATCTCTCTAGGAGACATCCTAAATGGACTCGCCAAAGCCTCAACTTCACAGACGACCACCCCTCCTCCCTCACATCACTCAAAGCCTCACCTCTGGATATCTTAGAAACTAGCAAGGTGAGCGACGATGTTGATGCATTTTCTCTTCTCCCTCTCCCTCTCCCCTCTCTTCTCCCTCATGCCTTGTAAGATAGAAAGGAGGAGAGGAAGAATGCAAGAGAGAGAAAGTTTTTGCTCAACCTCTCCCCTCTCTTCCCTTTCTCTCCCCTCTCTTCCCTTCTCCCTCATGCTCTCACTCATCGTGGTATCGAAATAGAGGTTGGGCTTTCGAAAACTCTCTCTCTTTGCTCCCCACCCAAGTGCAAAGCTTCTTTGTAAATAACGATAACAAAGGAGACAAGGTTGAGGACCCTAACTCTCCACGAGAGAGCTAGAGGTACAAACTGGTAAGACCCTTGCATTCTTCCTCTCCTCCTTTCTATCTTACAAGGCTCAAGTGTTCTCAAAAATCGGTGGACAGACAGAGTTCTTGAACATAATGAACTCAATGAACTAAGACTGCTAAACTAATTTATATATATGTAGATCAAAAATATCATGGGGCCAGTCCACGCCTTAGTCCAAAATGATCAACCGACCCACCACATCATCCAACATTAACCTTCATCCAATACAAGAGGTTGGTCCACACGCTTATTGGCAGGCTAGAGTACGGGCACTTTTTTCATAAATTAAAAATCAAGCCAAAACGGAAGCTAGAATGTAGATAGAAGCTTTAATACATTAAACACTACGGGAACATGCACTTAGTTTATACACAGGAAAAAAGTGTTTAGTGGAAGAGATGATACGATAGAGCTTGATAGTTTAGATGAAGATAGTATAGTGATTTAGATGTTGAGAGGACATGCCAACAACATTCACAACATAATTTTGACTTAGGCTATGGTCTAATCTTATGGGCATGTTCAACATCCATCATTCTGTTGAGCAAATTATGGCACGTATATCTGATATTGATGCAATATAAGGGCAACACCAAAGCCCTTTTAATAATAGCCCATTTAATGATATAAGGGCAACACCAAAGCCCTTTTAAAGATACAATCATTGCAAAGAGTACCAATTCGGCCTTTGCATCATAGTGAAGCGCTAGATGTTTTGTTTTGTGGATAAATTTTTTTTGCCACAAACCTGAATGGGGTGGAGTTGTATCCACACTATTGCAACTTTCTGGAGTACTTTGACCCTTCCTGTTCAAAAGACCTGTTTGCTAGTAGTTCCTGGTGCCTATCAATAAGGCCACATGCAACACATAGGAAACAATTCCAAAGAGCGTGTTGTCACTTACTGTCGGCGCAAGCATTTAAACTGGCCTTATAAAACCATAGCATGCACCTTTCCTCCATTGCAGGAGTTTGCTCAAGTACTCTCCTGCCCTCACCTTTTCCCCATGTTTGATGGGGAAACAATGGAAAAAATAACTTGACAGATTGTGATTAAAAGCAACTGTGATGGTTTGAAAAAAGAAGAAGAAGTTCCAAGTCTAAACAGGTGCCTGCGCTGTTGAAAGAATTGAGTATTTCCATGTCCTCCCATGTCAGGGTTTATGGGAAGCAACAAAAGAAGGTTGTGAAGAAGAGAGAGTATGCAAGATCATCACAACTGACCGCCACCCTCTGGGCAAAAGGAGGGACCACTGATGCCACTGGATTTCGCGTTCGGCAAGGCGGCGGATCCTTGGACACCTTGTCTGGGATCGTCTGTAAAGTGTTGTTTGAAGAACCCTGCGGTAATGCAGAAATATACATTACTCTTCATGAAGTTATGGATAGCATGGCACAAGAATACTACACACAATTCAATTCACATGGATTTCAATGAGGTACAAATATTTGAACTGATTCACGGATGCACATGAATACACTACAAGGCAAAGTAGGTCACCTGAATGAACACAGAAAAAAAACACATGGCAAATCCCAATTAACACGCCAATTCACATGAATTGGCGTATATGAGATTACACCAATCCCAGAGGACATCAATCCACATGAAGCAAATACATAAGAGTGAACAAGATGTAACACACATCCCCCCCCCCCCCTCCCCCCCCCCGCGCTTCGGAAAAAGGATTGGCTTTGAGATCTGAGTGTCTAGGGGTCTGAGATCTGTCCCCCGAGGCTGTCGAGGGGTCTGCCCGAGCTGCCTCCATGGTGAGGGCAGAAGTCCGTGGAGGCAGCTTGCGAGGTGGCCCGCCCTAGGCGGTGAATAACCGTCTCAGAATGTGGTATGGACACATGCAGAATGCCGACCCTCGCGAGGTGGCCTTCCCTAGGTGGTGAATAACCGTCTCAAAACTGGTACGGACAAGGGGAATCCGACTAATACATCATCAATCACATGAATACACCTCCATTCACATATGTACGCGTGGATGTATGAGAAGAAAATACATGGCGATTCAAAAGAAGCAGTACATATAGATACACATAAATTCAAATCAATGTAAGGCAATCCACAAGCTGAGAGAATTCCATTCAAAACACTTCAATAAACAAGCTGGGGTCAAGACCTGAGGCTGGGGCTTGGGAGTAGGGCTCGAGGGTGGTGCTTGGCAGAACGGTTTCTTCTCATGAGTGCAACCTGCAAGATGTTGGAAAAACAGTAATGCAAGGATTAATGCGGACACATTATAGCTCGCGAGAAAAATTAAACCAAAAAAAAAAATGTTTAACAGCCTTAAATAGAATAAATATGTCAAGCCTAAACCCTCTGCAGAGACCTAATCTCTCCAGTATGACCACCATAAATCCTCTACATTCAACCTTACAAAACCCTAAAATCTCTGCAAAGCAACAATTGGACTTCTGCTAACAACCAAAAAAAAAAAACCCATCTAAAACCCGAATCTCTGCAAGAAGAATCCCGAGTTTCTTTGAAGATAGCACTGTGCTTTTACCAGCTCTCTTGCAGAACCATTCGTGATCGTCAACAGGCTCTTCGGGCGAGTCAAAATCCATCCACTTGGGTGCCTGAATGCTCTCGTAGAACTCGTCCTTCACAAAACCTCGATCAGATTGCTTCCATTCGCCCTTGCACTCCATCGCCACAGTGCAGGAAGCTCTGAACAATCCGAGCTTGCCAAGAATGGGGACGACAAGCCTTGCAGGAAACTCTAAATCGAACTACTGCAGAAACACATCAAGCTAAAACCTGAAGTGATCTGGATTTTTAAAAAAAAACCCTGAAATAGGGTGCAGAAACACAGTAATTATCCAGATATGAGGTGCAAAAATCAACTCAAACGGATTGAGATAGTACAGAGAACCCTAAAATGGCATGCAGAAAGCAAGTAGTTTGGAAGTGTGTGCATGCGTGTGCGTGTGAGAGAGAGCGAGAGAGAGAGAGAGAGATCGTTGCTGATTGATTGTTGGATGGGGGGGGGGGGTGCACTGTGTACTCAACGGTTCACAAAAATTAGTTTTATATTAGAACTTCAACAACCATAGTACTGCCGTTGAGTTGACCGTTAGTATTGCACCGCATTATTCCTTTATTATTCCACGTTGATTCCACTTTGTGCCTTCATTTTCGCTACATATCTTAATTTGACGAACGGTATTCTAAGGCCCTTAGGAAAAACAAAAAGCTTATAAAATTCATATGCTCGTGCAGCAGTTGGAAGAATGGAGTTAGAGAGTCCCGACATTGTGGGTTCAAATCTCCATGCTCTTCATGGTTATTGATTATGGGATCTAGCCAAGCCTATGATATGTATAATGTGGTCTACTATGATGGAATTTGTATATACTAGCTTAACTCACTTTTGGGGCCCCTAGACATGCCATGGGCGGTTGAGCACTTCATGGTTATTGATTATGGGATCTAGCTGAGCCTATGATATGTATAATGTGGTCGACTTATGATGGAATTTGTATATACATAGACTAGATACTAGCTTTACTCACTTTTGGGCCCCCAGACATACCATGGGCAGCCAAGCGTTTGTAAAATAAGGCCATGTATATAAGACATTTTCAAGCACACAATCCCATAGCCTAGACACTAGCTTAACTCACTTTTGGGCCCCCGGACATACCATGGGCAACCGGGCACTTGTAAAGAGGAGGCCATGTATATAAGACATTTTCAAGCACACAATCTCATTATCTCATGATTTGAGCTTGAGGTCTTGATGTCTTGTGGTGATGCTTGCATGTTTGCTTGTTCTTCTTATTTATGCAAGCTTGCTTATGAGTTGTGGTGTGCATAACGGGATGTTTGCTTTCTTGGTTCTCTCTCTCTCCATCTTTATCTAGCTCAGTCTTTTTGCATGCACAGGAGCATTGCTTGATTCTCTCCCTCTCCCTCTCCCTCTCCATCTCTCTTACTCTCTTTGCATGCACATAGGCATTGAGATAGAGGTTAAGCTTTCCATAGCTCCTTGCCTCTTTTGCAAGAAAGAGAGATTAGGGTTAGGGTTAGAGATGCACAAAAGTGGAGCACCACACATATGCACTCAAGGGAGTACCACCATAGCCAAGAGCTTGGGCCCAACATTTGTATTGATGATTGTAAAGGATAAGTGTCCATCTCCCCTAACTCACTTATATGGCCCATGTTGTTTTCACATGGCCTTGGGGTCCATTATTTATTTACATGTCCAGGCACCCATGGCTAATTGCCCAATTAATGTGTTCCCCTTCATTACAAACCATCCCCAGTCGGATAGTTTCTTCCTCGAAACCTTCGATTAGAATCACACAATCATAATGGTTGGGTACAACACTATGGAGAACACAACACCTCCTTAATTCCAAATGCAACTGGAGCATGTTAAGGTACAATCTTCCCAAAGAGTATGTAACTCTTACATTGCTGTAATTCTGCATACCTTCTTCTTGAATTTTTACTCGCTCTTGTATCCAAGTCATTGACATGGTGGGGGTCACCCATTGCCTCTTGGATGTTCTTTGTATATTTTGTTACCATTCTTTTCAATCCATTTTTGCATACATTTTGAATTTTAGATCACAAAAATACTTAAATTCTCTCACTTGTCATTTGAAAGATGTACTAGGAGTCCCTTTTCACATAACACCTCCTCATAATTTACTTAGTTCTTCTACAGTTTTGGAGAAAAATCAAGAAAATCAAGAAGATTAAAAACTTCAAGAATCACACATTTTTTGTTTCTTGTTTTTTTTTGGCAAAAAGTCAATTGAGATGAAGAAGAAGATGGATCAAGAGCTAGGCTTTGATACCAATGCAAGAAAGAGAGATTAGGGTAAGGGTTAGAGATACACTCAAGTGGAGTACCACACATATGCACTCAAGGGAATACCACCATAGCCAAGAGCTTGGGCTCAAGATTTGTATCAATGATTGTAAAAGATATGTATCCATCTCTCCAAACTCACTTATATGGCCCATGTTGTGTTCACATGGCCTTGCGGCCCATTATTTATTTACATAATCGGGTGCCCTGGCTAATTGCCCAATTCATTCGTTCCCCTGTATCACGTGCATTCTTCCTACAAATTCAGCTGGTGCATCAAGTAAAGGCAAAGAGAAGTCAATGATCCCCATGCTTTTTATTATGAAGATCATGCTTCTGCTATTGTATTTTTTTATGACTTCAAACTTGCCACTAGTGGTGGTACTTCACTTGTCATTCCTTGGAAGGGTGAGGAGTAATGAGGCTCGGGGGGTTCACCTAAAAATATGTAAGTATAGCATGTGAGTTTCAATGAAGGAGTTTTTTAATTCAAAATTTTAAGATCATGTTTCCTCTATTGTGTTTTTTTACGACTTCAAACTTGCCACTAGTGCTGTTACTTCACTTGTCATTCCTTAGAAGAGTGAGGAGCAAAGAGACTGGGGGGTTCACCTAAAAATATGTAAGTATAGCACGTGAGTTCAAATGAAGGAGTTTTTTAATTAAAAAATTTTAGGTAAATTTACAAAAATACATTTACAAAAGTTTTGGAAAAAAAATAAGTCCATAAAGAAAAAGGGGTCATTTTATTCATGAAAAATTCACAGCTAAGCGGTTTTCTAGATAAAGTCTTTTGCATCAACATACCAATTACTCATCTCATCAAATACAACATTCCTACCCACCCTCATCTCATGTGTGATAGAATTATAACATCTGTACCCCTTTTGCTCAAATGAGTAACTAATGAAAACACTTTTTTTAGCCTTTGTATCCAGCTTACTATGTAGCTCATCAGGAATATGTACATATGCATTGCATTCGAAAACTTTCAGGTGTGACAAATCTGGTTTTTTACTATTGTACTTCTCCTCATACCATGCACAATTTCTATGGGGGTCCTGTTCATACTGTAAACTGCAGTTGCAAACTGCTTTAGCCCAATAATGAGAAGGCATGCTCTTCTTGGCCATTAATGCACGAACAACTTCTGCAATGTGCTTGTTCTTCCTCTCAGCAACACGATTTTTCTACAGAGTGTACCTACAGGTAAATTGTCTCTAAATTTCATAGGCTTTTTCAGATACACATTGAACTCATTGGAGAAATATTATACCCCCCCCCCCATACATCTGAGTGCACTAGAGCAAGCCTCTTGCTTACATTTCTTTCATGTGAAAATACATTCTTTGTTTTCTTCCCAAATTGACATGCTTTGCAAATTACAAACCTTATGAATTCCATCCACTTTAAACTTTGGCAAACCTATAACAATTTTAGAATTCTGCATGGAATTCAATCACTACTCATTTACATGCCCAATACGTTTGTGCCAAATATCTATATCGGCCACAACACTTGCACCTTGTGCAAACATAACCGCTTTGACCTCAGGCATGCTTACATCCAAAGCAAACATTTTACCGACTCTCTTACCCTTTATAGCGAAACGACATTTGTTCTTGAAGTCCTCTACTTAGCAGCCATCAAGGTTGAAGAGTACTTGCAAACCCTACTCAACCATCTCCCAACAAAAACTAGGTTCTTTGTGATATTGTGCACAAAAACGTACTTCAGCTTGCCATCCCTTGCCATCCTACATAGCCAATGGCACATTCCCAATATGAACAATAGGACGTGACGTGTCATTCCCCGTCTCTACATAACCTAGTTTTTCCAAGTTTTTCACATCTCTAAAAACCACTCACCATGATAGGTCATGTGGTTAGAGGATCCCGAGTCCACATACCATACATCATGAGCATTTGTGGATACATTTGTAGCAGACTGTATTTACCATGTGCTTCACAACAAATAAATGCTCATATCTATCTTAAGCCCTCTTGCTTGTTGAATACCTATACTTGCTTTGCTGCAATTTCCCATTCTCCATGGCACTCTACTTCTTGCAACATTTTGTAGACAAATGACCTAGTTTGCCAGAATAATAGCAATCTTTGGAACCTGTTCCTAATTGTTGCTTGTTCCGATTTCCGCGACATCTTTGGCTCCCCCTACCTTGAGAATGGCCTCTTCCACCTGTGTATGATTGTCCATAATTATGATTTCCATGTAGGCCACCACAACCTTAGCCTCGACCATGACCACAAGTGGAGTTGTGGCCACCCTAATAGCTCCAGACATCAATTCATAATAATACCAAGAGTCCTTCACTACCCGGAGGGGAAGTTCGAAACAATCTTCCTGAATGTAACGGAAGTCTTAAATGGCTTCTACTCCAAGCCCATTCAGATAGATGCTCACTAAATCATCATCTTCTATTGATATATTAATAGACCCAAGGGATTCAATAAAGCCCTTTATCTTTAAAGTATACTCATTGATAGACATGCTTTTAGGCCACCACAACCTTAGCCTCGACCACGACCACAAGTGGAGTTGTGGCCACCCTAATAGCACTAGACATCAATTCATAATAATACCAAGAGTCCTTCACTACCTGGAGGGGAAGTTCGGAACAATCTCCCTGAATGTAACGGAAGTCTTAAATGGCTTCTACTCCAAGCCCATTCAGATAGATACTCACTAAATCATCATCTTCTATTGATATATTAATAGACCCAAGGGATTCAATAAAGCCCTTTATCTTTAAAGTATACTCATTGATAGACATGCTTTTCTTCTCCCAGTATGTAGCTCTTGTTTTTGCTATAGTTTCCTTGCCTTTATGTTGGTCCTGGAACATCTGCACCAAGTTCTGCCATGCAACTGTTGGAGTGTTCGGCATCCCTTATGTGTCCTATCATTGTGTTTGTGACACTCATTGAACACCAATACATGAATTTCCTTGCATCCTGGTTCAAGTTCTTGAATGCCTTTACATCTGTTGGAGTGGCATTCTCTTCAAGCAACTATGGAGGCTCCTCATTATCTCCTTCGACATAGTCCCAAAATCCTTTACCCACAAGGAAACTAGTTATTGTGAATATCCAAGATGGAAGTTGTTCTTGTCTAGCTTCTCACACTAACAATCTGGTTAAGTCTATTAGACATGTTTACTTGCAGTAAAAACCATAAATTTACAAATAGACAATTTATGTGTATAAAAATTGTAACACAACAGTATCTTCTCTGATCCAACCAGCTCCTAATCTGAATAGCTCCTACTTTGACCAATCTTACTCCAGACATCTCCGATTTAGACATCTCCTAATTCAGACACTTCTAATCCTGATAGTTCGTGCTTTAACCAATTCTGATCCAACTCTGACTAGTCCGAATAGCTCCTACTTTGACCAGTTTTACTCCAGACATCTCCTAATTCAGACACTTCTAATCCTGATAGTTCGTGCTTTAACCAATTCTGATCCAACTCTTTCTCCCTAATCTGACTAGTCCTGCTCCACACAGTCCTGATCTGACTAGCTCCTAATTTGACCCTATCAATCTAAATAGCTCCTGATCTGACTCTTCCCTATTTCGACCAGTCTTACTCCGACCATCTCCTAATCTGACAACCCTTGAATTGAACAGCTCCTGATATGAATAGTTACTGATTTGAATAGTTACTGATTTGAACAGCTACTAAATTGAATAGCTTCTAATCAGACTAGTCCTGATTCAGACAACTCCTAAACCCCTTCAGACCTTCTTCTTGATTTAGATAGTCTAGCTCTAATCGGCTCCTTATGTGACCAATTTAGCTCTAACTAGACCTGATCTAAATAGTTCTTGATATGACCCAGTTTTTATAGCCCTTGAATTGAACAGTTACTTATTTGAATAGCTACTAAACTAAATAGCTTCTAATCATACCAATCCTGATTCAGAAAAGTCCTAAACCCCTTCAGACCTTCTTCCTGATTTAGATAGTCTAGCTCCAATCGGCTCCTTATCTGACGAATTTAGCTCTGACTAGACCTGATCTAGACAGTTCTTGATCTGACACTTTCTTGATTCGACTGGTCTATGAGAGGATGTGAATCTGCATGTAGCTACTAGCACTATAAGGGGAGTGGGTCAAATTAATCTAGAAAAAGAAACCATGTCTAAATCTCCTATGTTCCACACTCTCACTAATAGATAAACCTGCACCTGCAAGAATTTTACCTTCTAGACTCTATTCTCAGATGAAACTGCTATGATCTTACCTTTCAACTCACACCACACTTCTTAAGACAACCAATTTAAACTCACAGGTAGCTAAGTCCTCCCTGATCCTACAGATCCTGTCTCATAGAAATTCAAAAACCAACAATCAACTCACCCAAACACGATCATTATAACAAGTGAGGCAATATTCAGCATGAAACCAAAAATATTCTTACAGAAGCTAGTAAACATGAAGGTGCTCAGTACTCATCAACTAGTAAGCGAGATAATAGGATACAGGGTTCAAATAGAAACCTTCAGGCTCTTTACTTACTGAATTGATTGTGATGACCCTATGTCTTATACATACTCACATAGTGAAAGAGAATAGATTGATGACATAGTGTTCCCAAATTCTTGCATTGTTGCTGCATCTCTTCAATCCCTTCATTGATCATCCTCCTCCCAAAAAACATAACTCCATAAAGCAAAAACTACATAAAAAACCAGAACCCCCAATCCTTTGTCTATCTGTCTTTATCTCTCTCCCTCTTCCCATCCTACCTATGTCTCATTCCTCATCTAAAACCTCTTTTTTCATACAAAACCAAAAAGATGACCTATTCTACCTTCATTCTTCCAAAAAAGAACCTGCTACCCAATACCCTAGAACTCCCATTCCCTTCTTCCCTTTCTGTCACCTTTGTTCCTTTGGATCTCTCCACGTATCACAATTAGCTTACCTTTTTTTAGTATGTGTATGGCCTTGTATGACTACCCACTTGGCCCGGTTGATTGCATTGGTTTCATAATATATCGACTATCTCGACCAATACAAGCTGAGTGTACAACTACGTTCTAGACTAGCATATATACATTGCAACTTACTATCTAACATAATTGTGCTAATCCCTAAACACTAGCTAAAATAGAAAATAGGTTTCCAAAAAAACTACATCATATGTAGCCATCCCCCTAGAAGATGGTGCATTTATGCGCCATCTTAATTTGATGATGTTTCACATGCATCCACAAACAAGCTTGGCAGCAAATCATCTAGTCATCTGAATCCCAATTGGTTGGCCACAATCTCTAGAAATAGGGCTTTAACTCCTCATACGATAACCGGATAGTCACTGCCACTCTCTCTAGAAATAGGCTTTAACTCCTCATATGATAACCGGATAGTCACTACCACTCTTAAACTAGGTACAATAAACTCCATTGGAACCACCGCTTTCGACTTGTAAACCATGAAAATTTGTGTTCACCTTGTTGTTGTGGTGACTTGTAAGCAATCCAAAATGCCCATAATGTGGACCCCATTTTTGAAAAGGTTTCATCGAGAGCACTGGATTATGTGGCATCCGATCCACTACACTCGGCTAGCTAAGCCGCTAACAAACATCACACTCTCGAGAAACTTTCCATGCATCTTTGATCATTGTAGGCCACCATAATCCATCTTGAAATTTTTTTGGCTTGTTACTTCTTGAGAGAAATAGCCGCCCACACTGATACCTTGATGAGCTTCCATCAATACGACCTACTACTCATGTGACTATACACACCAATGAATTATTTGATCAATTCCCATTTTGTATAATTGGCCTGTAGTTGCCAGAAAGGTTTTCCTGCGGAGAGGTAAACACTTTCGATGATCTCTGGTCATGTCTGCTGGAAAATTTCCTTCTGTTAAGAACATGAGCATTTTGTGATACCAATCCGGAGACACAATAATTTGGGAACAAATCCGCATCTGGCAGCTGATCCGATACACCTTGCGAGGACTCTCTAATGTCAATCTGAGATATAAAATCGGCTTGCATATTGATTGTCGGGTGTATGACGAATAGTGAATTCAAACTCTTGTAATATGAGCATCCACTTGGCTAATTTTCTTGATAAATTAGGTTTATTGACCAAAAAAACTAGAGCCCGATGATCCACATGAAAAGTAAACTTGTTGCCCAAAAGATAATGCCAAAATTCTTCATTGAATAAATCATTCCAAGTGCTTTCCCACTCTATAGTATAATTTTTTTTGCTTCCGACTAGTAGTAATAAACTAGTGAAAACCATTTATCGTTAGATTCTTGCATGAGCACACTCCCAATTGCTACATCTGATGCATCAACAAATACATAAAATGGTCTAGACCAATCCAATTGGCTGATGAGCAATTAGAGATTATCCTGACATCAATTGTAAATACCGAAAAGCTTGTTGTTTGCTGACCATTTATATGGAACATCCTTCTTTGTGAGAAGATACATTAGATAAGCCACATTCGCCAAATACCATAAGAATTTGTTATGCCATTTGATCTAACCCAGAAATATCCCTAATTTCTTGATGTTTACGAGGCACCATTAAAGCTTTGATTACTTCCACCTTGCAATCCACCACAATTCTGGCTTATTAACACTACGTGTCGTAAAAGGACATCACTTGTTACTACAAAGGTGCATTTAGCTGGATTGATACTTAAGTTGGCTCGGGGGGTTCACTATAAGTAAACCCTATGTATCACGTGCATTCAAGGACTACTTTTAAAATCCCTTATTTGTGACTTTTTCATGAATATAACATACCCTTTTTCTATTCAACCTATGAATACCCCGTTTAAATGGTACCCTTCTGTATGTAAAAAATGTGTAAAAAAGGAATTTAAAAATACCTTCTGTTGAACCCTACACTTACATATTTATGAGTGACCCCCCAAGTAAGTGGGCAGTACAGCACCTCTCAAACAGAGTGCTAAAAACAAATAATGCTCCACCATCTTGCTGAAGTCATTGAAATCATGTAAGAATACTCTCATGAATATGGCTAAGTAATCATGGGAAATATCTTGAACCATTCATTGAAATGTTGATGGAGAATTCTTAAGACTAGATGTCATCACATTGGAAGAGAATACTCCCCATTCTGTAACAAAAGCTGTCTTCTCCCAATCATCAGGGCCATCAAGACTTGATTATATCCACTAAAGCCATCCAAGAAAGAATACATTTCATGCCCTACCCACAACATCTAACACTAAATCTGTGAATGGAAGTGGAAAAGGATCTGTCTGAGTTGTAGCATTGATATCGTACTCAAAACCATATCCAAAATTTTTCTGCTTTCCTAACTCTCATACATTATCATTATACTTTAATGGACTTATCTTCACCAGGGTCTGCTCCCCCATCTATCTGAAGCTTTCTGTGGCTTGTGTATAACTTCTTGCCTTTTTGGTAGAGTATCGCCCAACTGGACTTCTTTCACGCATCCTATGCGAACTGGCACTTTTTGGCCTCCTTTGTCCTTTTTTATTTCCTCTCGGATGTTCGATTCTTCCTACACCATCCATAACTACTTCTTACTTTGGCCTTCATCGGGCTTCCCAAAAGTAGGAATGACAAGCATACTTGCCTTACTTATGCTTCTTACACTAACTTGCCAACCTGGTCCCGAACATGATTTTGTTCTACCCAATCATGGGTTTGTCCTTTGTCCTTAGCAAAAAGTCATGCTTTTGTCTCGTCAGATCAGCTCCTGTGAATGTGTCATTGGTGGACTGTCTTCCACTAGAAGAGGCTCAATATGAACCATATTAATTGCTGGGGCATGAGAAGTAGACCCCTCCACTGACTTTGTTGTAATTCCCCTTGATGGGGTTTCTAAGCCAAACATTTAGACTTCCAATGACCAGGGGATTTACAGTAATAACAATGAAAACTGCTACCGGGTGCACCTCCAGATCTTCCACACCCATAAGGACGATAAGGTGGTGCACCAACATTCATCGGATTTACAAGTGCCACTTGTTGTACGGAAACACTGGGTTACACTGGACCTGAAGCTTGTTGCAAAATGATGAATACAACTATTATATCTACAAGCTTCTGTGCTATGTGTGTTGGTCTCGTAGATTACACAATATGGGGTCAACTTGCACTCCTCCTTGTTTTGGTATGTACTTTGTTGGAGTACTTGGCACACCAGACACCAAGATGAAATTTGGATCTAGTCCCTCCCACACTTCCTCCAGTGAACTTTGCCAATATTTCCAAAAATAGTCATTCTTCAATTTCGTTATTTGGCTTCTAGCTCCGCTTCTTCTTCCAATTCTAGTGCTTCAAGTTTGTATCCGAATCTAAATTTGAGTCCGCATTCAAAGTGTCCTCCACTTCTTGGTCATCATCCGAGGAATCGGAATCGTGCTTATGCTTTCCCTTCTTAGAAGTGCGACTTGTCAAACTGTGCTCTACCTGGTGACTTCGACTAGTGCATCAAAGCCCCTAACAGGCAATGAGATCTACTGAAGCGATAGCTAGTTTCAGGTTCTTGCGCAATCCAAAAAAAAAACCATTCCCCCATCAAGGCTTCACATTAACATGCTACATAATCCTCCACTAGCAAACGCTTTTGTGCCAATTGACGGAGCTTATCCAGCACCTAAGAAGAGGTCTTGTCTAGCTCTATGTTGTACAACTATTCCTCAATCACGACGCGTTACACAACCCGTAAGCTCGATCATCCCATGTCTCATATACAAAAAGCGCATTGTGCAGTTACAAAAGATAAATTACAAAGAGAGTAGCCACACAAAAGGGTATGTTAATTGGAGTAGTTAACATACCCCCTCCCTAACGCAAGTCCATCCTCGGAGCTGGCCGGATTTATTTGTAGTGGTTCGAATAAGTTTGGATGAAGTCTCGGCACGAGGTTGGAGCAGGGGGCTTGATGGAAGGCCTTGTAGCTTGTCCAAAAGGTGGTCTCCATCATATCTTTGAAGGTCTACAAGTGCCAGGAAGGCATTCACATGATGCGCTCATATGGTATTTGAAGTGTTCTTTTCAACTTTATTTAACAGTTTCCTCATTTCCAGATATTTTTCCTTCCAATATCATTGAGGAGAAGCCCATAAGGAGCCTAAGAGAAACATTCTATGCCGTACACGCGTACATTGGGGATGGTGTATTCTCCGATAGTGCTCCTTGCATTCTTCACTTTGGGAAAAGACCATTTAAGGAGACCAACTTCATGATGTATTGGGTTGCCTATAGAGCATCTTAATTCCATGATATTTCCATCCTAATGGCAATTTTGATCTACGTTCGATTTTGATCTTAATTCCATGATATTTCCATCCTAATGGCAATTTTGATCTACGTTCGATTTTAAGGGATTTGAGTTTTAATATTGATAAAAACCTTTAGGAAAAAAACTACAAAAAATTTTAGGAGGGCTAGAGGGGTGCGAAAATGGACTGTCGTATGAGCCCCCGTACACAGCAGTTTCACATCCCTCTTGATTTTCCTACTCAACCCCATTTGAACCACCCCATGCCCTTCGCGATGATAGTTTATCCTAGATTGATACATCTTATAGTTTAAAACCATGTGGGCCAGAAGGGTGCAAAAATGGCCATTGCCTGCGGCCCAGAGGGGCCTTTTTTGCACCCTTCTGGCCCTTTATTGAAATGTGATGGAAGATGTATTACACCATTAAATCAAATATACAAAAGGAAGATATAATACACATCGAAAAATCATTTATATTATCAAAAGTTAAGATACATCATTTTTCGTTCCCCTTTCCCCCACAAATACGATGGGCCAATTGCCAGGGATTTCATTAACGTCTTCACAATTTCGTGATCACGTTAACAAAACCTATTGTTAACATATTAAAACTTGTGATCACATTGTATATTCACATGACCTGAGAAATGACGTGCCGGAACCCACTATTCCAGTAACACCTCCGGGCTTCTACCATTCCCGGCGGGCCCGCCGGGGTATGAGGTTTTCCCGGCGGGCCCGTCGGGAAAGGTAAAAGCCCGGCAGGCCCGCCGGGGAAAACAAAAAACACCGGCGGGGTATTATTCTGTATATAAACACTGCCCGACACCCATCGTACAACTTTTGGGAAGATAGTCCTTGTTTTGGGGGCGTGATATCTCTCCTCAAAGTACTTGTAGAGCTCTCGAGTTGCTAGAAGTGTCCTCTTGGGAAGAACGTCCTTATTTTAGGGGCTCTCGTCTTTCCTTGTAGGCACTCCTAAGGCTATTGGGCCACTCGTCCTTAGTTCTTTGAACTGGGGGCAGGGTGTGGTTCGTAGCTAATACTTGCGGAGATTTAGGGACAAATTTGGAGTCATTCAGCTTTGCATTTGAGCCACGTACGTAATCTACCTCATTCTGCTTTATGAATGGTTTGATGGAGCCAAGAGTCCTACTTAGGGGCTTGTATTGGTTCTTGATACTTGATATGGTTTAGAGTAGACAAGGGTCTATTGTCCTATACTAGAGTATTGGGCAAGCATAGATCTTTGATTTTTTTTTTGTGAATGTTAGAGAAGGTCTATTGTCCTATACTAGAGTATTGGGCAAGCATAGATCTTTGATTGTGTAAAGTATCCTTAATTGGGTACAAAAGGCATCCTTCATTGGGGGTGCAATGTGCATGATAGTTTCGAAGTAGTTATACGTGAGTGATTTGTTGTTTTTTCATTTGTGTATTCATTGTTATATGCTTGCAAATCGACTTCTTGCAGATCGAGCAGATAAACTTCTTGCAGATCGAGCAGATAAACTTGTTTACATGTACTGCAATGAAAAGATCTTGCGAGACATCGAAAGCGAAGAGTATGAAGAAGATATGCCCAGATGGATGTACAATTGTGAAGATGTAGTAGACGAGAACTTTGATGTTGGACGTACGTTGTGCACCACCCTTGAGATAGAAGACAATTTAGACATTGACTTAGATGAGCTTAATTTAGCAGACGAGAGAGTAAACGGTGAAAGAATTTTGGAGCAAGATACTGACATAGAGGAAGAAGTCACTTCATTAATTTAATAAAAAGTACTTGTACAAATGATCATATTTGGAGAAATTATCAATACAAAAGTAGAATTTGTTTTTCTTAGCTCTCATCTTGAAATAAATTGCGAATTGCACTAGGAGTTGCATCTAAAGGTCCTGGTGGTTTATATTCGCTAGCCATACCGAACACTGTATAAATACCTTGATTTATTGGGAGATTGCACAATGCACATGTGGAAGTATTTTGCATTTGTCTCACTAAACATATTAAGTGGTAGTAGTGTCCACATGGTAGTATATACTGGCCGCTCCACCCATCGAATACTTTGTAACATACAGGACATTGGGGGGTGGAGGAACTTGTAGCCTCAGCAGAAACTCCCACAAGATCAGGATGTATCAAAAAATGAGAGATGTGGTTTCCTTGGCGCACAGGAGCAATACGTGAAGAGATGCTCTGCACGTCTTGGCTAATCTTTGTTAGCTGCTCTTGAATTCCTCTATTGGCCGGGGGAGGAGTTGACGCTTGAGTTAATCGGTCAGCTTCTTTCTCCTTCTCTGCTAGCTGTGCCCCTAAGCTTTCTTTGACCTGGTTTAACTCCAGTCCGGCGCCCTCCACCATGAGAGCAAGTTCTTCTCTTGTGAATGTAACTGTCTCTTCACGTATGTCGTGGGTGTTGACAGTGGCCTCTCTGGAGGCGAAGTCCACTGGAGTTTCCAGTATAAAGTGAGCATATAGCATTTTAGCAAAATACAGTGGAGCGTCGGCGTTATGGAGAGGACGGCCGTACACCTCCAAGAAAATGCGCTCGGCATTAGTTTTGATATCATTGTGAGTGCAACGAGAAATCTTCCATCTTCCCTTCTTTATCTCGCCATCTGGACATGGCCATATTGCCTTTATCATCTCTGTGGGTGGTTACCCGTTTGTTTATGTCTTTCCATTGGGCATAAGTTGGATTTGTCCATTTCGATAATCTGCACGCTGTTCTTGTAGCTTCGCGGGCTGTCAGGCCATGTGCAAGGGCCTTCATTCTCTCGTATGCCTTCTTGGCTAACTCCCGATGCTCGTTCGCTTGCGCCTGCTCCATATCTGCATGAACGTAAATGACTTTAGGATTTTAATGAACTGTAAAGATCAACGTAAGATAAATTGACCATTGCTCTCAAAATCTTGAAGTCAAACACAACGAGAGGAGATATGTATTGCAAAGACTCGATGAGAAATATCCACTTGACTCCAAAAACACTTCAAACAATGCTCGCACATCAAATTTTGAAGAGAAAACATAAACTTAAACACCAGAAGAGGAGAGAGATATTGCAAAGACTCAATGAAGAGAGAAACAAAATTTTGAAACATTGGACACATCAAATTTTGAAGAGAAACAAAATTTTGAAACATTGGACATATCAAATTCTCAAATTCCTGAAACTTCATCTCTTGATACTGTATCATTACAAAGTCGGGGTGAATGCCACCGATAGCTCTACAAGAGGACGTTGTGCCCTCGTAGGGTCAGTATTTAGTAACCTAAAAAATTCAACTACTTGCAAAATTGATTTTCGCTCATCGCGATTAGGCAGAAACATCCAATTTTTGACTCTATGAATAATATTATCCATGGTAACTTTGTCATGGGAACTATTATCCATCCACAACTCTTGCACTTTCTTCCAAAAGTCATATAAAGTTTGTAATAAATATCCCAAGGCAAAAACATCAGATGCAGGAGTGTATGCATCTGCCAAAAATGGATCATAAAGCTCTGGGGCAATCCACGGCCGTTTATTTCGCTCTCTGTCTGCGTAGGAGACTGCCTGTGCCACCTTCTCCGGGTTCTTGTCTGCTTCAAAAACAAAATTGAGAGACACCCGTTTTTTGGGCGCTCTCAGCAGCAACCCCCAATCGATAAGACCTATGCGTGGCTTTAGCTCTTTTGTATAATCCAACACTACATTAAAAGGATGTAGGTCGGTATGTACAATACCTGCCATATGTGCTGCCGCTACACCTTCCACCAGGGCATGCATAATATGTGGCATATTTATTACTACCTCTTTTATTTTTGAAAGTTCTAGATGACCTAAAGGGATATTATCAGGCGGGGGTTGTCTCCATCCTCGATCCAAACGAAAAATGGCTCTGGTGAACTCACTGAATCTAAAGGGAACCTTCAGAAGAGTATCACCAAGAGCGCCGCCATTATAGTACGGGAAAATTGTGATCCAAGGAGCCTCTTTTGTAAAGGCAATGCATTGGACAATCGATGGATGTAGCACTTGCATACCCTGCTCTGCCTGGAAGCTCTCGAACTTCGCGCTGCCTTCTCCTTTGTAGTGCTTTCCGCAAAAAGTGATGTGCTCCCGTAAAAATGATATACCTTTAATTGCATACTCTTTTACTGTTCCAAACACACCAGAGCCAATTGTTCGTCCTTCGTGAAGAGCTTCGTGCGGGATGCCAATAAGATGTGTGCACATAGAATTGTAGATGGTACGATTAATGACACCTGTACCACTTGCATCTGCCTGACTGGACGTTGCAGCGACGTCCTGGGCAATTCGCACTCTTTTGGGGAGGGACTCTGCATCCAACGCCTTCATGCGCTTGCTCTTGGCCCTTTGCTCGCTCGATACAACGTCCCATAACTGTAGACGTTGCATGTTGGCTTCAGGCGGGGCAGCATCTCTTAGATCACTGCACGCTACTCGCATGCTCCCCAAAATGGTTCGTGTTATGTGCTGATGGTTGAAATCTGCTATCTTCTGTCTATCTAGCAGCTCAGCGTTGCCTCCGCTTCGAAGCCGACGCTGTGCATTTTCCCATATTTGGTCTATGAGATCTCGCATGAGTATCTCAGACTCATTGATCTTCTTGACGACATCATCAGTACATTGTGATACTGTGATGACCGCTTCAACGCGAATTGCTCGCAGAACAATTTTGCGCTCTTCGGGAGAAAGCATGTTGATCGTCTTCGTAAATCTAGCAAATAACACTAAACATAAAAAAAACAAAATATCAAACATTACTGAAATAAACATCAAGCAGACGTGAGAGAACAGCAACAAGTATATCAATATCGTCAATGTTCATACAAAAACGGAATATCAAATAATTTTAATGAACTCAATATCATCCAATACATCATCAAACGTGAGAAAACAGCAATAAGTGTATCATTACTTATCAATGATCAAACAAAAATAGAATATATCAAACATTACTGAACTCAACATCATGCAATACATTATCGAACGTGAGACAACCGCAACAAGCGCATTATTACTTACGAAGTGTATACATTATCGAATGAGAGGGAGAGGGGGAGGACGAGAGACAGGTGTGATAGATAGAGAGAGAAAACATTAAATGATATTTTTTATAGTTTTGTGAGTTCCTAGAGAGAGAAAAATAATGTTTTGTAATCCTAAAGCACTCCTCATCTACATACCTATCGTGATAGAGAGAGATGTGAAGTGTATCATGAGAGAGAGAGAGAAAGAGTTGTGAAGTGTATCATTGCGAGAGAGAGAGAGAGAATTGTGAAGTGTATCATGAGAGAGAGAGAGAGAGGAGAGGAAGAGAGAGTTGTGACAGATAGAGAGAAGAAACATTAAATCACATTTTTAATGTTTTTGGGAGTTCCTAAAGAGAAAAATAATGTATTGTTTTAATTTTTAAGTAAATAGAGGGAGAAAAAAGAAATTATTAAGAATTATGTATATTTTAAGAGAAATAAAAAAAATCATTATCTACACATCTATCGTGTTGTGAAGTGAATCATGAGAGAGATAGAGAAAGAGTTGTGAAGTGTATCATGAGAGAGAGGGGGGTAAGAAGAGAGAGATTCATATTTTTCGAGTTACGAATCACGATATTATAAAATAAAACGGTTAGACAATATGATGTAAACTTTGATCCATGAAATACTAATGCCGCGTTAGCAACCAAGTATCGCATGGATCAAACACAATAAAAACAATACAAGTCAAATCAAACAAATTTACGACATTTATTCGACCGCGTTAACGATCATATGTCGAAATACGCAAGCAAATTTATGACACTTTTTCGACCGCGTTAACGATCAAATGCCGCAATATGCAAAAAACATTTTATGCACTAGGCGGACGACACCAACTTGCCGTGTTAACGACAAAATGCCGCCCGATTCTATGGGAATACCAATAGGATACGAACATACACTGGCCGCGTTACCGACCATATGTCCGCATTTGACAAAGGGAAGGGAAGGGAAGGTGACATCGCCATAACGATACTATGCTTGCCGCGTTACCGACTAGTACCGCTACGGCGTGCCATACTTACCATAGGACACAGACTAGCCGCGTTACCGACTAAGTGCCCCAGGGTAAGCACCATTCCGAAGAATGGCCTTACACACACACACCAGTCGTGTGGCGGGCCACCCAAATCCTGCCGCGCATTGCGACAATGGGCGGCTGCCCGCACGAACTCACCCACACACACATCCCTCGTGTGGCGGACCACCCACATCTTGCCGCGCATTGCGACAGTGGGCGGCTGCCCGCACGAACACACCCACATACACAAACATACACACACACACACAAGTTTTTTATTACCTGTGTATGCTGTCAGCAATGAAATCCCAAAGGGCCCCCCGGGCCCATATATATAGAAAAATGTACCCCGCCGGGATATGTGACGACCCCGCCGGGACCCGCCGGGCAAAGCAAAAGCCCGGCGGGCCCGTCGGGGTATATCAAAAGCTCGGCGGGATTTTTCCCGGTTACCAGGTCGCTTGCCACCGGCTTTTTTGTGAACATGTTAACATGTGAACATGTTAATAACATGTTCACACATGTTATTAACAAAAAAAAATTTGTGATCACGTGAATATAAAATCCCTGCCAATTGCATATCCTTTACCATTATGGTGACCCGCTTTTCATGGATGGTGCACAAGTTGTCCTCAAATGGATTAACAAGATATGCTTCAGCGGCTTCCTGCAAGGCCTTAAGGGCAGCCGACTGCATCCAACATTCCATCTTGTATTCGCATAAAATTTCTTTGCACGTTTGTGAGAAAGGTTCCCTCTAGATGAGAAGCTCACTATGGTAGTGTTGTATCTCCTAGAAAGCCCTGTACCCTGAGCGTCTCCTACGGGGGGAGGGGCCACAAGGAAGATGATCGCTGGGACATGGTTGTACGAGGTGAGGCCTATAATAGGTTGACTTCCTTCTGTTTCTTTTTGGGGCTTGTGCTTCTTCCTCTTTCTCCCCTTGCTCCTCTTGATGTTGCGTGTTGACGCATGGCAAGTTCTTTCCCCCTATGACTAGGTGGTTGGGAATCTCCATGTGTGCCCATGTAGGCTCCCCTAGTCAGTCTCAGTGTCGGTGTCGGTTTCTCTTGTGCTGCTATCTTTCGTGCTGTAATCCACCAACTTTACTTGTTTGCTTGGCCGAGATGAGCTGGCTTGCTCTGTCAAATTTTTCTTGATTTTATGGTTGTAACGCTCCAAATTCTTGTTTGTGTTGTTCCTCAATCGGGTGTGTCGTTCTTTGCTCATCTTCTTCACTGTTTGCTTTGTCCGCACCACGGTGAGGAGATATGAGGGGGTAAGGATGGGAATGCTCTTGTTGGTAAAGAATGGGCAAAAATAGAGATCAACCTTTATTTATACAAGAAAATGCCATCATTGTAATAATCCTAAAAAATCCCTAATTTTAAGAAGTCACTCACGCGTGCAAACAAATCGTACACATGCTAAATGCATGGGAATCATTCGAATAAGCGTTCACTAGAGACTATTGATAAAATCGAGGAAATATTTTGTTGGTCCGGAAGGGTGCAAAATTAGCCTTTCCGGCCAAATTGCACAGTGAATTTTCGCACCCTTCTGGACACTTATCACAAAGCATCAAAACACACGAATATGTGGAATACAAAGCATGTCATATTTCAAAAATCAACATCTTGAGACTTCTTCAAGTATTACAAAGAAACATAAATCTTTGGATACAATTCAAGTCATAAAAAAAACTATATTTGAAGATATTACAAAGCTTCCTCACTCACTACCAATCAAACCTAACAAGGGAAGTATATCAATCTAACAAAATTGGTAATGATGCATGTCTTCACAGTCCTCGAAACCAAGGGGGACTCCAAAAACTTCAATAGAATTTGCACCATAGACTGCCGGTGCTTTGCAATGTTCCTAGTAAACCGCAACGCCCTCATCCAGTCCACTTGTGGTATGGAGGGGTCATTACATGGCCTCCCGCTCATCAGCATGGAAAACTGAGCCCTCCAGATGCTACATGAAAAAACAAAATTGTCAATCTGGGCGGCAAGATTGTGCAAATCCCTGACTTCTAGTTCTTGGGCGCTGAGAGGGCATCCTCATCAGGTTATGGGGACCTTGATAGAGAATAAGTACCATGCAAGTTCAGAAGCAGTGATTGTGCCCCCATGAGGAGTTGATGTCAGAATGCGCAGCGGAAGACTAACGCACGTAAGAGACACATCACCATCGAGCACCACAAACACCCCCAATGGGCACTGCGGCATCCCTCCACTAGGCTCCGGCGGAGGAGATGATTATGACAAGGTGCCACTCTAGCCTTATATATGGCTCTTCAACTTCCCATGCTTCCACTTATGGGATAATCCAAGGCACCTTCTAGCCATAGATCACAAGCTCGAAGTCACCAACCTTCCAACACCCTCCCTCGATTCGAGCTCTGCAAGCCACCGAGGCGCGAGGGGGTCGCCCACCAGGACCACACATGCCTGAGCCGCCCAAGACCACACGCTCGGGCTCTGATACCATGTTAGAATGCACAGCAAAAGACTAATGCACGTAGGAGACTGTACCTGGGCACTAAATGCCTGATACTTGGTAATGGAAATCTCATACAAGAACAAACACTAGCACAAAGACATTCCCTTTAGCAGAAAATTATAACAGTAAAACGGAATACAAAACATCATATAGCAAATCCGCTAACACACAATAACCCTGAACAGATGATCAGAATTCATTCATGTCATAATCATGCAAGGGATTACATTCCGCTTCTTCATCTTCTGCAATTCTTAATATCCGTTATGCGCCTTCCCCTAATCAACTAACTACATCCCTTCATATTTATCACTTCTCATGAATTCCTAAGCAACTACCCAAAAGGATCATTCACATACATAGAATTCGGATATTCCAACTTAGGTAAAGTTAACCCCTAACACATGGCACAGCCCGGTGGTTGGGTTTTCAAGAAAACCCGACTCGGACCCATAAATCCCTGATCAAACCATCCAGTGTCTTTACATTGCTTCAAAAAGAAAACACAACTGCAAGCTGAAAGCAAAATCCTACTAAACTGGAAATCCTAAAACACTAGAAATGCGCGTAAATTACTGAGGTAACACCACCGGCTCCAACAGCTTCGGCGGATCATCTTTAGTCTTTGAATCTTCCACCGGCTCCAGATTGACCACTGGAACAGCAATCTGATCTGCAGGCATTATATCCTGTGACACCATCTGAATGACTTCAGCCTGGCCAACTGCTTCCTTTTCAACCTCCGACATAATCTCCACAGTTTGTCCATTATCCCCCACAGTAACGTGCTCTGCATCCAACTGTCCCTCATTAGGCAACTCCATAAAACACATGGCTTGAACTTGCTTCTCAATCTCCAACAATTTTAACATCAAAGCACCCTTTTCAGACTGTAAACCTGCTACTTGATCCAACAATATCTGCTCAGATTCAGAAATGAAAGCTCCACTTAAAGTATTAAATGGCTTCATCACCCAGGCTTCAATCCGATCTCGGATACCTTGCCACAGCTTGACTCCCACCTCAGTTAAGCTCCGCCTAATCACTGCTAAATCAGACTCTGAAACTAACACTCCCTCCACATCTTCATTACTCTGAGATAACATCTGTCTTTCAATAGCCAACAATGGTTGAATACGTTGGGCTAACATCTGATTCTCCACCTGCAAACCCACATTTTGCTCAGACAATACAGCCAAGTCCATATGCATCTTCTCCTGCAATTGATATGTCCATTCTTTAAACAATCCCAACGACATCTTTGTCTTCACCAAATTTCTCTGACACTATGCTACCTGGTCTTTCTCTTTAACCACTGCCTCCTGAGCCTGAACTAACATCATCTTAGTTTTCACTAACTCCTCCTCCTGATGCTTGACTTTAAGCTGATAAGTAGCTTCCGATCTCGACTGCTCCTGGATTACCCGAACCTGGTGTTTCCAATCTGCAATACTACTCTCCTGCTTCCGAACATACTCTTGGACCTTAGTCAAAGACCAGAGCACATCCTGCAACTCTCCCCCACAAATAGATCCACTCAAAACACTCTGTTCTGCTTCCTTGGCTACGACTAAAACGGAATCCCACTGATTTGACTTAACAGGAGTAAAATCCATCGTCTGAACCATAGATTTGATCGCAGATGAATCCACATCCAATTTTCTTTTCTTGCTAAAAGTGAATTTCTTATCCACTGAAAGTAGTGATGGATCAGTACCAACAGACTCTGTGGCCTGATGCAACAAATCCAGCCCTTTCGGAACATCTGGTGAGACCAACACCTCCTTGGCTTCGGAGCGAGTATAGCCTGCTTCCACCAAAGACTGAAACACATGCATCTTGTCAGGCTGATGCTCAAACCCCAATGGAGAATTTACTGCCCCCTCCAAGACAACGTCAACCTGACCCGGTTCTTCATGACCACCATGCACACCCCCAGAAAAACCTGGTTGAGGCGGCAAAAGAGGCAATTTGCTGGCAGACATAATAGGAACCTTCTCAAACAAAGCTGCTAAGAACGCCGACAGCCGAGAAGTCACTTGAGACTTCCCCTTATCAGTGATTTCCACCTCCTGCAGAATTCTAGTGTGCACCAAAGAAGCCCAACTAACTTTCCCCCCCTTCTCAGCATACAGCAAAGGTGCAAAATTGTCTTTTGACATGTATTCCAATTTAATTACCTGACAAATTCGCTCAAGGTACCATCTTAAGTGCTGACGACGGGGTTCAGCGACATTCTTCACCATGTAATAGGCTCGAGACCCCTGTGGAAGCCCAAATTCCTTCCTCATGGCCACATCCGAACACTTTGCCACAGCCACAGTTTCTTCATAATGGAGATGAAACACTTCTGCTATCAATTGAGGTGTCAAACCCAGAGTCGCAGAGAGGTAACCATTCCTCTTACGAATCACCTCCAACTGCATGTTGGCATAAACATTTTCCCGCCATCTGTCCGACGGCAAAGATGCAAACTCCCATAACCCAATGGTCTGCAACCACTGAGTAGTCACCTCCTCTGACAGATCCAGATGAACACCAAAATCCAAGAAATGATCCATTAAAGCCTGCAAAGTAGTAGCTTCCAACCCCCCTACCTCAGCAGACAGCGCATCCTCAGGCTCGAAATCTTCATCAGCCTCTGCAGACACACGGACAGAAAGCTTCTTACTGGCGGCGGGTTGCTGACGCAGTCGCGGGGAGAAGAACGCTCCACAGGAACCACCTTAAGCGGCATCGAACGCCCCATCTCAGCCAGCGCTTGACGCAGGGAATTCAGCTTTGCTAAGCACTCTGCGTTATTCATGCAAAAAGACTCCTCAAAGCATGCCAAAATTGAAATGTGCATGAAAAAACCCCCACACGTGGTGATATAAAACACGTCACCCAGTCGGCCAAATCTACCACACATGCCCGACTTTCCATCAGTATCCTCCACTTGTACACTAGCAGACATTCCCAAATTTTCTAACACATCCCCACTTACACCTTCGCCTGATTTGAACACTGGTGCGGATATTCCTCCGTCTGCTAAAACGCCGACCTCTGCGGATACTCCGACCACCACTGGTGGCTGACCCACAAACTTCTTCAGTCGGAATCCATTAATCGGTTTCTCGACCAGAGTCCCAAACATATCAGCAAGTCAGAAAGTACCCTGACCACAATCCTCCATGATTTTGTACGGCCCTATGTACCTCAGCTTTAATTTACCCGGATGAGGACCAAGCTTCGAATTATACAACAAAACCCAATCCCCAACCTGAAAAACTTTGAATTTGATCTGCCTATTTACCCAAGCCTTCCACCTTTGCTGAATCACCTCTGTGATATACCCACTAACAATCCGATCCTCTTCGAGCTGATACAACATCCGCTGTCGAAACTGAACAGATTCTTCCGGATAACCGATCAGCAATAGCCACCGCAAACTAGGAACTACATATTCCATTGGAACCACCGCCTCCAAGCCATACACCAGCTTGAAGGGTGTCAGACCTGTAGTGACTTTAAAAGCTGTACAGAATGACCATAGAGCAGAATCAAGCTTCACATCCCAGTCATCCCTATTCTCTGCTACTGTCTTCTTCAAAATCTTCACCAAGATCTTGTTGGAACTCTCTGCTTGACCATTGGCTTGAGGATGATAGGCAGTAGACTTCTTATGCATAATCAAATGAGTCTTGGTCAACTCCGCAATGACAGCATTGAGAAAATGAGTACCCCGATCACTAACCAATTCCACTAGGCACCCAAACCTGGTCATAATGTTGTGATACAGAAACCTAGCCACACTCTTGGCGGTATTATCTTTCAAGGCAACAACTTCCACCCACTTCGTACAATAATCAGTAGCCACCAAGATATAACGACAACCTGTCCGCTTGGACTTAGGCTTGATTGGCCCAACAAAATCCAAACCCCACTTCTGAAAAGGATCTAAGGGCAGAATCGGATTATCCGCCATGCGGTCTGGAGCTCCAGGCTGCCCCAACTGTTGACATACCAAGCAACTCCTAGCATGATTGTGTGCATCCTTCAGCACGGTAGGCCACCAAAGCCCAGATTGAAGAATCTTCTTACCTGTAATGTCTCCAGAAAAATGCCCACCTGCAATTCCACCATGAGCCTCTTGCAGAACTGCTGATTGCTCAAATTCTGGGACACAGCGACGGATAATCTGATCTATCCCTCTCTTGTACAGAGCACCTGCAATTACCAAAAAAGGTTTACTCCTGAGTGCCAGCTTTCTTCGTTGATCAGTGGAAAATTCCACTGGCATGGTGCCATCTGTCAAGAAACTCAACATCTGATCATACCAAGAATCCAATATCGCCACAGTAGCTGAAAACAAAACCGAATCAGGGAAGTGATCATCCACCCCTACAGCTACTTCCCCAATCTCCAACCTACTCAGATAATCCGCTACAGCATGCTCCTTTCCCGAGGTATGTATGATCAGAAAGTCAAACTCCTGGAGTAGAAGCATCCACCTAGCTAACCTACCCATCAAGTGTGGTTTCTTTACCAAATACAATAAGGCCTGATGATCTACATGGAAAACCACCTTATTGCTGAACAGATAGTGCCGGAACTTGTGAAGAGAATACACCATCCCCAAAGCTTCCCTCTCCGTGACGGTATAATTCCTTTCAGCACTTGTCAACATCCTGCTAGCATAGTACACTGGTCGAAACCAGCCCTTAATCTTCTCCTGCATGAGGACAACCCCTATGGCAATGTCCGAAGCATCTACAAAAACATGAAACGGTAACCCCCAATCAGGAGGTTGCACTATCGGTGCCACCACCAACATCTTCTTCAGAATTTGAAATGCCTTTTCTTGAACTGGAGACCACACAAAATCCACTCCCTTCTTGGTCAAATGAGTAAGGGGTGCACACACATCTGAAAGATATCGCAAAAACCTACTATGCCACTTAACCTGCCCCAAAAACCTGCCTGTCTCCTTGAGAGTACTTGGTGCGAAAGCCTTCTGAATGGCCTCAATCTTCTTAGCATCAATCAAGATGCCTTCCCGGGACACCACATGGCCCAAGAGAATCCCACGCCTTACTGCAATAGCACATTTGAAGGGATTAAGAGCTATGCGGAACATCCGACAGCGCTCCAAACAGAGCCTCAGGTGCTGTAAGTGCAAAGCCATTTTACCAAAGACACTAAAATCATCAAGAAAGGCTCACATAAAATCCAACAGATATGGCTCAAATGCCTTCTGAGCCACAAATGAAAATGATGGTGGGCCATTCTTTAATCCAAAGCTCATCACCGTGTAAGCAAATGCTCCCCACTCAGTGATAAAGGCCGTCTTATCCACATCCTCCGGTTCCATCCTTATCTGATTATACCCTGAGAAACCATCCAAAAAACTATACATCTCATGACCAGCCACAGCATCAAGGAGGGTATCACAGAACGGTAACGGAAACGGGTCAGTAATTGTGGCAGCATTCAACTTCCTGTAGTCCACACACACCCTGATCTTGCCATTCTTCTTTGGCACGACCACAATGGGAGATACCCAAGTCACCTCATTGACCTGCTTGATAAACCCTACCCGTAATAGCTTATCCAGCTCCTCCTTGACTTGCTTGGCGAAATTTGGATTCATTCGATACCGCTGTTGGATGATAGGAACTCGATAGGAACAGCATCATTCTTCAAATTGATGCGGTGCTGATGTAAAGCTAGATCAATGCCCTTCATATCAGAATACTCCCAGGCAAATACATCTCGAAACTCCACTAACAGCTGCTGCAAGTCCTCCTTAAATTGACCTTCAACATACACACTGACTC
Source organism: Cibotium barometz (assembly GCF_041138505.1). Taxonomy (NCBI): domain Eukaryota; kingdom Viridiplantae; phylum Streptophyta; class Polypodiopsida; order Cyatheales; family Cibotiaceae; genus Cibotium; species Cibotium barometz. Next base: position 8,561,479 of record NC_141057.1, on the reverse strand, counting down.
GGACCACCTTGGGATCGGATGCAGTACCTAAATTCATGTCCTGTAATTCATCTTCCTCCACCCTGATGGACTTCTGCAAACGCCGTTCATATTGCTGTTCAGCTGCTATAATGGCTTCCTGCTCGGTTACATAATGCACCTGCTGAGCCTTGGCAGCTAAAGCTTCTTCCACAGCCCGCTGAAAAGTTTGGCCTTCCATGATCTGGCCTGGTACCACCTGGATCTCCTGCTCGGGCACCACACTGTCTTCAGTCGGAACATCCGATGATTGTTCCAAACCCTCGACACTCTGCGGAACTGCCAATACAGGGTGTCCAGTATTCTGATATCTGGTGACAATAGCTTCCACATCTACATCAAAGACTGGTACTACCGTTGGATTTGCTTGCATATATGCCTCCTCCTCATCTTCACCTACATCACTTGCGAATGCCCTGAGCACATAAAGGCTTCTGCCCCTGCTTCAAGAGAACTTTGGATAACATGGACAAGCGAGTTGTCTTCTTGCCCTGCCTGATCACCACAGTATTATCCTCCCAATCCTGCTTGACTCGGGTAATTTTAAACCAGGGGCGGCCTAGCAACATGGCATAGGCAGACCCGCTACCCTGCATCCGCCGGAGCACCACAAAATTTACAAGAAACGACAGACCACCCACCTTAATAGATTGATTCTTGAGAATCCCCAAAGGTTGGTCGCCTCTGATCTGCCATCCTCACTTGAAAAGGTGCTGGTGCTAACGCTCCCAACCTCATACGGAGGTAAACGGTCTCCGGTAGAATATTGACTCCGGAACCCCCATCCAGTAAAACCTCTTCAAAATTGTGCCCGTGGAATACCACCTTAATCACTGGGACTTTAAAATCCACATCTGCGGACTCAGCTTGAGAAACTCCCACAAACGGGGCTTGATCCTCCACCATCTTTGCTGGAACTGGCTCCTGCAGCTTCCCCAACAGCTGTTCCCGAAAAGCCGGTACCATGCTTAACAGCTGATCCAAGGAAATCTGAATAGGCGCATGCATTAGTGCATCAAATAGATCCCCAGAACCTGGTACGGTTTTAGTTACCTTAGGGACTGGATCCGAATGGACCACCGCAATCTTTCCTGGAAGGGGATCACAAGGTGGCTGGGCTGGAATCGGTTCCTTCGACAACTGTGCCTTTAGCAGTGGCTCCATCGGTTCCACCGGGAGCTGCTTCTACTGGAGTTTCTGAACCTGACTGGAAACTTTTCTACGAACCACCTCTTGGTCCTCCCAACTGATAGGTCCCTTACCCTTTGCACGGGTAACAGCCAAAGTATCCACTAAATCTTGCCCCTTACAATCCCCAACGAGCATACCCGTGGAGCACTCACCGAGCCAGCAAGAAGCCCGAGGGTTAGTGCTAACACACTGCGCATCAACAGAGCTAGAAGCTTTCAGCACTTGGAACTGCTGCGGCACACCCTGAAGATGTGAAACCCCCGTGCTAGCCCCCGCTGCTTTATCTCCCACCATCTCTATCAGGATGGCATTTGCTTGAGCTGGAGGTCTCTGCTGCTGCTGGTCCTGGGGAGGTCCCTGACCCCGATTCCCCTCATTGAATCGAATGACAGGTCTCCCTCTTTCCTCCCTATGCTTACACCATAATTGACAGGCCGGACCAATTCGATGCCCGTCTTTTCCACAGTAATCACACAGTGGCACACCCTGAGGTCCCCTCTGAAACCCTTGCTGCCCCTGCCAATTAGGTCTTGGAGCATATGGTCGTGGAGGCCTATTATAGGGAACATGCGGAACGGTCGGAACCACCGGATTAGCCTCTGCAACTTGCTGAGGTGGTGCTCTCTGAACCACATTGGGTGGCACCTTGCCTCTGTAGTTGGGGTTGTACCAACAGGCACCTGTAAGATGGCCTTCCTTCTCACAGATATGGCAGTACTGTTTCTCCTTGGGCAAGACTGCTGCATACCCTAAGGCTTTAAGTTTGTGAAGAAGCTTTTTCTCCTTCTCCTCCCTAACCTGTTTCTCTTTATCTTTTTTCTGCTTAGCCTTCCTTGAGGCCTTTTTCTTCTCACTACGCTTCTCATCCTCCGATTCATCAGATGAGCATGCCGACTCGACCTCACTATCCAAGTCTGACTCAGTCGAACTATCCGACTCTGAGTCATCCTGCTTCCTGCCCTTCCGTTTGCCCTTCTGAATGCCCAGTCGCTTTTCCACCCGAGAGGCAGCTGTCACGAGGTTATCAAAGCCGCCGGCAATATCCACATTTGCGACATCACTCTTCAAGTTCCTCCGCAATCCTTTGACAAAATAACTGGCAAGCATTTCATCCGAGGGTCTTTCATTACCCTGCAGTCTGGCAGCCAATCCCCGAAACTTCTGAGCATAATCTTCCACTAACAGATGCTTCTGTTCCATGGCCTTGATCTTTTTGACGATATCAGTAGGAGTTTTCTCCTTCCTGAACCGGGCCAAAAACGCATCCTTCAAAGCATTGAAATCTGCAAAGTGGGCCAAGCCATATTGGCTAAACCAACTCATTGCTACCCCCTCCAGGGTTGCGGCAAACTGCTGCAATTTCACCGGATCTCCAAAATGGGCAAGGTACCCACTGGCTTGCCATCGGGTCTCGAATTGAGCCACGTGACAGTCTGGGTCTTGCTTAGGCTTTGCCTTAAATTTGGCAGCCTTAACCGTTGGATTGGGTGGTGGTGCAGCCATGTTCATAACTCCTGGTAGTGGATTAGCTGGTGGCGGATTTTTCAATGGATCAAATTGCAACCGTCTCTGACTCCGAACAGGCGGTCTGGACAGAAATAGGGCACCAACAAATTGATGCAAATGCCGTCGGGGTTGTTCCGGGCTAACGACATTCTTCCCTGGCCCTTCTGCAAGTGGTGTTGTATGCTCGACAGCGTCAGCCTCGTCCACGCCGGCCTGCGCCAATTGGCCCTCAATTACGCCAGCAGAAACCGACGTAACTACCACAGGTGGCGCTTCCGCAGCATCATCGCTTCCACTGCTAGAAGCTTCCGACCTGTCATATCTGCGCTTCCTGGCTTGAGCCCTCGTGATATGAATAGGACTAGTGTGCCTCGCCCTATCTGACATTCATGCGAAACACAAACAGCACAGCACAACACAACCCCATACCCAACAAATACAAGACAATGCTGAGTATGCGAACACCGCAGGATCGCCAATGTGTACCTGGGCACTAAATGCCTGATACTTGGTAATGGAAATCTCATACAAGAACAAACACTAGCACAAAGACATTCCCTTTAGCAGAAAATCATAACAGTAAAACGGAATACAAAACATCATATAGCAAATCCGCTAACACACAATAACCCTGAACAGATGATCAGAATTCATTCATGTCATAATCATGCAAGGGATTACATTCCGCTTCTTCATCTTCTGCAATTCTGAATATCCGTTATGCGCCTTCCCCTAATCAACTAACTACATCCCTTCATATCTATCACTTCTCATGAATTCCTAAGCAACTACCCAAAAGGATCATTCACATACATAGAATTCGGATATTCCAACTTAGGTAAAGTTAACCCCTAACAGAGACGCATCACCATATCGAGCACCACAAACACCCCCAACGAGCACTGTAGCATCCCTCCACACCGGGCTCTTATCTCCAAGCGGTGAGCTGCCTCCCAAAACACCAGCGAGAGGAGATGATTATGACAAGGTGCTCTAGCCTTATATATGGCTCTTCAACTTCCCATGCTTCCACTTATGGGATAATCCAAGGAACTTTCTTGCCATAGATCACAAGCTCAAAATCGCCAACCTTCCAACAGTTGAGTGCTTGTGTGCTCTCAAAGTGATTGTACAAAATGGAAAAAAAGAGAGAGGGTGCTCATTTACAATGGCCAACATAATCATTACACGAAACCCTAGTGTTTAGAGAAATGTCACGCACCAAAAAAATGGATTTTTAAACATGAAAGATAACATGGTTGCATATTAGGCAAAAAAGAACCATTTACATTCTCAATTATAACACCTAATTACATTCAATAGATAATATCAACCCTCCATGCTGCATGACATGCAGGTCCTATCCCTACCCTCCACCTTGCTATTTTTTGACCCTTAATTTTCATTTTGGCAATTTGGGCCAATTAGGACATTGGAGCCCTCTCCCTTGAAAGGTTTCTTCCAAAGGTATAATGGAAGAACCAATCAAACATTTCTTTGAGATATTTTGATCGAGTCTTGCCACCTCCATGTCGTGTTCTTGAAATAAGCTCCCCTTGCATGGTAATGACTTTTCTCCATTCCTTGGGTGCTCCACATGTCAAGCGTGCCGTAGGCGTTCATGAAATATGCACCATGAGCATACAAGATGTGCTGCAAATACCAAACAAAACCACCATTTCAGGAAAAGTGCATTAGAAGAAGAAATTTGTTTTGCAAAACCTTTAAAAGCATTATATTAATTTTATGGGACCGGGGATTCGATCCCACATTTAGAGATGTTTAATCAAATTTGTGAAGCCTTCGGCTAAGTAGAGGATCAAGTCAAGGTGACTGCCTTCAGCCTCACCCTTGATGGCAAAGCAGGCCAATGGTTCAGGTCTTTGTTGAAAGCTGAGGATTAGGCTACATTTCAAGCTTTGAAAAAGGCCTTCAAGGTAGGGTATTCTCGCCAAGGTGCCATATGGAGCCCAGTTGAGCAGCTGCATAATGTAAGACAAAAAGAAGGAGAAACCATCAGAGAGTACATCAATAGAGTTAGATATCTCCACTCACACGACGTAGTGCTAGAGACAAGATCTCTGATAAAACATTAATATGGATATTTCTTGAGGGTCTTGATGACATGCCATTGCACAACTCATTGTATGCCTTGGGCCATACCTCCATTGAGCAATGTTGTAGGAGTGCTATGGATTTTTAAGATAACTTCAAGGGAACATGTTCCCAAGAACTTCATGAGATCACATCAAAAGCTTCTTTTAAGGCCACCAGCATGAAGCCTGAAGGGAAAAGCAAGCAGCCCACGTCAAGACAAAACGTAGAGAAATTGGCCGCTGCATTGATACATGCAGCAAATGACCCAACAATGGAGAGCCAGCCAAGTTCAAAATGTGTTCCATTTTTTCTGACAAGCTCGAGGGGGCAACCAAAACGAGTAATGACTGATTCATACAAGAATTTAGCAGTCCATCACGTATCAGCCTTGTCGGTTGCCCGAGCTTCTACCCACTTAGTGCAATACTCCGTAGAGAAGATATTATGTATCTAGCTTGAGTGTGTTTGCTTGTAGGATTGGTGGGTCCAATGGAATCTATACCCCATTTCTCAAATGGTTGTAGGGACACAATTGGGTTTAGGGGCATGTGTGATAAGATTTCGTGGTACTCATGTTAGATCAACTATTTGGAGGAGAGAGTCACAAAATACAAGAAAATATCTTTCTTATTAAGTTGCTCAAATACAACTGGGCTTGTTACTCCATACAAAATGCCTTCTAGCTCCACCTTTAAATAGGTGAGCTAGTGGACCATAAGTCCATTCACACACACACCCTTCTCTTCCCCTTTTACAAAACCTTAGTATCTTAATACCCCCCCCCTCAATACCAACTATGAAAGAAAATTGGAATAGGTGGTATTGGACATAGGTTGCCTTTATAACATTAGGCGTATAAGAATGTCATGGTGGTAGGACTTACAACTATGTTCCTAGAGCCTTAGAGAGGCTAATACGATGATGCCATCTAAGTCTTTATTTGATGTCGATGAAGATGTACACCTTAATGATGGTGCACCCCACTCTTCGTGCTTGCTTGACCTCTTGTAGAGTTGACATGCTTTGGACATACATGCCATTGTTTCCACATGCTTTCCACCTTGACCATTCTCACACAATGATCAAAACAAGGCTGCCACCCTTGCTTACGTGGTTTGCACATAGATGTTCCTTCAACATGCTTGATGCTTTTCTGCATACCATACCTCCTCCTCCATGGGCAATGAGGGCCTTTCTTCTTAGAGTAATGGTTATGAGGTAGATTTATATGGGAAAGGCAAAGGGAGGGTCTTACCACTTGCCTTATAGATTGGTCAACGGTAGTGTCTACTCCATAATTACAACAAAAGCTTTTGTGCATGTTGGTTACATGATACCCATTAGGGTTTGAAGGTACAAGCTTAATGAAAGTGAGGAAGTGGTTGAGGTAAATGCTCAAACCAATAAGATACATCATTCTTGGCTCAAGAAGGTGAGTGCATGGCTCATTATGTTGCCTATGCCTCTTGCAAAGACAATGCCAAGAGATGCTTAAAAACATGACAAACAACAAGGTAGAGCACTTAGTGATGCTATGCTCAACCTTACAACCCATCTTAGAAGATGAAAATGTTGAATATGCAACGGAATAACATGCCTTGGTCTTGGGAAATGAGAGTATATGGCTTATGACATGCCTATGCCGCCTCTTACAAACAAGAGCCTCAAGGGTGATACACAACAACATTAAAGATGCGCACTTAGTGTACATGTGCCCAACTTTAAACCACTCAAAAACTGAGTTTGTTGATGAAAAACCAGAAAACTTCAATCCTTTGGCTTATGGGATGAAGACAATGGCATATGGTTGCACCATTTCTCCTTGGAAGCTTACCAAGGTAAGCCTAGAACCGGGTTGACGATGAAGACTTAAAATGTGGCACTTATGGTGTGTGCCCGACCTCCAATGTTGATGAAGAAGAGCCTCCTTAGTGTTAAAGACATAGAAAGATGCATAAAGAATTTTATTTTTAATTCAAAAGAGTTATTCTTATCAATTTTGATTTTATGCATAGATAGATGCATAAAGGATTTATTCTAAAAGTGTTAATTTCAGTAAGATGGAAATTTATGGATAGAAAGATGTATAAAAGATTATTTTTATTTTGAAAGTATTATTCTCATTAAATTAGAATTTATGCATAGTAAAATACATAAAAGGATTATTATAAAAGTGTTATTCCTACTAAAGTTATCTTTATGCCTAATAAGATGTGTATGAGAAGTAATAGGATGTGATAAGATGCATATGAGATGTGCTAGGATGTGATAAGATGTGTATGAGAAGTGATAGGATGTGATAAGATGCGTATGAGATGTGATAAGATGTGATAAGAGGTGTATGAGATGTGATAAGATGTGATAAGATGCATATGGGAAGTGATAGGATGTGATAAGATGTGTATGAGAAGTGATAGGATGTGATAAGATGCATATGGGATGAGTTAGGATGTGATAAGATATGTATGGGATGAGGTAAGGAGTGTATCTGTATCTGATGGGATAAGATGTATATGGGTTGTGATACGGCGAGTATGGATGTGGATGTATGGATGTAGATGTGAATGTGGATGTATGAATGTGGATGTAGATGTGAAAATGGATATATGGGTGTAGATGTGGATGTGGATGTATGGATGTGGATGTGGATATGGATGTATGAATATGGATGTGTATGTATGGAAGTGGAGGTATGAATGTAGATGTGGATGTATGAATGTAGATATGGAATGTGGATAAGGATATGGATGTAAGAATGTGGATGTATGTGAATGTGAAGGTGGATGTATGAATGTGAACGCGGATGTGGATGTATGATATAGATGTATGGATGTGGATATGGATGTGGATGTATGGATGTAGATGTGAATGTGGATGTATGAATGTGGATGTAGATGTGAAAATGGATATATGGGTGTAGATGTGGATGTGGATGTGGATGTGGATGTATGGATGTGGATGTGGATGTGGATGTGGATGTATGGATGTGGATGTGGATATGGATGTATGAATATGGATGTGTATGTATGGAAGTGGATGTATGAATGTAGATGTGGATGTATAAATATAGATATGGAATGTGGATAAGGATATGGATGTGGATATGGATGTAAGAATGTGGATGTATGTGAATGTGAATGTGGATGTGTGAATGTGAATATGGATGTGAAAATGGATGTATGGATGTAGATGTAGATGTGGATGTGGATGTGGATGTGGATGTGGATGTATGAATATGGATGTGGAAATGGATGTATGGATGTGGATGTGGATGTATGAATGTGAATGGCGATGTGGATGTGGATATGGATGTATGAATGTAGATATGGAATGTGGATAAGGATATGGATGTGGAAATGGATGTATCGATGTGGATGTTTGAATGTGGATGTGAAAATGGATGTATGGATGTAGATGTGAATGTGGATGTACGAATGTGGATGTGTATGTGGAATAATGAATGCAAAAATGTATGTGAATGGATATGAAGTCGATATGAGTGAATGGATGAGATGAGATGTCATGTGAATCAGAATGTGAATGATATAAGATGTGAACGAATGAGATGTAATGAGAAATGGATGTGAACGAATAATATAAGAAATGTCATGTGAATAATATAAGATGTGAACGAATGAGATGTAATGAGAAATGGATGTGATGAGACGTAATGTAAATTAAGAAAGATAGGAATGGATGTTATGTGAAGTGAATGAATCTGATGTGATGGGATGGAAAATGATGTATTTGGTCAAGAATGGATACACATATGATTTGGAATTGGATTAAGTAATATGGATTGATGTGGAACAATCTGGAAAGACATGAGTTCATTATAGAAATTGTATTTATGACCTGTTTGTAAATTACTGTTTTATGTCAAGAATGCTGGGGAAGCATTTTGACCGTCTTGTGATTAAGGTCATGGAGACCTAATTGATAAAGTTGCAACTGCTGTGACGGAGAGTCAATGGAGAGGACGTCTCGCGTAGCAAGGTCGGCCGAGGTCTTGACCAACCTCGGTTTAAATGGTGAGCTTCCGGTACAGTGGATGAGGGACCAAGGAAGCGGCCTATGAGTGAAGCGCTAGGTGACCTATGAAGGATCCTAGAGGGTGCTGACCATACGGTGCTCGGGCTCTGGGTCGCCGCCGCAGATACCCACACATGCGTTGTGGAAGATATTGGAACAAGGAGTAAGAGTTGTTTTCTGAAACCGAGTATGGATCTAGTTGATTGACCTTGCTGGTCCTCAACTGATAAGTCCATAGGTCTCTTATATGGATCTGTTGGTTGATCTTGTTGATCTTCAACAAGGATTCCATCTTGATTTTTATAAGTGATTATCTGCCGGGTACTATGAGCTAGGAACTATAGAAAAGGCCCCTGAGTGAACAGGTGGTGAGCGTTCTGGTTGCCAATGATGCCATAGATACTCCGATGAAGGAATGATTGGAAATTAAGATTCAACCGGATACTTGGAAGTTTATAATCAATAACACTATGATTTCATTAAATGACTGAATTAAATACATTTGAATCTAGGAAAAAGACAATTTCATATTGGGTGTGTAAGTGGTGTGACTGGAGTTAAATTTGCTTGAAAATCCGGCTAGGGGGCGTGGGAACTCTTTTCCCTGGTACAGGACAAAACCTAACTAAATTTCTAATTTGCTCCCATCACTACAGTGGTTGGGCGGTTGGCTCGGCGGTTGGCTAACCCATGGGCCTGATGGGGTTAGGCTGGACTGATGGATCCGTAAATCGAGACTCAGTCACGCTAGTGGTTCATTGATGAGTTCTTGAGTAAATTGTCTCTTCTCTCATCTCTTCTTTCTCACGTGGTATCAGAGCAAGGTGGTGGTACTCATAGAGCCTCCTTATCCTTCTTCCTCTCTACCTCTAGTTCCTCTTCAACAACCCCGCTTTCAATTGCGGTTTTTCATTCTTTGATTATCTACTAAACGAATGTGTTTTTGAGGATTGTGCTCGCGTGACCTGCTGAAATCATTGTGGTCCACAACTTTGTAGAAGAAAGTTTTCACAAATTCCTCACCGTTTTTGAGTTATTCTTCACAGACTGCCTGCATGCAGAATTTTTGCTTGCGTTTTTTGCAGAAGCCCTTACTCATCATCCTTGCACTCATTCAATGATGCAAGAGGCTTCAAAACAGTCCCTTACCATCCTCTACAAGTGTGTTTTTTAAAGCACTTCAATCCGAGTCCTACAACTCTACTTGCGGTGAAAACATTGCCATGCGGTAGCGTTTTTTTGGAGGCTTCTTGTGGAGAGATTTCTTGGAGATTAATGGGCAGTGTTTTCATCATCAACTTCAACCCTCTTCATGGTGTTTTGAGGTACATATTCATCCTCTTTTCTACATCTTTCTACCGGCTGAAAATTCCACTTTGCTACACACTTTGTGTTTGCGTTTTTGTGGACAATCAACTCCTCCACACTCCTTCTACCTAAGGCTACATTCTCAGCCCTCTTTTGGTGGTTTCTACGGTGTCTATTGGTTCATATATCGGCTGCGTTTTGTGGCTGCGTTTTTGTACTATCTTTGTGCATATTTTGGAGATACTTCCTTGGTGGACAGCCCATCTATTGGCTGCGTTTTTGGAGGTACGACATTTCTTCCCTTGTGTTTTCCCACCCTCCACTCCCTATGGGATCTCGGAAGTCCTCTACTCCAAAAGACAAAGGCAAACTTGAAGATACTATGGATCCTACATCTCCTACAACGGTTGGACCGACAACTACTACAATGGAAGTTGGTGCAATTCCTTCTTCGGTAGGTGCTTCTACTTTCTCTTTTCCGTCATATCCATTACCTTCTACGGATCCTTTCTCTCTTTTTTCTTTGTCCTTTATGCCTTCCTATCCACATACTTCTATGCCCTCTATGGTATATCCCCCTACATAATCTATGCCATTTATGGCAACTTCATCTACTATGATTCCTCCTTCTACTACTTCCACTACTACTCCTCTCCCCACTCAATCATATCAGCCCTTTAACCCATTCACTCAATCTTTGAGCCTTCCAAGTCTTTCCGATTCACAAAAGCTTACCCCAAACAACTACCGCACTTGGTCCTTGTTTATGCAACTTCTTTTGGAAAGCACTGGGGTGTGGTCTATAATCACTTCTCCTCATATGGTGCCTTCTCAATATCAAACCTATATGGATGCACGGGCCAAATCTTTACTTGTGCATGGCATGTCTACATCGGTTGTGTCTCAATTTCTCTCTACAAGGAGTACGGCTCAACAATTATGGCACACTATAAAAATGCAAGATGGAAGACTTTCAACGATTAAGATGGCTAAGTTGGAAGAAGATTTGGATAAGCTTTCTATCTCCGAATCCAACAACATAGTGGAGAAGCTTGGAGAATTCAATCGAATCAAGCAGCAACTTGAAGAGTTTGGTACATTGGTAAGCAATCCGGTCCACAAGCTACTTGGTAAATTGCCTTCTTCTTTTGAATCGTTCAAAGATAACATCTTTCTTCGAGTTCCTTTCCCTTCCTTTGAAGAGACTATGGGTCTTCTTCATGATAAGTGCCTTACTCTCATAAGCAAAACAAAAAGGACTCGGCTTTTGTAAGCCAAGGCAATGGCAAAGGCAAAGGCAAGGGGAATGATCAACGCAAAGGCTCTAATTCCAATGCTAAAGATTCTTCAACCAAAGGCGACAAGGACAAATCAAAGGATTCTTCCAAGGAGTGCACTTTCTGTGGTCATAGTGGCCATACGGAGGATCATTGTTTTTCTAAGAAGGCGGCATCCAAGAAGGTAAAAGCTAAACTTGAATCCAAATCTAAGGGTTCTTCTACATCAAGATCTTCTCACGACAAAAACAAAGACAAGAAGGAAGACGGTAATGCCAAGGTTGCATATGTTGCTATGTCTTCTACTTCTTCATGTGACACATCACTTGTGGTAATCAAAGATCTTGATACGCATACTGCGGATGAGTGGATTGCCAACAGTGGTGCTATCTCTCACATGACGAATAGTTCTTCCTTATTGGAAAACTATAAGTCTATCTCTTCATCAGTACACATCATATGATGCTTCGTCTCTCCCTGTGTGTGATTGGTATTGGTGATGTTTCTTTTGGAGATGCTATCTTACATGATGTTTTGCATGTGCCTAAGATAACTGCCAACTTATTTTCTATCTCTAAGGCTACTTCTAAAGGTCTTGGGGTTTACTTTAATGATGAAGTGATTGAAATCATTGATAGACAGTCACTTTCTTGTGTGGCACATGGTTATCAAAATGCTGGGCTTTATCATATAAGCTCTTTTACAGCACAGTTGCCACCACATGAGTCTCATCTTCATCAATTATTTTCTTCTCCTAAAGCACTTGTTTCTAATGAAGATAGTGATCTATGGCATTTCCGCTTTGGCCATGTTCCTCTTGCTACTTTGCAACATCTTGTCTCACATGACATGGTTACAGGTCTACCAAAGCTTCAGAAACCTCGCCATCATATTTGTTCTTCTTGTGCTCAAGGAAAGCAACATCGGGCTTCTTTTCCAGAGGAGGCTACTCATAGGGCCACACGCTTACTTGAGCTTATTCATGCTGATCTTGCACGACCTATGGAAGTACAATCGCTTGGTGGATCCAAGTATTATATGCTTCTTGTGGATGACTTCTCTCGCAAATCATGGGTTTATTTCTTACCTAAGAAGTCTGATGCTCTTTCTCAAATTCTGAATCACCTTGGATGTTCATCTACTCCGACACTCATCTACTCGGATTCACAGAGTGCTATTGCTTTAGCCAAAAATCTAGTTATTCAAGGACGATCCAAACACATTGATGTTCATTTTCATTTTGTTCGTGATTGGATTTCTGAAGGTCGCATTCAGCTTGAGTATTGCTGATTTGTTTACTAAGCCTCTTCCTCGACCTACCTTGGATTATCTTCTTCAGGACGTTAGCGTTGGTCTTCCCATCTGGACCTGAAGAAGAGGTGTTAGATAGGTGTCATCTCCAGATGGTGTCACGCTAGTGGTTCATTGATGAGTTCTTGAGTACATTGTCTCTTCTCTCATCTCTTCTTTCTCATAGAAGTAAATCCCGGACAAAAATTGTTCTATGGTAAAGAATCAACGGCTGTGCCTCTCAATGAGAAAAAAAGCGTTGATCTCTATGATCCAAGTACAGTCTTTTTCCCTGATCTGACTATGGGACTTACGGGTTTGGTCAGATAAGCTCAGTTAGTTAAGGCTTTTGACTACGTTAGGGAAAAGTTATCCTGGTGGAATCGCCCGTGCTTTCTGGGAAAGAGAAGTTTTTCTGAGTTCGGGTTGGAAGAATTGAGGAATTAGTCACCTTTCCGGATATCCGTGGGCGAGGCCCCGAGTGTGGGACCCTACCCTGCCCAAGATGTGCTACTTCCGCTACTAGCATCCCGAATCCATTGCGCAGTGGGGACAGGGATCTTACAGTTGGTATCAGAGCCAATTTGGCTAATGAGGATCAACCGAGAAGCCAAATATGTCAAAAATTTATCAAGAAGCACTAAAAGGTTGTAATTGTGTGATAAAATTCATACAATTTGATATTCAAACTGAAATCCGTAAATTGATAATTGGGTCTTCAGATGGAAGTACCACAATTATATGGAATCCCTGACTTGCTTGAGGCCTAGACATGATGGTATTTACCTTATAGTTCCAAGAACCATGACTACCTGTATATACTAAGGGTATAACTACAGCTCTTTACTGGCATTATATTTGAGTAAATCTAAGACTTGAAATTATAGCATTAATGCTATCCAGATGATGAATTCGAATGTGGTTGATATGATTTTTAAATCCTGGTTGTGAACTGATGAGTTGATTTGGATTCTGATTGAAAAATGATGATTCTTGAAATTTGGTTGAAATGTAATAAGCTGAGCAAAACCATAATGAGGAATGGGACGACTTTTTGTGATGATGTTCATAACTAGAATTACGTTAATAACTCCAGCAAATCACTATGAGCTTAGTGGATTGTGCTGACAGATTGCTGCTGTTAACACGACCCAGTGGATCAAGTTAAAGGAGATCAAATTAAAATCTGCATAAATGAAAAATTTCCATGAGGGACTATTCAAATAGAAATTTCGGTCTAATGGACCATTATTGTGATAAGGAATTGAATGTTATGATTTGAGTGAATTGTTATTTAATAATGAGTTTTATATAAGGGATCTTTATCCCAGGATTCTATTTGGGTTCACCAAAATATAAGGAACCCATAATCAGTTGGATCTTAAGAAAAAGAATTCTTCTCGAGATGAGGACATCTCGCATTTTTTAAGTCAGATAGAATGTAAGATTCCTCCCCAGCCTCTCCGGATGTCCAGTATCTTCCCCTGTAGTCAAATCCCTCTTCAAAAATATCAAAGATCTTGTTTCTACCTGTTTTGGCCTAGAGAGAGAAAATATTCTAGAGAGAGATTATTTAGATTTTGAATATTTTTGGATAGAAAAATTTCTCATCCTATTAATATAAGTTCCCCCCTGAAACAGAAGTTTAAAAAGATTTCCAGAAGGTGCATTAGAAATCAAGTATAATCTGCTCAAGAGACATTATCCTGAGGGTCAAGAATTTTTTGAAATTTTAAATTAAGGTTCCTATGGGCCAATAAGATCAATCCATGTGTGGGGAGGAGATAAATCTAATTTGTAAAAGAAATTACCCAAAAATGAGTAAATGCTCACATACGATGAAGAGTTGACTATGTACAAGGGTTATTAGTAAAAAAACTATGAGTATTACTAAAAAAATGAGATATTTTGGATATAATCATTCCATTTTGACACATATGTAAGGAAGGGGAGTCCCTTCAAGGAGGTGCATACTTCACATGCGTGAATTAGTTTTAAACTAAAAAATAATGTGATATTTTTATCTCTCCTCTCTCTTGGATCAAACTGAATCAAAATCGAATCAAAAAGGAACCAAACTAGGTCCAAATCTAGTCCAAATTCAACCAAACTGAAATCTAGAAAATTCTAGAAATCAGTTGGTCTTGGTTAGAGCCTCCCTCTCCTATAAGTAGAACCTGAGTCTTTGTTAAAAAATAGGAGAATTATACTATGCCAAAATTATGCTGAAATAATGCTAATTTTTACTATTCTCTAAAATTCTCTCCAAATTGAAGAAATTGGAGCTTCCCTCTTTCTTCAATCTCCGTTGGTGACTCCATCAGCACACCAAACCAATTGATTGGTTGGGAGCCTCTACCGTGAACAAAGAATCAAGCAATTTGTAAGGTAAATGGTGAATTTTGATCTTTTTTATAAATTCTCAATGTTTCTCTCTTCTCAACCCCTCTCAAGCTTGAGAAGCTTAATTGGAATGGTTTTTGAATGCTACTGAAGTTAATTGATGAATGGTAGTAAAGAATTACATAAATTTCCATTTATGCTTAATTTTAATGATTTTTATGTAATTTCTCTCTCTCACTCAAAGAATGGTCATTCTCATGACCTATTCTCAATCCAAATGAAGCTTTTCATAAAGCTTTTCCTTAATCCAAGATTAATCTATGCTTGAGGCCAAATTAATGGCTTTTTTCTATGCTTTTAGTTTATGCATTTCATGAATATTGATGATTCAATCCATTATGGGTTAATAATCCAATTAGGGATCATTCTAATCATTCCCTTAATGATAAGCTTTATCCTTTAAAATAATTGAGATTTATCAGTCATAGCAGCAGAGCTATGGTAAAATTTTTGTAAAAATTACACATAAAATAATTTCATTCAAAGCATGAAAAGAGGACTTCCTACCATATTCTAGGAATTATCATCCTAGATTAATTGAAAGAATTTCATTATAATCATGGAAAATTTGATTTTTATGTTATGCATAATTGATGAATTAAAAAAAAGAGGATTTCTAGTAATTAAATTTTATGTCAAATAGAGTAATCCCCATCGTATGAGTATTCTTAAAGGGTTATTTTCATTCTAGACATAGAAAAATGTATACTAGAAATATTTATTTATAAAAGTGTGATTTTCATCATAATTGATTTTTATGCATAAGTAGATGCATAAAAGATTTTTTTTATATTAAAAGTGTGATTTTCATCATAAAGGATTTTATACATAAATTAGATGCATAAAAGAAATTCTTTTATATCAAAAGAATGATTTTCATCATAAATGATTTGTATGCATAAACATATGCATAAAAGATTTTTTATATTAAAAGTGAGGTTTTCATCCATAATTGGATTTTATGCACAAATTAGATGCATAAAAGAAATTCTTTTATATCAAAAGAATGATTTTCATCATAAATGATTTGTATGCATAAAAGATTTTTTTATATTAAAAGTGAGATTTTCATCATAATTGGATTTTATGCACAAACTAGATGCATAAGAGAAATTCTTTTATTCTAAAAGTGTAATTTCTACTAAATTGGATTTATGCATGGAAAGATGCATAAAGAAATTATTTTAACCCAAAAGTGTTATTCTCATCAATTTTGATTTTATGCAAAGAAAGATGCATAAAGAATTTTATTTTTAATTCAAAAGAGTTATTCTTATCAATTTTGATTTTATGCATAGAAAGATGCATAAAGAATTTTATTTTTAATTCAAAAGAGTTATTCTTATCAATTTTGATTTTATGCATAGATAGATGCATAAAAGATTTAGTCTAAAAGTGTTAATTTCAGTAAGATGGAAATTTATGGATAGAAAGATGTATAAAAGATTTATTTTTATTTTGAAAGTATTATTCTCATTAAATTGAAATTTATGCATAGTAAAATAGATAAAAGGATTATTATAAAAGTGTTATTCCTACTAAAGTTATCTTTATGCCTAATAAGATGTGTATGAGAAGTAATAGGATGTGATAAGATACGTATGAGATGTGCTAGGATGTGATAAGATGTGTATGAGAGGTGATAGGATGTGATAAGATGCGTATGAGATGTGATAGGATGTGATAAGAGGTGTATGAGATTTGATAGGATGTGATAAGATGCATATGGGAAGTGATAGGATGTGATAAGATGTGTATGAGAAGTGATAGGATGTGATAAGATGCATATGGGATGAGTTAGGATGTGATAAGATGTGTATGGGATGAGATAAGGAATGTATCTGATGGGATAAGATGTATATGGGTTGTGATACGGCGAGTATGGATGTGGATGTATGGATGTAGATGTGAATGTGGATGTAGATGTGAAAATGGATATATGGGTGTAGATGTGGATGTGGATGTATGGATGTGGATGTGGATATGGATGTATGAATATGGATGTGTATGTATGGAAGTGGAGGTATGAATGTAGATGTGGATGTATGAATGTAGATATGGAATGTGGATAAGGATATGGATGTAAGAATGTGGATGTATGTGAATGTGAAGGTGGATGTATGAATGTGAACGCGGATGTGGATGTATGATATAGATGTATGGATGTGGATATGGATGTGGATGTATGGATGTAGATGTGAATGTGAATGTGGATGTATGAATGTGGATGTAGATGTGAAAATGGATATATGGGTGTAGATCTGGATGTGGATGTGGATGTATGGATGTGGATGTGGATATGGATATATGAATATGGATGTGTATGTATGGAAGTGGATGTATGAATGTAGATGTGGATGTATGAATGTAGATATGGAATGTGGATAAGGATATGGATGTGGATGTGGATATGGATGTAAGAATGTGGATGTATGTGAATGTGAATGTGGATGTGTGAATGTGAATATGGATGTGGAAATGGATGTATGGATGTAGATGTGGATGTGGATGTGGATGTGGATGTATGAATATGGATTTGGAAATGGATGTATGGATGTGGATGTGGATGTGGATGTATGAATGTGAATGGCGATGTGGATGTGGATATGGATGTATGAATGTAGATATGGAATGTGGATAAGGATATGGATGTGGAAATGGATGTATCGATGTGGATGTATGAATGTGGATGTGAAAATGGATGTATGGATGTAGATGTGAATGTGGATGTATGAATGTGGATGTGGATGTGGATGTATGAATGTGGATGTGAAAATGGATGTATGGATGTATGGATGTAGATGTGAATGTGGATGTACGAATGTGGATGTGTATGTGGAATAATGAATGCAAAAATGTATGTGAATGGATATGAAGTCGATATGAGCGAATGGATGAGATGAGATGTCATGTGAATCAGAATGTGAATGAATAATATAAGATGTGAACGAATGAGATGTAATGAGAAATGGATGTGATGAGACGTAATGTAAATTAAGAAAGATAGGAATGGATGTTATGTGAAGTGAATGAATCTGATGTGATGGGATGGAAAATGATGTATTTGGTCAAGAATGGATACACATATGATTTGGAATTGGGTTAAGTAATATGGATTGATGTGGAACAATCTGGAAAGACATGAGTTCATAATAGAAATTGTATTTATGACCTGTTTGTAAATTAATGTTTTATTTCAAGAATGCTAGGGAAGCATTTTGACCGTCTTGTGATTAAGGTCATGGAGACCTAATTGATAAAGTTGCAACTACTGTGACGGAGAGTCAATGGAGGACATCTCGCGTAGCAAGGTTGGCCGAGGTCTTGACCAGCCTCGGTTCGATTTAAATGGTGAGCTTCCGGTACGGTGGATGAGGGACCAAGGAAGCGGCCTATGAGTGAAGCGCTAGGTGACCTGCGAAGGATCCTAGAGGGTGCTGACCATACGGTGCTCAGGCTCTGGGTCGCTGCAGATACCCACACGTGCATCGTGGAAGATATTGGAACAAGGAGTAAGAGTTGTGTTCTTAAACCAAGTATGGATCTAGTTGATTGACCTTGCTGGTCCTCAACTGATGAGTCCATAGCTCTCTTATATGGATCTGTTGGTTGATCTTGCTGATCTTCAACGAGGATTCCATCTTGATTTTTATAAGTGATTATCTGTCGGGTACTATGAGCTAGGAACTATAGAAAAGGCCCCTGAGTGAACAGGTGGTGAGCGTTCTGGTTGCCAATGATGCCATAGATACTCCAATGAAGGAATGATTGGAAATTAAGATTCAACCGGATACTTGGAAGTTTATGATCACTAACGCTATGATTTCATTAAATGAGTGAATTAAATACATTTGAATCTAGGAAAAAGGCAATTTCATATTGGGTGTGTAAGTGGTTTGACTGGAGTTAAATTTGCTTGAAAATCTGGCTAGGGGGCCTGGGAACTCTTTTCCCTGGTACCCGGGACAAAACCTAACCAAATTCCTAATTGGATCCCATCACTACAGTGGTTGGGCGGTTGGCTAACCCATGGGACTAGGCTGGATTGATGGATCCGTAAATTGAGACTCAATTTCTGTTTAGTTGGATAGATGAAGTAAATCCCAGACAAAAATTATTCTATGGTAAATAATCAACGGCTGTGCCTCTCAATGAGGAAAAAAGCGTTGATCTCTATGATCCAAGTACAATCTTTTTCCCTGATCTGACTATGGGACTTACGGGTTCGGTCAGATGAGCTCAGTTACTTAAGGCTTTTGACTACGTTAAGGAAAAGTTATCCAGGAAGAATCGCCCGTACTTTCCGGGCAAGAGAAGTTTTTCCGAGTTCAGATTGGAAGAATCGAGGAATTAGTCACATGTCCGGATATCCGTGGTGGGTGAGGCCCCGAGTGTGGGACCCTGCCTTGCGCAAGATGTGCTACTTCCGCTGCTAGCACCCCGAATCCGTTGCGCTGTGGGGACAGGGATCTTAGAGCTCCAAAACAAAAATTTTCCCTCTTCTTTACTCACTCACAAAACCTTAATAGAGAGCACCAAGCTCTGATACAATGATAAAAAACTGATAAAGAGAGAGCACACACATAAGAGAGAAAACCCTAATCCATTAGTGTAACCCTAACCAAAGAGAGAAACCATATCCACTCTCACACAATGCATAATAGACGATGCATAATAGAAGAGAACTACACACCACACACTAAAATGTGTTGTGTTCACACACCAAATAAACCTATTTTCCCACCCCACCTCCATCACCCATATCCCCACCATCACCCCCTTTTTTATCACTACAGCTAGAAATGCACACTGTATTCCGCAACATCCCCTCCACTTCCACTAAACCCCCACCCATATTCAATGCCACCCTCGCCATGAGAACCTCAGCATCGACAACCCCTCCATCCCTGTCGCCAACACGTCACCCCTCCACTCAAAACCTCGAAGAAGGATAAATTCCGCCACCACCACCACCACCAGAGCGTGAGGAGGTCCACCCTCTCAGCTGGTGGGACCCCCTCAATTGTATGGAGTTCGAGTAGGCAATTTCCATCCTGCTCGATCGACAACTCCAAGTGGATCCTGTCACCCGAATCATGGACCACATGGACATCTATGTCCTGCGTCCTTACCTCAATGCAAAGTATCACCAATGGCGGTGAGACCACCCCCAAGGATGCGCGGAGGATACCACTGGCCACCCGCCACCCACTGCTTGCCCCATCATGTTTGAACTCATGGATGAGCAGCAAGCCTAGAGGCAACCCTTCCTCCTCAAACCCTTCATCTGCTGGGGGAGACATACTGCAATGCACCTCATGCACTTTGCATCAGCTCGGATTACCTCCCCATTTGATGACAGTGGGTGTGGAATGTGAGGAGCAAAAAAATAACCCCAAGTTGGAATTTAACTTTCCTTGGTTCACTCCCCCATTAGTGCAACAGCCATGTACTAAAGAAACCATGGTTCGGCGCTTCAACGATTTCATTCGCCGATATGACCATGTCCTTGACCCAGCCATGATCGACAATTCGCTTCTTCAACTTGATCATCATGCTGCTGGAGTCTTTCCCAGATTGGGACTACTACTTTGAAGGCGCGCAGGGTTTAGTATTCAACATCAATAAAGGGCCCAAGGAAATTTTTGATGCCGAGTACACATGTTGCATCATGCATTGTTTCCTTGAATCCTAGTAGACGCCCCTTCCAATGGTGCTCAACCACATCTCGACGTTGAACTTGATGCAGTCCAGTGGCACTAGGCTGAAAATACACCCAATCTCCCTTTTGAAATTGTTTTCCAACCCAAGCATCGTGTTCATCCTTGGTATTGTGCATGAGCAGAGTCTCAACCTCGTCCCTTGGCCTTCTCCTTGACAAAGATGCACTACCCTCCATAGTCTGTTCTGCTAGAAAGGTTTAAGGGGGGAGAGAAAGAAAGAAGGTTGCATAGTACAGATTAGAGGTTGTTGGAGAGAGGGAGGTAGATGTGGGTGTGAGGAAATTTGAATGAGTGCACGCACGTGTGATAGAGATAGAGAACGCTTGCAAATCTGAGCACATTAGAGAGAAGGAAAGGAGAGAGAGAGAGAGAGAGAGAGAGAGAGAGAGAGAGAGAGGGTTTCACATTAGAGACATAGGTTGAAGATATACTTACAGTATTGAGAGAGAGAGAGAGAGGGAGAGAGAGAGAGAAGGTTGTAGAGTAGAGAGAGAATGAGCTATGGAGATTTGAGGTTTAGGGTGAAGAGGATGATGTTGGAGAGAAGAATAATGTGTAGGGAGAAAAATTTGCGGTGAAAAAATAAGTTTTTTTTATATAATATGGTTTGGGTTGGGTTTTGAGAGAGAAAAATGCACTTTTGTTTTTTTTTAAATCCTAATTTTTAGGTTTTTTGACCCACGAGAATAATGGGGTTAAAATTGGTGAAGCCCTCTACTTTTTAGAAGGCACTCCCTTGCTTTATGGCACCCTCTTGCTTTTTGCACTCCACCTCCCTAATTTATGAAGGCCGCTCTCTACTTTTTGAACCCCACAAATGTAGTAATGAGGGAGGCAAGCCTAGTTGCGCCTTTGGTCCATTGCTAATGAAGGTCATTAGGAAATGGCCCAAAAGATGTCCAAAGGTTTCCTAATGTAGGAAACCTCCCTCATTTTTGTCATTTCTATCACTAGCACTCGCACTAGCATATATTCCCTATAGCTTGTTCTGCACTCTCATCGCAATCCTAATGGATCATTCCATGGCATGTGAGAACTTTCTTGCATTACTAGAGAGGAATGAGTGGGCTAGCTGGCAACAGCTATTTCACATTTTCTCTCACACCATTGACGTCGAAAGTAACTATCCTCCTCACTAAACATGACTACAAGGCAACCTTGGAGTACATGGAAACATGATAAATCCCTTTGCTATGATCATCCTCGACAGTAACACTCTCTGAGTCCCTTGTGAGCTTCTATGCTACATCAACAAAATTGATGCAAACTATCCTAAGAGATTGCATAGGTACCAACAAGCCATACAAGAAGATGGGCAATTCAAGGTGCTCTCCACTTAGGAAATGGTTTCTCTTGTTGGTAAGGCAATCATTGGCACCAACGTTTTGTCATGGATCTCAACATTCATTCTCATGTTGAATGAGCAAGACTCCAATGATAAGGTTGAGGTCAGTGTCGTTGCCTTGGCCGATTTAGTTAAGGGCAAGAAGGTAGATCCAAAGCTCGAGCTCCTTGATCAAGTGGTGGAGCAAAAGCTCTGGCCTTGGTTCTTATTCAAAAACACGAAGAGGTAGAAAAAGTTGAAGGTACCACCTCACAGGCCAGTGGAGAAGGGTCATTAGCAATGGCACCTATGGATGAGGCCGATGAGATAGGGACAACACCAGATATGCCCGAGTTAGCACTAAGTATGCTTAGCTCTGTGTGGTAGATGGAGAGGAGTTTCTCTTCTTATAGGACTTAGAAAAAATGTTTAAACTAAACCAAGATGAGTGCTTGTCTCTCCTTGCCATCGGGCTAGATTCTCCACTTGACAATAGATCCTCTCAATAGGATGACATAGAAAATTGTACCAATTCATGGTACGGTATCTACGCCGGGTCCAATTTTAAATTTTATAGTTGAATTCTACATGAAGTGAATTTTTAATTGTGCAATCGCTTATGAATTTGTAGCTGAATGGAGTGAGTTCAATTTCGTAGTTGAGTTTATACTAATTAACTGAATTTTTGTAATTATTTTTGAAATCAATTCCAAAAAAATTTAAACAATTCGAAACATTTTTTTGACCTTGTACAGGCCTTCCAAGCCCTCTTGCTTGTCTAACCCTAGGTTGCCTCGTGCTGGCTTGGGGCCTTCTGGGCCCATGCAGCCCCCGAAGGATTGGGGGAGGGCTTAGAAGGCCTATACCACCTCAAAAATTATGTTTTGGATATTTTGAAAAACAAATCTAGTTTTTCTTGAAAAATTTTGTTACACATTTATAATTTCAATTTTAAAATTCAAAATTTTTCCAAAGAATTTGAAATCGTTATTTAAAGCCAATATAGGCCTTCCAAGCTCTCCCGCAGGTCGCGGGGGGCTGCATGGGCCCAAAAGGTCCCAAGCGAGCACGGGGTGACCTGGACGACAAGCAAGCTTTAAAAAATGTTTTGGATTCTTTGAAAAAATAATTCTAGTTTTTCCTAAAAAGTTTTGTTTCAAATTAAAAATTCAATTTTGCAATTCAAATGAACAAGTTTTTTTAAAAAAATATGTAAACTCTCTAGAAGAATTTATAAAAAATTGCACTTATGTGGTTTATAACTTGCTGTTGAGAAACATGGTGCAATCAAGCTCAATTTTGTATATGGTACATTAATAAAATATATTTCAAACATACATATTTCAAAATGTGTCCCAAAACAAAAATCCATGACTATATAAGCTTAAAATGAGACAAGATAAAAAAACTTGAGCTTTCTATATTGATAAAGATAAGTTCTTACATAGCAGCACTACTGATTACAAGTCTTGACGATGCAAAAGTCTACATAATTTAAGATCCTTCGTCATTATAGTAACCCTCTTGGCATGGATAGAACAGAGGTTTGCATCCTAAAAAAAGTCACCAAAAAAGCTTCTGCAACTTCTTGTAAAGCTCCCAAGGCAAGGCTTTGCACACGATAGTCTTAAGAGTAACTATATAGGATTTCTTTTACAAGACATGTGAAATGTGCCTTGGGAATAAGAAGATCCACACATTTTTGAAATCTGCATATCTTGTGGAGTGCCTTGACTCCATATTTTTCCCTCCTCTTTGGTGCACGTGGAGGCACATTCGGTTTATGAGGCCTTGGAGGACGAGGAGACTTCTTCTAGTTAGGTCTCTTGGGCCGAGGTTGTGGTGGAGGTTCTACTACTTGTGGTGGTTCTTGTAAATATAAAATACTAGGAATGCTCCCCTCACTTGTAAAGCATCCTTGTCCTCCGCCTGCTACTTGGACTTCCTCTCGTGTTGGAAGGGGACCCATATTGGTAGGGAGGGTCTTCCCAACACGTTGCCCTCGTGGAGGTTGAATAT
The DNA here is from genome assembly GCF_041138505.1 of Cibotium barometz. Taxonomy (NCBI): domain Eukaryota; kingdom Viridiplantae; phylum Streptophyta; class Polypodiopsida; order Cyatheales; family Cibotiaceae; genus Cibotium; species Cibotium barometz. Next base: position 8,537,291 of record NC_141057.1, on the reverse strand, counting down.
TTTTTCCTTCCCATGGTTTAGGACCCTACTCCTACTCCTGCTCCTGATCGCTCAATTCCATGTTATCGGGATTGCGAGGATGCTTTCTAGTACCAGTAGCAGCATTGGCAGGACGAGGAGGTACTTTACATGCAGTATTCTTAGTTCGAGCCATGGGTGAGAAAGTGAGTGAAAGTGAAATGACAAAAATGAGGACATAGAGTCTTATTATAGGCACTTCAACATTAGGTCAAATTTTTAAAAATGACAATTTAGTGTAAAACCAAAAGAAATTTAATATCCTTTACAATTTAATGTTGTTTCACCCAAAATTTACCATTTCTAACCATTGTAGCACGCTATGCTAGCATGGCATGTTGGCCCACTACTTTGGTTCCATTTAGCCATATTGGTCTTCTTCATGCAGAGTTGGACTGCTTTTACAATTCGAGATGCATTGGCTTTCTCCTTCAATAAGCTTCTAGTCAATGTGTATCAAAAAAACCAATCAAACATTTCAATGAGGTAATTTTTTTGTGTCACCCCTCCATCATGAACGAGTGTTCTTGAAATAGATTCCCTTTTTCCTATAATGTGACTTCTCCATCCCTTGGGTGCTCCACATGTCAAGAGAACCATACTTTTCCAAGTAATATGATCCATGAGTATAAACAATATGCTGGAAAGAAGCAATTGCGTGAGTGATTATAAATACTTATAGATTGCAACAACTTGATAATAACAAAAAAGTACCATGTAATGGGTGATTGATGTTTTCCCCCAACTGTCAATGACTAGTTGAGTAAACTCGATGACTGCTGTCTTGAATATGCTTCGTTGTCATTAGCGTTGGTAGTACTCAACAACATGATCGACACCATCTTGTCAAAACAAGACCAAACCTTTGCCTGCTTATTTTATGAAGACTTGCATCCTTGTCACAATCAATAATACACTTTCATAACTCTTTCCACAACTCCCATCTTGCTTTGTAGTTTTTCCCTGACATGTGCAAACAATGCCTAGACTTTTCTCCATTCATTGATACTTGTTGCGCCGCAACATGATTATCTCCAGACATCTTTGCATCTTTTACTATTTTGACGTTGCCTCCATGCACCCTAGAGAGTTGAGTATATCCTCCACTTTGGAAATGGCTTCCATCCCTGTCTAGCAATGCTTCCAAGTTGCATGACATGACTCCATAAATCCATCACAATTCATCTTCCTTCTTGCACTTTTGCTTTGATTTCTTCATGCATAAAGTGCAAAGAAGTAAAGAGTTAGCACTTGTGTCACAACCAAGCATGCATTTGATTGTTTTCAAATCTCCTCCTAAATGCCAATCCACTACAAAGGTACCCACACCTAGAACTTCAAATTGTTTACTATTTATTTGTTTCTTGATGACCTAAACAATCCAAGGACATCTTTGATGAATCCAATCTAGCATTTCATGGTTCTCCTTTGGCACCTCAAAAGCTAACCACCAATTGTATTTTTTAGATTAAACACTAAAAGAAGGCACCTTGTCCTTGTCCTTTGCATGTGCCATTGCCTCATTCATGAGTGTAATTCCCATTCTTTCCAATTTGTGCCCTTTGAAAATTTGACACTCATCTAGCTTCAATATGAAAGATACCACTCCCATAGACTCTACAATCATGCAGCAACACATGATTAGATATACGTGCTATTTGATTTTTCACCATGAATAAGAAAGTTTAATTCATACTAGCCTTCATAAGAGACATTATAAAATTTGATTATTCCTTGTTGAAGTCTCCTTAAATCCCCAAAAAATTTGTTGAAGGCATCGTAATCTACTTTGATATTACCCTTTGATTTGTCCTTCAATACTTTTGCTCCCTCCCGATAAGTGGTATTAGATGTGCATTTTTTGTCTTCTTTGCCAATGCAAATTTGTATGGGAGGTGGATGCAAGTGGATTTTGATGTGAAGATCCTCCTTTATGATGGCATGGATGGACTCATAGCCTTTGCAACTTATACCTACTTCATCACAAGCACTTTGAATATCATTTGCACTCAAAATCCCCTGGAAAAGTTTATGGATTTCAAAGCTTTTGCAGAGAAGCAATATGGTTCTTGGATAAAATGTTTGAGGACAGATGGAGGTGGTGAATACACCTCAAATGCTTTTGAGCATTTCTTGAGAAAGCATGGTATAAGAAGGCAATTGACTTGCAGGTATACACCTCAGCAAAATGGTGTGGCTGAGAGAAAGAATAGAGTCATTTGTGAAGGGACCAGGGCAATGCTCAATGAAAAGTGCATGCCAGATTATTATTGGGCAGAAGCTTGTGCTACCGCGGTGTATATACTTAATAAGACACCCACAGCAGCCATACATGGAAGTACGCCAGAGATGCGGCTTACAGGTTTTCGGCCAGACATTGGACACCTCAAAGTTTTTGGATGCATAGCTTATGTACATGTGCCTGATGAAAGAAGGAGGAAGTTGGATCCTAAGGCAGAAAAGTGTGTGTTTGTTGGATATGCACAGGATCGTTAGGCATACAAATGTTACAATCCACAAACTCGGCAAGTGGTTATCTCACGAGATGTGGTGTTTGATGAGCTTGCTAGTTGGTACAAAGCAAAGGATGAGGGTGTCATTGAGTCACTTGAAGCTGATGTGCATGTGAACTTGCCACAAGCAAGTTCTAGTTCTACTTCTATGTCTGGGCCAGCAGAGGTTGAGAGTAGTACTGTACGTCCATGGTCAGGACGTTTGAGGCATGAGAGTGTGAGCACTGGGAGTAGTGCTATGGATAAAGGCAAGAAGAAGGTTGAAGGAATTGGAATTACAGGTTATGAATCGTCAAGTTCAGAGAGTTTGGATGAGGAACTTGGTATACCCGTTTTACGCACACCGGGTGCTAGGCAGGATAGATATGTGTTACCACATGCTAGAGTGACAGGTGTTCAGAGTGATCCGCATGCATTGCGGGATTCCAAAGGGTCAGATATCCAGTTGACAGGTTGACATACCGTGATTTTGCTATGCATTATGCATATATGACTTCTTTGGTGAAGCATGTGGAACCTACATGCTATACAGAAGCTATTGGAAAGCATGTATGGGAGAAAGCAATGGATCTTGAGATGGATGCATTGGTTCATAATAATGACTCATGGGATTTGGTTGCATTACCACAGGACAAAAATGTCATTGGTTGTAAATGGGTTTACAAAGTGAAGTGCGAGTCTGATGGTTCCATTAAACGACATAAAGCAAGATTGGTAGAGCTAAGAGTTATGCACAAACCCAAGGCTTGGACTATGATGAAACATTTAGTCCAGTGGTGGCAAAGATGGGAACACTGAGAGCAGTCATTGCTATGGCTGCAGCAAATGGTTGGGAAATGCATCAAATGGATGTGAAAAATGCATTTCTAAATGGTGATCTACAAGAAGAGGTTTATATGGCACAGTCAGAAGGATATGTACACCCAAAGTATCCCACTCATGTATGCAGATTGAAAAAGGCATTATATGGTTTGAAGCAAGAACCTCGTGCTTGGAGTGATAAGATGAGCAGATATCTTATCTCCATTGGATTTTAGGTTTTTACAGCAGATTCTTCACTCTATGTGAAGAAAACAGATCATGGGATTGAGAAAAGTGAAGTGTTGGGAAAGTTTATGGACTTCAAAGCTTTTGCAGAGAAGCGATATGGCTCTTGGATAAAATGTTTGAGGAGGGATAGATGGAGGTGGTGACTACACCTCACATGCTTTTTGAGAATTTCTTGAGAAAGCATGGCATAAGAAGGCAGTTAACTTGCAGGTACACACCTCAGTAAAATGGTGTTGCTGTTGAGAGGAAGAATAGAGTCATTTGTGATGTGGCCAGGGCGATGCTTAATGAAAAGAGCATGCCAGACTATTATTGGGCAGAAGCGTGTGCCACAACAGTGTATGTACTTAATAAGACACCCACAATAGCCATACATGGAAGTACGCTAGAGATGTAGCTTACAGGTTTTAGGCCAGACATTGGACACCTCAAAGTGTTTGGTTGCATAGCTTATGTACATGTGCCTGATCAGAGAAGGAGCAAGTTGGATCCTAAGGCAAAAAAGTGCATTTTTGTTGGGTATGCACAGGATCGCAAGGCATATAAATGTTACAATCCACACCAATCTCTCCAAAATGTAGAGGATTTTCAAGGGATAATAGAAAATATCATTATTTTAATGTAATACTGGCATGGTATAGCTCACAATTTTTTTTGCAAAAAGACTAAAGATCTATTTATAGGTGAGGGAGGCCTCTAACCAAATCCAACTGGGTTCTAGAAGTTTCCAGGTTCAATTTGGCTGAACTTGGACAAGATTTGGACCTAGTTTGGCTCCCTTTTGATTTGGTTTGATCCAAGAGAGAGGAGAGATAAAAATATCACAATTTTTTTGAATTAAAAACTCATCCACATGTGTGAAATAGGCACCTACCTCAAAGTCTCCCCCCTTCTTACCAAGGTGTCAAAATGGTATCCTTATTCCAAAATATCTCATTTTTTTAGTAATATCTCATAGTTTTTAACTAATAAACCTTGTACTCAGTCAACTCTTCATCTTATGTGAGCATTTACTCATTTTTGGGTATTTTCTTTTATTCTTTGGATTTATCTCATCCCAACACTTGGATTAATCCTATTGGTCCCCATAGGAACCTTAATTGGACCATAATCCAAAATTTTTAGAAAATCTTGACCCTTAGGCTAAGGTCCTTTATATATATTTTTAATTAATTCCAAATGCACATTGGAAAATTCTTTTTGAATTTAAGTTTCAGGGGAAACAGTTTTAGACACTAGGTGGATTTTTATATCTAAAGATATCTCAATTTTGGATTACCTCTCTCTAGACATTTTATCTCTCTAGGCCAAAACAAGGTAAAACAAGATCTTTCTTTTATTTCAGAGAGGGGAATAATTACAATAATAAAAGGGGAGGTTCTTACACCTTTACACCTCAAAAGCTGGAGGGAGGAATCTTACATCCTACCCCACTTAAAAAACACGAGATGTCCTCATCTCGTAGGTGGAGTATAATCTCTTTCGTCTTTTTCTTCTTCAATCACTTCCAGCGTTACTGCCTTGGAATTGTACGGTCGATTCGAGAACATCTCTCTTTGACTTCCCTTATTCTGAGGAGGCGGAGGTCTTGCATTACTTTGGATTGAAATTGAGGGTTGGTTAGAGGGTGTACCTGTGGGATTTCCCTGATTTTGGCAGAAAGGAACCTGATTACTCTTGAAGGAAGGAGCTGGAGACAGGAATCTTGGTCCCTCACTTCCCTGCCCCGAAAACCTTGATCCAAAAGGAGTTGGGCAATCCATACTACGATGTCCAAATCCTTGACAGTTATAGCATTTCACTTCCTTGTCCAAGGGTGGAACTTCTAAAGTTGAATTCCAAGAGATTAAGTTCCGAGAAAAGGACCTTTCTTCGATTCTGGAACTTTCCATATCGTGAGCTTGACATTGTTGTCTCTCTCAGGGGGTGGAAGGTTGGAATCACCTTCAGGAGCTAGAAACCTTTTGAAAGATGATGGTGCTAGCTTCGACGGGACCTTGACATCAAAGGCCTTGGCAAAATCCCTCACCATCCACTGCTTCGGCCATGGAAACTGGCTTGGCATTCTTCACTAGGATATTCAAAGGTTCGTTCAATCCCCGAATGAATCTGGCCATCAGTTGTTCTTCATCTAGCGGTGGTGGCGAGTATTTGAGGAGGAGAGCGAACGCTTGGTGATACACTTAAATAGTTCTGCTCCCTTGGGTTAACTCTAAGAATTCGTTCATCTTGGTCTCTAAAAAGCCGGGAGGACAGAATCTCTTCCTTAGGTAAATTTTGAGATCATTCCATGTCTGGGTGTTCCGATCTAGACGGTTTGTCTCGCAGTGGTTTCTTCATGCCACTCTGGTTGTTTCTACTATCTTCAACCTTGCAAGAGTCATTTTACTTTTCTCATTGTACTTGGTGACATCAAAGTATTCTTCCATTGCTTTGATCCACTTCTCCACAGCCTCGCCCAAGGTTTTCCCTTCACCCTTGAAAGGTCTAGGGCTGCGATCTATGAAGAGTTTTACGAACATTCAAGTTGAGTTCTTCCTCATCTAGTTGGGGGTTATCATTCCTACCACTAGAATCCAAATTTCCATCGACAAATTGAAATTTACGTCATTAGATTGAAATTTTCATCGACGAAAATTTGGATTCCAGAATCCAAGTGAATTTTGGAATCCAAATTCTCATGCCAGAATTTATTTTTTCCCATCAACGGCTTTTTTCATCCGCGATGAAAAGTTTTATTGTCGACGAACTAAATTTTTCATCTCGTAAAAGTGAATTTTTTTTTCATTATGGACCAAAATTTCTCTTTTTTAGACGAAAATTTCACTCTCATGATAGAAACGTCAGTCTATTGGATTCTAGAATTTACTTTGTCAATAAAGTGTGTAATAGTTTTTCTTCTTTTTGGTTTAATCAGGTGAAGGATAGTTTAGTTCTCTTGACCCCGTTAGAAAATTCGTTAAGAAAATTAAAAAAAAGGTGGAATCGTCCCCATTTTTCGGGCAAGGGAAATTTCCCAGTTTTGGTTTCGGAATGACCACCAGATTAGTCTCGTGCTCGGACATTCGAGGGCGAGGCCTCGAGTGGGAAACCCTGCCCCTCGCAATTGGAAGCTACTTCTACCTGCTAAACCGGGAATCCGGTGCGCGGAGGGGGCAGAGGGGTCTCACAGTTCTGGGTTTACTTGCTAGCCTTCGGTGTTGTTTGCTTTCCGGTGGTCGGTGCGTGTGGTCGGTGCGCTGTCCACTATAGTAGTGTGCACTATAGACAATAAAAATGCGAGCACCAAGAGTCACTGTGGTCCAATGTGGCCAAAGAATCTCTTCTTGTCAACCCATGGGCTGGCTAACTTGCTTGAGATAAGAATAGTTGCATTCATGATCGCCCATGCCTACAAGTGGTAGTAGCACGAGCATTTAGTCAAGTCACGGGGTGGTTATGAAGAGATGCTTATGGTGTCCAAGTTTGCAATTGACAACTTTGGTATTCAGCCAACCTAGAGATTTCCCTTCCTCATCATCAGAGAATACATGCAGGGCATCTCCAAGGTAGCTTCATGTTGGAACCATTGTTCATGCCAATCAAACAAAGGTTCATTGCCCAAGAGTTCCATGAAAGGTGTACTCGAGACTCTCAATTGATCTACAATATTCCCTACTTTGAGCACGTCTTTAATACATTGAATCAACAAATGGCATAGATATATGCAGGGCATCTCCAAGGTAGCTTCATGTTGGAACCATTGTTCATGCCAATCAAACAAAGGTTCATTGCCCCCCCAAGAGTTCCATGAAAGGTGACAGTACTGACCTCTAAAAGCTTTAATCTTTTTACCTAATAGCCTCTCCTAACCTCAGCTAACCAAAATAGCTCCCAGAGCTGACACACAACTATCTAGATTCTAACTTAGAACCTAATTTGGAAGTAGACTGCTCTTCCAGTTAGAAATCTATCCGCTTGACTTACAAATTGTCCTCCATTGTCACCTAGCCTAAAAACTTTGCTTCAAGGCTTCACCAAACCAACCAACTTGCCCCTATTGACTCCATGATGACCTTTTGACTTGGATACACCCTAGGTGATCCATAACTGTCCAAATTTTAATGCAAAATGTTGACCTTTATCCCCAATTAGGTAAATGTCCTCAAGTCTTTCCAACCTTTCTCAAACATCATAGGGTGACCGACCATATGGACATCCATGTCCTTCGGCCCTACTTGGATGCCAAGCACAACACATGGAAGCACCAGCACCCCCATCAACAATGAGTAGGTTAGTGACCCCCCTCCACTACTCGCCCCATCACTTTCGAGCTTATGGGCAAGCAGCCTCTCGGCCCTTTCTTCTCAAACCTTTATCAGGGAGTAGTATTGCAAGGTGCCCCATCATTTACGGATCAACCCCGCCTACCTGCCCATCCACCGCACGCTGGGCTTGGGACCTCTTCCACAAGGAGCAGACAACAAACCCTAAACTTTGCAACAATTGTCCATGGTTGCCCTACTGATGTCCCACAGCCCCCCTGCACCGAGGCCACCATGCTCATAAAGATCCATGCCTTCATCGACAAATATGACCAGGTGCTTGATCCAACGCAATTGTGGCTACCCTCCGCTTCTTCCACCTCATCATTACACTTCTAGAAGCCTTCTCGGATTGGAACCACTACCATGAGGGCAGCCAAGGACTTGCCTTCGACTTCAACAAAGGCCCCACTCTGAAGCAGTTATTCGGCTACTATGAGCACATCCAATGGATGCCCACTTGGTGCCTATAAACCTTCGAAGATATGATGGAGAACACTTTTTGGATGAGCTACAAGGTCTTCAATTGATCCCCCCCCACATCCCAAGTTGCGGTTTGACTTTATCTGCACCTACTCCATTTACTACTGCTAAGTACCCTTGCTAGCTCTAAAGGAAAGATCTAAATTAAGGAGGGGGTATGTTAACCACACTAGTGAACATCATTTTTCAATCGTGGTTATGCTTCTTATAACCCATTGTTATGTAACCGTGCAAAGCATTTAACGAAAAAGATATATGGGATGACTAAGCTTACAACTTGTGTAATGCTAGTCTCACAAAAATGAGCCTAGATGTACATAGAGATAGGAAGTTAGTTTTGGGCCCCCAATGGGTGACTAGCCATTGTAAAAAGAGAGCTCATGTATATAAGTGATTTATAAAATATGAAAAGGGAAAATCCCATTATCACAATTGAGTCTTGCCTTCTCTCTCTCACACACTCTCTTGTGGCTATGATGGTAGGCTTGTATTGGTTGATGATGGTAGGCTTGTATTGGTTGATGCATGCTTGCTTGATTGTGGTGTGTGCATGTAGGAGACGATTCTTGCCTTGTTTTCTCTCCCCTCTCTTCTTGTTTGTTTCTCAAGATCCCTCTTTGCATACACAAAGGCATGGAGTAGAAGTAGATCTTTCCATAGCTCGCTTTCTCTTTGCTCTCTACCTAGCTTGTGGAAGCTCCATTTGAGTGACATAAGTGGAGGTGGCCCGTGAGCCCCTAGCGCTTCACATCGAGGACTTAATCCTCATTAGGGTTGGCTAAGTGTTAGTCTCTCCAAACTGACCCTTGCATGGCATCTGCATGGCATCTTTCTCTTCTTCTCTCCCTCTCTTGTGCAAGGTAGCATGTTGATTTGGTTAACAGCTATAGTAACTAGTTGCTGATGTTATGCAAAGTTTCTGTTGTCAATCCTATGTTAGATTGATTCTTAAGTCATTATTAACAGGTTTGATAATATCTAGATGAAGATTTTTGTGAATAAAATTCTCGCCCTTATTTTTTCATGGATTTTAGTTCCTTGATGTTGATGAGGATCACGCCCATGATTCCACGTCATAAATCATAGCTAAAAAATCAGGGTTTGTGATCATCAAATCATGCTGTGATTGCCATGTCACCAAAATTAGTTATGGAACTCAACAATTTGATAAGATAAATATCCGAAACATTTACTACGGGGATCAAGGAACTCATTTCAACACTTGTTGGATTGGTTTGGGTGAAGACAATCACCATGGTTCTATAGAGAGGATCATGACCATAACTTTAAGGTTCCCTACAAAATCACATCACACAACTAATATCTTTGGAATTAATAGCAAAACTGCTCATGGATATTTTTAGGGACTTCCTAACACTAGGGGAAGTTTGAGTAGCTAAGAATAAGAAGAAATTTTGATGTGATTTCTATCGTGGTCATGCCCGTGATTTTTGATCATGAGACCCTGATTTTATAAAAATCTGATAATTGTAGACTTGATAATTCCAAGTGTGTGCAAATCCAAAATTTTGGCTAGTTAAATCCATTCCATTCAATTAAGGTCAGAAAGGCTTGTTGGTGATGCCATCGGCCCTAACGATAGTGTATCTAACCAGCTAGGATTCTCCTACTAAAGAAGCTTAGGGTCCCTCGCACAACTAACACACAAAGGAGTGTGTTTTCTTTTAATACATAGTTTGAATTCTTACAAATCATCAAGTAGTGAGCAATCCATGGATAATCCTCCTAATGAAAAAGTGGTGGGGGAAAAGGGCACTTCTTCTCCAACACTATTTAAAGGATTCATGGGCTTCGCCTGATGAATCCTGGGATATGGTGTGAGGATAATCTCAAGCCCACTCAAAACCTTATGTGTAGATATGTAAAAAGTACATATGATAATGTATGGTGAATCCAAGGTGGCAAAAGGCAACGTAGCAGCAACCGGGTGAATTTGCGCAGGTGCACAAGGATGAGAAAAGAAAGTGCATGGGCCAACGTTAGAGCCGGACAGCATAAGGTTCTGGAAGAGAGCAAGGTGGCGACGAGGTTTAAGAGGCAAAATTGAGCTTGTTTAAGGGGGCTCTCCAAGATGCGGTGGTTAGATACCACTAGAGAAGAGGGTGAGTCATAGACAATAGTAGAGTGTACTCCTGTAGCTCCATTTTTCTTGATTGAGTTTGCAGGCCAGAGAACCTGTGTTTTGTGGAGATTGCAAAGAAGAGGAGCAGAAGAGTGTGAGAGATATGATTTGGATCAAAGTAGAGGAAGAGTAGTAGTCCAAAGGACCTTCTAAGAGGCAAGTTCCCTAGGTTCTCTGTGTTTCCTCTCGGTTAGAGACTTGATCTGGATCATAGTTGCTTGATTGTAGCAACTCGACAGAGCTGGTGGATGCTACTTTGTTGTGAATGAAGAAGCTTTAAAAAATTGTCGCTTTGGTTTATTAGTGGGAGGACCTTGAAGTTTCTTGTGTTTTCCTTCATTTTCTTGGAGTCCCAAGTCTCAAGGACGTTGAGACTATTTGTTTGTTTCAATGAAGAATATAGTGTGTTGAGCTTGAGTTCTTTGTAAGTTGATGAGTTTTTGTGACATGGTGCTTTTATTGTGTTGTCTTAACTAAGATGATGGAGGAGGAACACTTGTGAGCAAGTCCATAGTGTTGTCTTAACTAAGATGATGGAGGAGGAACACTTGTGAGCAAGTCCATAGTGTGCTGTGTCAGAGCTGAGTTAGTCACCTTTAGTGGAGAGGCAGACTGGGTCCGTTGTGTAACGTACCCATCTTCACTAATAAAGAAATGTCTATGTAATTATGAGTTTTTATAGTATAAATATCAATAATTTTATTATTTGAGTCATTTCCACTTAGAATCTTCAAATTCTGAGCCCAAATTTAGAATCTGCGCGCGATTTTACCCTAATATAGGATTTTACAGCATCCAAAACGGACACCGGATCAAGCCTATACGCTAATTTCAATCATTTTAGTTATAAAACGGCGACCTTTAAACCTTAATAAATGCACGACCGCACGTCCGTTTGACGAACGGTCTGAACCCTTGCGACCAGGAGAACCTCCCGGACAAAAAAAATTTTCGCCCCCCGGGGCGGTCCGGCACGCAAATCGAGACGGGCGCCCCAAATTTGGGTACCCCGCCCCAAAATTTGGTCCGTACACACTTACTAGGGCGCCCGTACAATGGCCGCCCAAGAACCAAAGGACGGCCGCCCACTGTTTGGTCCACGCATACCCTTGGGCGGACACCCGGACACCCAGACCGGATAAGGTACATGCGTACCACTCCTTTCCCAGACAACCGACACCGTACCTTTCCCGTAGACCCATGCAAGCCACTGATCCATAGACTTTGAAGGTACACCGTCCTTTCGTCCCTGCTTTGCGCAGCGCCCGCACCCTCACCCCTCAGCTATATAAACCCCCGGGGTGCTCCTCAGTCGGCACGCACTTCTGTGTAGCGTATGCCCTGTTGTGCCGCCGTCCGTACCGCCGTAGCGTACTTGCTGCAAGTACAGCCGCCCTTGCAGCCACCCCTCTCACAGCCCCTTATTTGGCTCTTTTCAGATAAGCCAATTTTCCTCCATCCTCCTCTTGCCATGGACCAGTGTCCTTAACTCTTCTCCCCCCCCCCCCCCCCCGTGTGAATAGACTTACAGAGAGGCTTGCAGCCACCCCTCCCAGCCCTCTCCACGTTTTTGCCTTTGGCCTTAAGGACACCCTCACAATCTCCCCCCCCATTTGCGTAGACTTTAGTAAGGGATTTTTTACTCAAGCGAGGGTTCGTGCGCCATTTTCTTTTGCTCATACGGTGAGCAAACGAGCTCGGAATTCAGATCCGACTGAAGCGTTTCGATCGCAGCAGTGAGCTCTACAAGGCGACACCTACGATGGCCTCATCCCGGAGACGGCAAAATATTACCTCAAGAGGCGCACGTAACAACGAGATGGAGGGAGATGCGCCCAACGCGGCTCCAGTCCCTTTTCAAGCCGCTCAAGGAAACGGTGGCCAGGTTAGATTGGTTAATTTTCAAAAGAAGAGATTTTTTTTCTTAATTTAGTATTAATAAATGGTGTCTTTTCCTCTTAAAATGACGACATAAAAATTATATGAAATTATGAATTATGTGATGTTGTTTTCGATAAATTACGTTGAAATTGCTATCTTCATGAATTGTGAATGCTATACTTAGAAAATTGCATTGAAGATTGTTATCTTTGGAATTCAAGATTTTTTTTGGCTTCAACGCTAACTCCGTTCCGTGCTTGTGTAGCCGGGCGGCGTCGTTAGCAAAGCCCGGTAATGGTCCAAGGTATCCCTCATACCTTTGGGAGAATAAGGATCGCCGATTGAGGCGAGAGATTATGAGGCTGCCTAGTTCTGAGGGCCCAGGCTAGTGCGGTAAATAAGCCCACCCTAGTGCGCAGACATCCCTCTGAGGGGCGGGAGGATCGAGCGATGGAGCCTGAGAGGGCGACAGGCCGGCTTGAGTCCTCGCCAGCGGCCGACGATGAGGTGTATGGTCCCGTAGGGTTTTGCCCAGCATGTAGAGGCTGGAAGGCCGAATTCTAGATCATCGGCAGAATAAGAATAAGAGAGCCGGATTGGCTTGTATGGAAATGGATTCATGTATAAACTTTTTATATAATTGCATCTTGTCTTTGGTATAATTGTATTGTGTAAGAAGGCTGTTATAACGAACCTTGTGAAGAAGGGCCCTAATTAAGGAATATGCTTATTTATGTCAAACAGTGTGGTAGTATTAATTAGAAAACAAATTGATGCGTGAGTAGGGTGGAAAGTGGGAGGATGGAATGCCCTGACGGCACCATCCTACGGATGGGTGGACCCGATTAGTCGGGTAGCTTTCCAACAAATTAAGTGAAAGCCCTACGTTAGATAGTTAGATTCTTGGGCAACTCTATTCAAGAAGACTAGGCCAGCGGCTGTGCCTTGCATAAGATGAGGAAAAAAGCGTTGTCCCTAGAAATCAAGTCTAATAGTTGCCCAATTTTTGATCAATTGCCCTATGGGTGATTTGACGTTTAGGAAATCACGCTCCCCCTGCAGGATAGAGCTAGGTCATACCTATAAATCGTATCCTTGAATCTCTACAGGGTCAAGGTGTCGATGAATAGGAAATTTTTCCCAAGATAAGACTTAGCGGACTATCTTAAGTGTTTCTCCCATTTTTAAAGGGAGGAACCTTACAATTGGTATCAGAGCAAGTTTGACTCCTAGGAATTGCAGTTTAAGGATTGTTTTGTAATAAATGTTTTACCTAACATAATGCTAATTAGTAAAGACATCCTACTAAAACAAATAAGATTGAAATGATGTTTGAATGCTTGTAGGAAGAGGAAGATGCCTACTCCAAATTTCTAGTTTTCCAATGCATCTTCGAGACTGCTAGTCACTCCTCGAATTTCGAGTTTCGCGACACCATGATGCAGATATTAGAGAAGATATCCCTCCCTCATTTCTCTCGTATTCAGAGAGGATGGGGCAGAGATTTCTGGAGTCGTGGGCCGAGATACTTCTTCATCCGAGCAGATCAGACTGGGAACCTCACCACCGACCTTAAGCGGATTCGTTGGATTGAGAAGCTGAAGATGGTCCGCTTATTTTGGTTCGTCGGTACCCCCAGGGATGACACCTCGGTGACTATAGATGGGGTTCGCATACCTCAGGATCGTTGGGTGTATGACAAAGTGATGCAGGTCTTACCTGCTGATAGAGTAGCAGTGTTAGGACCCACCCCAATCCAGAGTTTACCACCCTTACCATCAGTTTTTAGAGTCTTAGAAACTACAGCGGAACCCCCATATTTCACATATGTGGACCGCTCTACCCTTATGTCACAGTGAAGCCTAGGAATTTCCCTTGATGTCAAATAAGACTAATTATATTAGTCTCAGATCTTTGTAATAAAACTTGTCCTTGTAAATATTTGGAAATAAAATAATTTCAATGTTTTACTCTCCAAAAATTAAGCGTTGTGCAAATATGAATCTTGTAATCTTAAAAATTGTTTTTACGATGATGGCCAGGACGACCACTCTCCACTTCCCAATGCGCTTTACACCGATACCCAGGAGAAGAAGCTCCTACTCAAGCAAATGCAACCTCCCTCCTTTAAAGGAGAAGGTTCAAAGGTTGAGAAGGATGCTGAAGTCTGGATTGAGGCGATGGACGATTATTTCTCTGCTGCCGGTACTGGAGTAGCAAATCAGTCTATGCTCGCACGGTTTCGCCTCACTGGAGATGCTAAACTCTGGTGGAAACAGTGGTGCCGTGACAAGGAAGTCACCGAGCATTCTCAAACGTGGGAAGACATCAAGCAGGCAGTGAAGGAAAGATATCTTCCTCCATCCCATGAGTCCATAAAGATGAATGAGTTTTTTAGTCTTAGACAGTGCACCTTAACTCTTGAGGATTATTATTCCAAATTTATTACCCTTCGGAAGTATGCCCCAGCTATGACTACTTCCCAGCAAGTGGCTCGTTTCTGCCAAGGGCTAAATGAACCCCTAGATTCCCGCCTTGAAGCAATGAGGCCAACCACTTTACAGGATGCTCTAATACGGGCAAAGCCCCTTGTGAAAGAAATGAAGGCTAACAAACCGAAGAATCAAAAGAGATCTTACCCTGAGGCAAACCTTAGAGATCAACCCTACAAGAAACCTCAACAGAATTTCCCCTACTACAACAGAGGGCGACAAGGCAACTCTTTTGCCCCCCGCTCGTATGCTGCTTCTTCTAGAGAAGGCCCTCTGTGTTTTGAGTGCAATGAGCCGGGACACTTTAGAGCCAACTGTCCCAAGTTGGCAACATCATTCCCCCAAGGTAACAGAGGAAATCAAGGCCGTGGAACCCCTACCCACCAAGGTGCAAGAGGCAGTGGTCGTGGCAGAGGCCGCGGAGGAACAGTTGCTAGAACTGCCTGTGTTATAAGTGAAGAACCAACCTTGGAAGAGGCTGAAGAAGAGCGCGCCACCGTCCATGCGGCGGTAGAACACCAAGGTCCGAATAAGCAATTTGGTGTAATCCAAACCCCCGCCACTCATCACGGTAAGCCATTTCAGCTTTTGATTGATTGTGGCAGTACCCATTCATTCCTTTCTCCTAGGTGCTTGCAAAAATTAAACTTGAGTCAAAAATCAGCTAGAAAAATGATTGTAGAGTTAGCCAGTGGGAAAGAAGTAATATCTCGCCACTCTATAGGAAACCTTGATTTTGAGCTGGGTAATGAGCAAACTCACGGTCACTTTAGAGTCTTGCCATTAGGAATTTATGATGGAATCCTTGGGATGGATTGGTTAATTGCAAACAAAGCTAGCATTCATTGTAACCAGGGGAGTATCACTTTTGAAAATGAGCATGGCCAAGTAATATCTGTTCAGGGGATCACAGGAAAACCTAAGTCTAGAGTAGTCAAGGCAAAACATCTTCTCAAGGGAACACGTAAGGGTCAGCAAGTTTTCTTAGTCAAACTCAACAAAGTCATTGAACCTAGTATGGAGACAGAACCCTCTTGGCTCCAAGAATTCTCTGACATCTTCCCTGACGAGCTTACAGGGTTACCGCCTCCTCGAGAAGTCGACCATGAAATCGAGGTGATCCCTGGAGCTCAACCCGTCTCAAAAACTCCCTATAAAATGTCCCTTCCTGAAGCCATTGAACTTAAGGAGCAACTTTCCCAACTCATTGAACAAGGATTTGTACGCCCCAGTAGCTCTCCGTGGGGAGCACCTGTTCTTTTCCAAAAAAAGAAGGACGGGACTCTCCGCCTCTGCATAGATTATCGAGGGCTAAATCAAGTCACTGTCAAGAATAAGTATCCTATCCCTCGCATCGATGAACTTCTTGACAGGCTTCATGGGGCCAAAGTCTTCTCAAAAATAGATTTGAGGTCTGGTTACTATCAGATCAAAGTCAAGGAAGCAGATATACCCAAAACAGCCTTTAATACCCGTTATGGCCACTATGAGTTTACTGTAATGTCATTCGGGTTAACCAATGCTCCTGCAACCTTCAACCGCCTAATGCAAGATATATTCCGCCCGTACTTGGATGAGTTTGTGCTTGTTTTCTTTGATGACATCCTAATCTACTCCAAATCAATGGAAGAGCATGAGGAGCATGTGCGTAGAGTTCTGCAATTGCTGCGCAGACACAAACTCTATGCCAAGAAGAGCAAATGTACCTTCTTTACTCATCAAATTGAGTATCTTGGATTCATCGTCTCCAAAGATGGCATCTCAGTAGACCCTGCCAAAGTCAAGGATATTCTAGAATGGCCACCCCCTAAATCAGTTCGTGAAGTTCGTGGATTCTTGGGGATCACGGGTTGGTATAGGATTTTTATCAAAGATTATGCCTTGGTAGCTGCACCCTTGACAGATCTTCTTAAGAAGGATTGCAAAATAGTGTGGCTGCCAATCCATCAAAACAGCTTTGATCAGCTGAAAGTCATTATTACTTCTGCCCCAGTCTTAAAGCTTCCTGATTTCTCCAAGGAATTTGAAGTGGTTACCGATGCTAGTAGTCTAGCACTTGGTGGTGTCTTAGGCCAAGAAGGAAGACCAGTCGCTTATACTTCCCGCAAGCTGAAGCAATATGAAGCAAACTATGCCACCCATGATTTGGAACTCTTAGCAGTTGTTCATTGCCTCAAATTATGGAGACATTATCTCTTGGGAGGCAAATTCCAGCTTGTAACTGACCACAAAAGCCTAAAGTGGATCTTCACCCAGCCTAACCTCAACATGCGGCAAAGGAGATGGATTGAAATTCTACAAGAATATGATTTCGACATCAAATTCCGCCCTGGGAAAGATAATGTGGTAGCTGATGCACTTAGCCGCAAATCTTTCTTGAATGCAATTTCAATGCCAAATAATCCCATACTGGTCAAGGTGGAAGAAGTCTCATCTCATGACCCAGATTATCAAAGGATGATAAAGTTAGTAGAAGAAGGGGGACATTCAGAGAAAGAGAAGAATCTAATCAAGGGATACTCCACTCATGAAGGAAGCCTCTACTTCAATCACAGGCTATGTATCCCTAAGGATCCTGCTTTAAAGAAACTAATCCTCCATGAAGCTCATGATAGCCCTGCTGCAGGACACCCAGGTTATGCAAAAACATTAAATGCAGTAAGAAGGAGCTTTCATTGGGCAGGCTTGAAAAATGATGTGCTTCGGTACTTGAAACAATGTCTCTCATGCCAAAGGATCAAGGCTGAAAGGGTCAAGATGCCTGGAAAGCTTCAACCCTTAGATATTCCCCAAATGAAGTGGGAGTGCATTAGTATGGATTTTGTCACAAGTCTCCCCACTGTTCAAGGAGGATATGACTCCATTCTAGTAGTAGTGGACTTACTTACCAAAGTAGCTCACCTTATACCAGCAAAGAAGACCTTCAAAGCTTCTGATGTTGCTCGTATATTCATCAAGGAAGTCTTCAAACTCCATGGTCTCCCAAAAAGGATAGTAAGTGATCGGGATTCTGACTTCACCTCAAAATTCTGGCAGTCTTTATTTCAAGCTCTAGGGACTCAGCTTTGCTTTAGCACAGCTTATCATCCAGAGACCGATGGCCAGACTGAAAGAGTCAATCAAGTAATTGAAGACATTCTCAGAGCATACTGTGGACGGGAACCCAGAAGGTGGATTCAATACCTTCCTCTGGTAGAATTTGCCTACAATGCGTCTTATCATCAAAGCATAGGAATGTCACCATTCAAAGCACTCTATGGGCAAGAATGCTTGTCTCCTCTAAATTTCTCTGATCCGACCATAAGAGTTGAGGCATCCAGGAAAATGCTCGAAGAGATGGAGGAACAAACCAAAGCTATCCAAAGGGATATTAAAGCTGCCCAAGATCGACAAAAGCATTATGCTGACAACAAGAGGTCTGAGAGGATCTTCAAGGAAGGAGACAAAGTTCTTCTACGAGTGCGCCCCAAACGAAGTTCTTTATCACTTGGGAAATATAAGAAGCTCAGCCCTAGGTATTGTGGTCCTTATACAGTTATCAAGTGTCTAGGTAAAAGTGCCTATAAACTCCAACTTCCAGCCCATATCAAAGTCCATAATGTATTTCATGTAAGTCTGTTAAAGCCATATGTCCCCAGTCTCGATCATATTCTTGATGATGAACAAGTTGTAATCCCTACTCAAGGAGTCCTTGAATTACAGCCCAATAGCATCATAGATTCTAGGGAAAGGCAACTCCGAAATAGAACTCTTGTAGAACATCTAGTTCAGTGGAAAGATTACCCTGAAGAGGATGCAACTTGGGAAGATGAAGCTACACTCTTAAAGGATTATCCCCAATTCATGACGAGATGAGGACATCTCGATTTCTTTAAGGGGGGAAGGATGTAACGTACCCATCTTCACTAATAAAGAAATGTCCATGTAATTATGAGTTTTTATAGTATAAATATCAATAATTTTATTATTTGAGTCATTTCCACTTAGAATCTTCAAATTCTGAGCCCAAATTTGGAATCTACGCGCGATTTTACCCTAATATAGGATTTTATAGCATCCAAAACGGACACCGGATCAAGCCTATACGCTAATTTCAATCATTTTAGTTATAAAACGGCGACCTTTAAACCTTAATAAATGCACGACCGCACGTCCGTTTGACGAACGGTCTGAACCCTTGCGACCAGGAGAACCTCCCGGACAAAAAAAATTTTCGCCCCCCGGGGCGGTCCGGCACGCAAATCGAGGCGGGCGCCCCAAATTTGGGTACCCCGCTCCAAAATTTGGTCCGTACACACTTACTAGGGCGCCCGTACAATGGCCGCCCAAGAACCAAAGGACGGCCGCCCACTGTTTGGTCCACGCATACCCTTGGGCGGACACCCGGACACCCAGACCGGATAAGGTACATGCGTACCACTCCTTTCCCAGACAACCGACACCGTACCTTTCCCGTAGACCCATGCAGGCCACTGATCCATAGACTTTGAAGGTACACCGTCCTTTCGTCCCTGCTTTGCGCAGCGCCCGCACCCTCACCCCTCAGCTATATAAACCCCCGGGGTGCTCCTCAGTCGGCACGCACTTCTATGTAGCGTATGCCCTGTTGTGCCGCCGTCCGTACCGCCGTAGCGTACTTGCTGCAAGTACAGCCGCCCTTGCAGCCACCCCTCTCACAGCCCCTTATTTGGCTCTTTTCAGATAAGCCAATTTTCCTCCATCCTCCTCTTGCCATGGACCAGTGTCCTTAACTCTTCTCCCCCCCCCCCCCCCCCCCCCCGTGTGAATAGACTTACAGAGAGGCTTGCAGCCACCCCTCCCAGCCCTCTCCACGTTTTTGCCTTTGGCCTTAAGGACACCCTCACAATTCCCCCCCCCCCCCATTTGCGTAGACTTTAGTAAGGGATTTTTTACTCAAGCGAGGGTTCGTGCGCCATTTTCTTTTGCTCATACGGTGAGCAAACGAGCTCGGAATTCAGATCCGACTGCAGCATTTCGATCGCAGCAGCGAGCTCTACAAGGCAACACCTACGATGGCCTCATCCCGGAGACGGCAAAATATTACCTCAAGAGGCGCACGTAACAACGAGATGGAGGGAGATGCGCCCAACGCGGCTCCAGTCCCTTTTCAAGCCGCTCAAGGAAACGGTGGCCAGGTTAGATTGGTTAATTTTCAAAAGAAGAGATTTTTTTCTTAATTTAGTATTAATAAATGGTGTCTTTTCCTCTTAAAATGACGACATAAAAATTATATGAAATTATGAATTATGTGATGTTGTTTTCGATAAATTACGTTGAAATTGCTATCTTCATGAATTGTGAATGCTATACTTAGAAAATTGCATTGAAGATTGTTATCTTTGGAATTCAAGATTTTTTTTGGCTTCAACGCTAACTCCGTTCCGTGCTTGTGTAGCCGGGCGGCGTCGTTAGCAAAGCCCGGTAATGGTCCAAGGTATCCCTCATACCTTTGGGAGAATAAGGATCGCCGATTGAGGCGAGAGATTATGAGGCTGCCTAGTTCTGAGGGCCCAGGCTAGTGCGGTAAATAAGCCCACCCTAGTGCGCAGACATCCCTCTGAGGGGCGGGAGGATCGAGCGATGGAGCCTGAGAGGGCGACAGGCCGGCTTGAGTCCTCGCCAGCGGCCGACGATGAGGTGTATGGTCCCGTAGGGTTTTGCCCAGCATGTAGAGGCTGGAAGGCCGAATTCTAGATCATCGGCAGAATAAGAATAAGAGAGCCGGATTGGCTTGTATGGAAATGGATTCATGTATAAACTTTTTATATAATTGCATCTTGTCTTTGGTATAATTGTATTGTGTAAGAAGGCTGTTATAACGAACCTTGTGAAGAAGGGCCCTAATTAAGGAATATGCTTATTTATGTCAAACAGTGTGGTAGTATTAATTAGAAAACAAATTGATGCGTGAGTAGGGTGGAAAGTGGGAGGATGGAATGCCCTGACGGCACCATCCTACGGATGGGTGGACCCGATTAGTCGGGTAGCTTTCCAACAAATTAAGTGAAAGCCCTACGTTAGATAGTTAGATTCTTGGGCAACTCTATTCAAGAAGACTAGGCCAGCGGCTGTGCCTTGCATAAGATGAGGAAAAAAGCGTTGTCCCTAGAAATCAAGTCTAATAGTTGCCCAATTTTTGATCAATTGCCCTATGGGTGATTTGACGTTTAGGAAATCACGCTCCCCCTGCGGGATAGAGCTAGGTCATACCTATAAATCGTATCCTTGAATCTCTACAGGGTCAAGGTGTCGATGAATAGGAAATTTTTCCCAAGATAAGACTTAGCGGACTATCTTAAGTGTTTCTCCCATTTTTAAAGGGAGGAACCTTACACGTTGAATGTCAGTTCTTGTCAACTATGTGTATAGAGGGCGAGTATTGATCTATTTGGGTTGAGAGGGGCTTATTTGGAGTTTGGTTCAGGAGTTAGAAGGACTAGTGAGCAGATTCAAGAGTTAGAAGGACTAGTGAGCTGAAGGTGTTTCTGTGATAGTTGTGAATTAGCTGCTGTTGTCAGTCAGCTGAGGGCATGTTGGGTTGGATCCTGGTGAGTTCTGAGGTGCCTGAGGGTTTGGTGTTGTCAAAGGACACTGGGGTGAAGAATTTTGAGTCAGCCTTGCCAGGACATATCTCGTTCAGAGAGGTGTCAGCAAAGAGTAGCTGTTTGGTTCAAAGTGTCTCTAGGGGTCAAAGCTTGAGGTTAGATGTCGACCGATCATGATGTTGATGGGCTGCTCCAACTCCTTGTTGCGATCCAAGGGATCGAGCCAGTTGAGGGGGTTGAGGGGTGGGTCCACCTCTTCATTCTCCTATGGTGGGTATGGGGAAGGGAAGTTGGGGTGTGATTGTGATGAGGGTGGAGGGGTTGTCGACAGAGAGCATACCGGGTGAGGGTGGAGGTAAGGAGAGGTGGGGCCTTGCCAACATCGAGGGAATGTCTTCGAGGTTGAGAGGGAGGCCCATATGGAGAAGGAAGGTGGGGGATGAAGGGGGCATTGGTGATGGAGGCGGAGTGGATATGTGAGGGAGTGGAGAGGATTGTGAGGGAAAGAGACAAAGGGTGGTGCATGGGAGTGGTGGGGGTGGTGGCAGTTGGGAGCTAGTACTGGGTTCGGATGAGTGAGGATGAGGAGGAGACGAGGGTGGGGGTGGGGGTGGCTCATTGGGGGGTTGCCGGGAGCCACTCCTCTGTCTTGTTGGCCATTGTTGTCATCGTCGGAGGAAGAGTTATTGTCTGGGCCCTTGGAGTAGAATAATCGACGCGCTTCCTTGTTGGCCTCTTGGGGGGAGAATTCTAGGGGAAAGGCCACATGGGAGTCATCAAATTGCATGATCCCAGTGGCCTGGATAATTTGGAGCTGGAGGTGGCACCTGTGGTAGAGGATGAGAAGCCCTTCAGGGGTGTAAGGGGGGAGCTCATAATAGTGGAGGGGATTGTAGGCCACATAGATAATTTCCCACCCCTTGTGGTGGAGGAAGAGGAGGTCTTCGGTGGTGCAGGAGGGGGAGTAAGGATATGGGCAGAGCCCATTGGGATGGCCAGGTCAATGGTGTCATCAGTGGAAGTGTTGTCCAAACCGGAGGAGGTGGTCTAGTTGAGGAGATTGGCTTGAAGGGGGTGGACAGGGAAATCAAAGAGGGTGGATGGGTTGTGTGTGTAGGAGAGTTGACCCTAGAAGAAAAGGGTGGACAGGGAAATCAAAGAGGGTGGATGGGTTGTGTGTGTAGGAGAGTTGACCCTAGAAGAAAAGGGTGGCAAGAAAGGAGATGGAGGCAAAGGGGAGCTTTCTTGAGGACACAACCATACCATCTTGAAGACACAGTCATACCGTCCCTAGAAGTCTATAAAAGGGGCTCATTACTTGCGTTTCCCTCACTCTTTTCTCTCTCCCTAGCTAAACTCTTGCAATCTTTTCCCTCGAGCTCTCACCCTTCCCAACCAACCTCCTACACTCAGTAGCATGGCCAAACACTCCGACTCCTCCTATGAGGTCCTCACTCATACACCCCAGAAGAAGAAGCGCCTAGCTGGGGGGTCGTTTTGAGGAGCATGGCAAGCACCCCACCCAACTATCTCACTTGGGCAAGGCCTTTATATGCGAGGTGAGAGGCCACATCGTTCATAGCCTTATAAAGAACGATCATAAGGTGGGGCACAAGCTCCTCTATTACATAGGGCCATGCTACAGGGCCATCACAGATCTAGCAATCGTGGCCTACCTGGAGCAAATTGGTCTCAGCAGCCTACCCACCTTGGAACCCTACGGCCCGGTTTGCTAAATTGCTTGTACTTCACAGAGACCTATGATGCCAATGAGGCTATAGGATAGGTCCTAGACAACAAGGGCCACCTCCAGATGATCCACCTCAGTCTAGAATTTGTTCAGGAGACGCTCCATCTCCCATGCATGGAGCAGCCTTATGTTCATCTCACCAATGTGATTCGTCACGTTCGTGGCACTTACCAGGGCTTCACCACCAAGGATGGGGTCGAGTGGCATAATATCTTCTAGTAAAAGTTGGTCATGCCCGCCTGTGCCCTCTCTTTCCTTCTCACCACCCACTAGACCAAATCGTTTCAATCTCTCTACCCTCGCCCGTGTCTAGCAAGGAGTGCCAATGAACTGGGCTGAGTACCTCCACAAAGAGCTCCACACGGTCTGCGCAAACCCACAAGGCAAGCTTGTGCGGCAGCCTCACTCTTCACTAAGGTCATTTATCATGTTGCAAGCTAGACCGACCTCCCCCGAGCTATCCAACTGGAGACTACCACCACCATCCCCTCCCCTCTTCCTCCGCCTCACCATTCTCCGACCTCTCCACCCCCCAAGTGCCATCATCTTGACACCTAGCAATCGGAGCTTGCTCCCCACCACTCCACAACTAGAACAGACGTAGCTGAATATGATATTGAAGCTCGCCCGCCGCCGCAAGGCTGCGGGCAGTGGCCGAGATGCGTCACACACTGCAATTTTTTGAACAAAATCTCTACGAGACGCCCCCGCCTCATGTGTAGTCTACGCCCCCTCCACACTTCTCCAAAGCTGACACCTCCTCCCCTGCCTCCTCCCCTGCCTCCTCCCAGAGCAACACCATGGATACCCTATGATGGGCACATGCAGGCAACTTTTTCTCCCGGGAAGCATATTGAGAGGGTATCTGTTCCACCCACCACAGTACGGTACCTGATTTTTCCCGGGGATCTTTAGCTTAGCCTGCGATCTCATGAACCAAATGATCGACTACATGCATAGGAAGTAGGAGTAGGTCATAGTTGTGCAGTAACAGATGCTCATCGCAAAGGCCAACCGGCACAGTAGACCCCAGGAGGCTCTCCATAAGGCCACGTTGGCTAACCATCGCCTCCACGCGCCCCTGGAGGATCGAGAAGTCACCCCCACCAACACACTCACCTCCACACAGCCCTAAAGGATCGAGAAGTCACCCTCACCAACACACTCACCTCCCTCATGAAGATCCAGCACCAAGCCCTTCATGCCCTCTCCCTCACCCAAACAGAAGCCCATCAACTTCAACATAGAGTGTCCTCTGAAAAGGAGGATAACTGAACCATCAACCTCTCCTTCCAGCAGTACATGGAAGTTGCCGAGGGTACTGTGCAACACCATAAAGAGTCCTAGCTCCAAGCTACAGAGGCTCGAGCCATCCAACCCCTACCCACCCCTTCTCGTCGTGTCCCCAGCGTGTTCGAGAAGAAAGTAAACGCGCATAGCCACCGAGCTCCCACCCTCGCCATCCCTCCCAAAAACCCGCCCAACTCCTAGATCTCAATTTTTGAGCCATTTGCCTCAACCTCCTCCAACAGCACGTCTTCCTCGACAAACCCACCTCCCCCTCCACATTTTCATACATCCTCACCTGGTACGGTCGTGGCTTGAGCTTCTGAGAAGGGTATGGCCATGAATTTAGAAGTGTGCAGCCATGGATTACAAAGGGTACGGCTTGGAGAAGCGTACAGGCATGGCTCCAATTTTTGATAAGGAAACGGCTGTCTTAGGCAGAGGAAGAAGGTACGGTTGTGGTGTGGTGAATTTATAGCCATGTCTTTCAGGATGGTACGACTGTGAATTCATGCCTCTTCCTCTTTTTCTTTTCTTTTTTCCTTTTTTTTGGGCACCCTGTAAAATAGGTTTTGTACCCTAAGGCTATGTAGCCAGCACCCCATTGTAGGTTTTGTACTAACTCCTTGCCCAATTTGCTAAAGTGAGAAGGCAGCTCCAATTCGGTTTTGGCGAGGTTGGTAGCTCCATTGGAAGGTTGGAGGCTTCCATGGAGAGAGCAGTTGGGGTTGGGGATGTAAGGAGTTGAGTGGGAGTATACCAAGGGAGTTGGATGATAAGTAGTGGGAGGTAGCCGTACGTCGAAGGTATATCATTGTCAGGGATAGTGGACTACGGTTGGATGGTCAAGGCGTCTTCTTGAGCTTTTCTTTCCCTTTGTCCCATGCAGTAGTAGTAGTGGTAGTGATGAAGGCTATCTTGGGCTCCCATTGAAATGCTAGTAACTTGGGGATGGCGGGGGTAGGAATGGTATACCTTGATTGTTGGTGAGGGGGACCCAAATTTGCCGATTGCCTTCCTAGAAGTTCCAAGCTTGGAGTAGAGGCTTTGGGATACCTATAAGTAGTGTGTGGTCGATGATGGTTTGGCCTTGGGGAGCATTTTTTTCAGCGGTTTCCCTGTACCATGTGTGCTTGTGGTTGCTGAATTGGATTCCTGTTCGAGAGGTACGAGGAGCTAGATTTGCTAGTGCGGGATTTTGGGAAGTGGAGCGACAGGGGATCCAAAGAGTTGTATCACCTTCATAATATCCTTGGGCTATGAGTAAGAGCTTCGTGGGTACCTAGGAGCTTCGTGTGTGCAGGGGCCAAAGGTGTACCTAGGGTGGGTTAGGTTTGTTAGTGGGGCTAGTCGTGTGAGTGGGGTTAGCAACAACGGCGGCATCTTTGAGGTAGGTTCGAGCTGCTATAGAGTTGGGTGTTGATGAGGGTGTGCATCGGGGCCAAAGGTGTACCTAGGGTGGGTTAGGTTTGTTAGTGGGGCTAGTCCTGTGAGTGGGGTTAGCAACAACGGCGGCATCTTTGAGGTAGGTTCGAGTTGCTATAGAGTTGGGTGTTGATGAGGGTGTGGGGTATTCACAATATTTTTAAGTGGCATGGTTCTATATTGCTCGAAGAGCAGAATGATAGTGGTAAGGGAAGGGGTGTTACATAGGTGGCTCATTTGAATCAAATGAGAACCGGGCCTTGCACCAAATCTCTATGTGTCTGAGCATTGTGTTGTTCATTCATAGGTTCTTGAAGAATCATTGTTCTCTTTCTTGAATCCAAGTTGATTCCGCCATGGGATTCACTATGCTCCTCATTTTCAACCATCCCAAATGTTTCAATTCTAGCTATGTTAAAGTAATCCGTAAAATTAGCAACATTTTGTTTTCGAATGCAAGTCCTTGTCTGTGACCGTTTATGGGTGAGTCATGCATGGGGAGAGTTATCAACCAGTTGCAGGGTGGCCGTCCTTACTTCCCAATCGATCTGGCAGCCGGTTGTGTCCCATCCATCCATGCCCTAGAAGAATTTCTTCATGCATGGATCTTGTAGGTAACACATAAAACTTCCCTTCCAAGGGGTTATTGCCAATGTGGAACAAAGTTGTGATTGTATCTAAACATTGAACCGAGTGTGAGGCAACTTTAGTGATCGTGGCTGGGGTGTTCATTAATGAGGGCCTCCTGAGGGAGAACCATGTGTCATAGGACATTAAGTTTTGATTAGCTCATGTATTGACAAGAGCTCATTTTTGGGTGAAACTTGTCGGGGTGGCCATTTCTAACCACAACCGAGCGGGTTTCACTTCCCAATCTTCTTCTTCGAGGTCTACTACGTGGGCCATGCTGACCATGATGTTTTTTCCTTGAAGTTTTTCTTGCCGCTCTTTGGCTTCTCGTTGGGCTATTTATTTCATCTCTTCATGCCTTTTTTTTTTTGTTTCTTGGTATGAATAGCCCTTAGTGTGGTTTCAATGAGTGAGTAATAGTAGCGTTTCAGTTTGCTCTACCATTGAAGTATCTCACCATCTCGATGAATAAAATGGATTCTAAAGGATTTGCCTAGAGGGAAGGTACGGGCATGGCAAAGGAAGACACAATCGTGGCTCTAAGAAGTATACGACCATACTCTTCTCAAAAGACAGACAGAGTTGAAAATGCATCTATCGTCTTCCCTTGATTTCTGAGATTTTGGGTTCTTCCTTGATGATTTTTTGTGTTTTTATTTTTGTGGGTGGCTAGAGCTAGTCTCCATCTACCCAATGATACCTAGAATGCTTAATAAAACCTAATTTCCTAAGACTAACTAAGGGATTTAGCTATTTGTGCAAAGTTTGACAAATGGTGAGACGAAAACAAAAATTCATGAACTTCAAGAGCAAAGCTTCCAATGAAGACTCCTAAGCTCCCTATGCTTCATTGAACTCCATGGTTGAAGTAGACAAGATTAAACAACAAATAAACAATTCAAGCATACAACCACCGGTGGATTTGCACTCCAACTAGGCTATGCAATGACTCTAGAAAGTGATAGAGTGTGGAGGACCCTCAGCTAAATGCCCATCTCCTACAGCGGTACCAAAGATGTTAAGCAAATCAACATGCTACCTTGGACAAGAGAGGGAGAGAAGAAGAGAAATATGTCATGCAAGGGTTGGTTCAAGACTAGCACTTAGCCAACCCTAATGAGGGTTAACTCTTCGATGTGAGGCCCCTAGGGACTCACTCTACCTCCACTTGTGCCACTCAAATGGAACTTCTAAAAGATAGGTAGAGAGCAAAGAGAAAGGGAGCTATAGAAAGCTCTACCTTTACTCCATGTCTTTGTATATGCAAGAAGGATCTTGAGAAAGAGACATGAAGAGGCGAGAGAGAAGACAAGGCAAAAATCATCTCCTACATGCATACACCACAATCAAGCAAGCATGCATCAACCAATATAATCCTATCACCATAGCCACAAGAGAGCATCAACCAATATAAGCCTATCACCGTAGCCACAAGAGAGTGTGAGAGAGAGAGCAAGACTCGATCGTGATAATCGAATTGTCCATTTTCATATGTTAGCATGTGTGCGTGCACTCGCTGTGAACCACCCTTAGCCGCCATAATTCTCACCTAAGTGCAGCTACCCTTAACGGCCACCCTTCGCCTACATTATGTTTTTGAGAGCATGGTGGACGACTTACAGATTTTCTGTGAGCAAGAAGCTGCAATGGAAACCTTTCCTTTCCTCTTCTCTCTTTTCTGTGTTTTCCTTTTCTGTGCGCACAGTTCCCTGTTAGGGCTGAGGCCCTAACACTTTGGCGAGACCGACAACACCTGGGCACCATAGTCATTCGATCCCCCTCTGAACGGAGAAGGCGCTATTCATGGACTGATGAAGGCGCTGTCGCAGCTCACAACCCAGATTATCCTATTCTTTGGGAGGCCCAGGAAATGCCTGATCTTCTGTGTTTTGCATGACTGCTACTCTGCTGCCCTCCTGGAATCAGGTTGTAAGGAGCTCAACTCTACAGAGGCCGTAGCAACAGGACCCCACAGTTGCATCCACCTCATCAGGCTTCTCCGGATGGCTTACCAATGCCCGCCACAGCCTTCTGCGTTCCACAGCGTGCCCACGGCTTGGAGTGTAGATAATGCCGCTGCGCTAAGGCTGGACAGTCCCCACTTAGAAGGCCGGAGCCCTCTCAGCTTCAACTACTTTGAAGACGAGTACCAGGTTCAGCTCGCAATGGCCGTGAGCGTCTCCAACCAGAACGTGGTGACGTGAGGTGCGTGTTGGGAGAAGCCAACCACAGTAGGTGCAGGGTGTAGTCGACATCCAAGAGGCATAGTGGAGCGGTGGGGTGCAATCTCACGGCCAACGTTAGGGTTGAAACGCATCCAAAGCTAAAGCTAGAAGCTGCCACAGGTTTTGAACCAGCTATACAATCCACCCGTCGGGCATGCCTCTACCCAGTCACACCAGATCCTGAGTACAAGCGGGTTAGTCTGGCTCAAAGTCGGAATATCCATCATTGTCTAGAAAACTCGGACAACCGATTCGGGGTCCACTCTCATGGCATATACTACTAAGGTGGTGGTACAAATCCTCCGACTCTCAATTGTCCTCCATAGCCATGCACACTTTGGGAACTTGGAGAGAAGGGAACCTTGAAGCGATGGTCTGTTCCTGTTGCAAGTCAGCCTGCTGAAAGAGCACCTGTCTGGAAAGAAAGAAAAACAAGTACTCCTGTTTTAGAAGGAGAGCTGCTTTGAAAGAGATTAGCATATGCACGAGCATGCACAATGCTTCCTAAGCCTCCAGGAGGATCCAGCATGCTTGAGCTGACCTTCCTGCTTCCATCATCAGAGTGCACCATGGCGCAGTTTGACCTCCAGACCCTGCATTGCTACCCACGTCTGAATAGAATCACGGGTGCGCGATCCAACCAGTCTGTGTAAAGCGGCTATCCGCCCTTCTGAATCTAAAGGCGGGACACCTGACAGAGGCGGAGCATCCGACTGGCAAGGAGACCGGCAAAACATCCCATCCGAAGTCTGGATCAATCAGTAGATCCGAATGAGGCTTCTCTGGATGCCGATTCCAGTTCTGCTGATGCTTTTCTGAAGCTGAATCCCTCATGGCCTCCGCTGTTGCTGCGTCGAACAGGGTGCCATGAAACTGTTTCTGTCGGCACTGACTGCTGCATGTAGAGATAAATCATCGTTTTCTTCCATCTGAGACAGGCTAATGCCTTCCTCCTAATGGGGAAGAAGAAAAAGAAGACGTAAATATGTCTACACAGTGATCATCCGATAGATGATGTCCGTATTTGTGTGAGCCCTGTAGGAAAGGGGACACTTGCACCACTTCGTGCATGGTGGATCTTGTAATAAATGGAATCTACTGGGTCCTCAGAACATTTCGGAGAGCATCTATGTCTAGACGACTGGAGAGAGCCAAAGTCCGGCTTGGCAGATTTTTCTGACACACTGGAATGTGCGTATGCTTCGCATGTGGAATATGAGGGAAGACATCAATCCTGCTCCGGCATTAGGCGGATAGGCAACTTGCAACAAGCAGTGGAAAAATTAGATGAGCAATATCAGAGTGATAGTGATGATGATTTTGCATGCGGGATGTCCCCGGCGGAGGTTTTGAGTATAGGAGAGAATCAAATGAGCCAATGGTGCCCGAAATTCTCGGATGTCAAAAGCCTCGCATCAAACAGGCTCCAAAGGGGAGCGCAATATCTGGATGGTGGTATGGGATGTGCTCAGATTTCCAGTAGCTATAATCAAGAGCTCAGTTCAATCCTTACACGGAGAAAAGCTCTATGTGATATGCATTCCATAGAGTCATGGTCATTAGCTGCTACCCAACAGAATGGAAGGCCATGTGCTGCTGTTCGGGATGACAGGATCCTGGTGAGCAGCATACAGAGATGGACCAAAACCCGGAAGAGAATGGAGTTGGTGCAGCATCCTCTGTTAGGACAGAAGAAGAACAAAGAGTGCTTGATCCAGAGTTCAAAAAAGATGAGGAGGCAGATATGGTGGAGGTTGAGGGTACAAGGGAGGTCTAGAAGGGCCAAAAGTGCCAAGAGTTGTTCTCGGTTGACCCTAGCCTACTATCAACGAGTTCCCTGGATTCGGAAGCTGGACATGATCCTCCAACTGAGGGAGATGGGGCTCTTGATGCCCATAAGAAGGTTTCTTGCATGCAGGATGAAGCTGCAGTAATATGGGTGGATTGGTTCCAATGGCCTTTTGCGGGATATGCTGAGAATGGACTTGGTGATAAAGTGTTGAGCAGCTTTAAACAGGTGTAGCCGGAGGGTGTTCCTCTAGATGCAGGCACTTTTGTTTGCACCTTGAAAGCTTGTGCTTGCATAGAAGCCATAGCCAAGGGACGAGAACTACATGCTCACATTGCCAGAAAAGGGTTGGCAAGAGACCTTGCTGTCGGCAGCCCCTTGGTCAATATGTATGCTAAATGTGGATCGCTTGCAGATGCTAACCTTCCATTCCAAGACATGGTCTCATGGACTTCATTGATTGAGAGAGATGCTGAGAAGTGGCATAATGAGGAAGCGCTGCTTTGTCTGGAGGGGATGCAATTAGAAGAAGTGTGTCCACGAATGATGTCACATTGAGCTATGGCTTAAAAGCATGTGGTGCCATAAGAGCCATTGGCTGAGGCCAAGAAATTCATGCTCAGATTGCCAAAGAAGGATTGGAAAGTAATCTCTTTGGTTGCAATACACTGGTGAACATGTATGGCAGATGTGGCAACCTTGGGAATGCCCTCAAGCTATGCACCACATTCTCATTGCTACAGGAAGGTATAATCCCATACACATTCCCATTGCTACAGGAAGGTATAACCCCATATATGGTCACCTTTGTGGGAATTCTGAAGTCTTGCATCAACTAGGCAGCCCTATCTACACGTAAGGAGTGCATTAAAGCTGGTAGGTTTGAGTCAGAGGTTGGTGGATCAGCCCTCATAAGGAGGATTTTTGTTTGCGAGCTTTTCCTAGCGAGCTTTTTTGTCAAATTTCCAAGCTTTTTGGGCTCATGGTATGAACCATCTATATTTTCCATCTCTTTGGTGGATAAAGAGGATACCGAAAGCCAATAGAAGATAAGCTAGCCTTGTTGTTTTCAGATTTTGGTACACACATGCACTCTCATGAAAGCCAATAGAAGATAAGCTAATCTTGTTGTTTTCAGATTTAGCGAGCTTTTTTGGCATCCTATCGCTTTGGCACTTACGCGGACACAATATCGGCCATATCTCTTATGGTCCAAAGTGAGATCCAATGGGCCAGAAAGTTTCAAGGAGGTGTCCTCCGCATGCCTGCGAAGCCCCATCTTAATCGGAGTCCATTTGCTCCAAGTACCTCTCTCGGCATTTTGTCCGACCACCAAGAGAATCTGCTTAGGCATCCTCGCTTCAGAGCCAAATTTGACAGCGCACCTTTCGGCAGGCCATCTAGAGAGGGAGGTAGACCATACCAAGGACTACCTTCGCACGGAGCATTGGCCTCATCAGACCTTTCCTCCATGATTTTCTGACAGCCTTAAAATGGCTCCAGGCCACTTTTTCCAACTTGTCGCCTACGATGGCAACGGATAATGGTTGAGCATCGTAACGATGTCGGACTCCATCCGTCCAAAACAGTAAAGTGCCTAGTTTTCCTTGAGGATTGCAGCCATGCATTTCCATCTGGCATAAACATCGAGAATTATCCGCAGCTGGAGGATCTTTGTCTCGGCAGTGTAGTTTCTGGTGGCCCAAGATGGGCAGATTCTCTAATAAGGCCTAATTCGACCTGTCCGCGTCCAAACCCAAAACAATCTCGCACATGCACTGGTAATGGTACGTTCATAGAGGATCCAGGGCTCCATCCCCATCTGACATTGTTTGATAGGTTTGTGCAAGTTCGCAACGGCTTTTGGCATCTTGTCGCTTTGACACGTGCACGGACACAGTATCGGCCATATCTCTTGGGTGGATGGTCCAAAGTGAGATCCAATGGGCCAAAAAGTTTCAAGGAGGTGTCCTCCGCATGCTTGTGAAGCCCCATCTTAATCGGAGTCCATTTGTTCCAAGTACCGTCCTCGACATGTCGTCCGATCACCAAGAGAATCCACTTGGGCATCCTCGCTCTAGAGCCAACTTCGGCAATGCACCATTTGAAGGGTATAAAAGATTTCAGCAGGCCGTCTAGACAGGGAGTAGAACATACCAAGGACTACCTTTGCGTAGAGCGTTAGCCTCGTCAGACCTTTCCTCCATGGTTTCCCAACAGCCCGAAAACGGCTCCAAGCCACTTTTTCCAACTTGTCGCCCGCGACGGCGGATAATGGTCGAGCATCATAACGATGTCGGACTCCATCCGTCCAAAAAGGTAAAGTGCCCGGTTTTTCTTGAGGATTGCAGCCGTGAGGTCCCATTTGGCATAATCACCAAGGATTATCCGCGGCCGGAGGATCTTTGCCTTGGTAGTGTAGTTCCGGGTGGCTCGAGATGGGCAAATTCTCTAATCAGAGCCTAATTCGACCTATCTGCGTCCAAACCCAAAACGGCCTGGTACATGCATTGGTAATGGTACGTTCATAGAGGATCCAAGGCTCCATCCCCATCCGACATCATTTGATAGGTTTGCGTAGGGCCCCAACGGCTTCTGGCATCCTATCGCTTTGGCACCTGCACAGACACAATATCGGCCATATCTTTGGGTGGATGGTCCAAAGTGAGATCCAATGGGCCAGAACGTTTCAAGGGGTGTCCTCTGTATGCCTGCGAAGCCCCATCTTAATCGGAGTCCATTTGCTCCAAGTACCCTCTCTTGGCATGTCGTCTGACCACCAAGAGAATCCGCTTGGGCATCCTTGCTCCGGAGCCAACTTTGGCAACACACCATTTGAAGGGCATAAAAGATTTAGGCAGGTCATCTGGTAGACCATACCAAGGACTATCCTCGTGCTTGGAGCATTGGCCTCATCGGACCTTTCCTCCATGGTTTTTCGACAGTGCGAAAATGGTCTAGGCCACTTTTCCCAGCTTATCGCCCACGACGGCAATGGATAATGGTCGAGCTTCGTAACGATGTCGGACTCCATCCGTCCAAAAAGGTAAAGTGTCCGAGTTTTCTCGAGGATTACAGCCGTGTGGTCCCATCTGGCATAAAAATTGAGGATTATCCATGGCCAGAGGATCTTTGCCTCAGCGGCATAGTTCCTGGTGGCCCAAGATGGGCAGATTCTCTAATCAGGGCCTAATTCGACTTGTTCCTGTCCAAACCCAAAATGGCTTGGCACATGCACTGGTAATGGTATGTTCATAAAGGATCCAGGTCTCCGTCCCCGTCCGACATCATTTGACAGGTCTGCGTAGGGCCGCAACGGCTTCTGGCATCCCATCGCTTTGGCACCTGCACGGCACAGTATCGGCCATATCTCTTGGGTGGATGGTCCAAAGTGAGATCCAATGGGTCATAAGCTTATGCAAAACTTGTTCATACTAGAAACACAACAGTGACTAAAGTCACAAGATTTTCCATACTAGAAACATATCATACAATCATCCATAGAGCCAATAGTGAAATAAGATGCTCATGCATAGTTGGCAAATGTCAAGTCACTATATAAATGTGACAAATCATCTATGCATGCCAAAACAAAAAAACAAAACAAAAGTTTCTGGAGTCTAAAATAGGTATGATCACTGTACGCATGCCAATATAAAAAAACAAAAACAAAAGTTTCTAGGGTCCAAGTCCAAAAACATGTATGATTACTTTGCATTAGGCGTATGTGTAACATCTACGAGAAAAAGTGTGATAGAGGTTATGGTCCTTTTCAATGCAAAGGCAATGCCATTGCATCTCTGTAGTCATCTTGGCTAGTCCACCACACCTCGCAAATAGGTCGATCACACTATCCCCTGCATCTGTGAACGTGGCGAGCAACCATCTGGCAAGTCAACGTCAACAAAAACATCAAAGATCAAAGTTGCAATGTTGTCCTCAAGCGATCCTTCAAGTTACATTTGGCTACATGCATTGGTAATGGTACGTTCATAGAGGATCCAGGGCTCCATTTGTTTTACAAGTCATCTCCTGTCTTTATCAGACACCAGGGCCTCTGTTGTTATCATTTTTCCTCACTCCTCGCATTTTTTCCCCATTTTTTCCCATTTTTTCCATGATGTGGGTGGCTGCCACAAGTTGGCAGGAGCCTCTGATGCTGGCCGACTACACTCATGTGTACTAGGAGCTGGCCGACTTCATTAGGAGGGGTCGTGGTATTTTTCTCTGCTGGCCGACTGGATGTGCCCAATCGTGAGGGCCACTAGTGCTGCCGACTGCATGATGGGGCCATATAAATAGGCCCCATTGCCCCACATTGTACTCATTCAGTTTTTCCTCGGGATCTTGTGTAAAGAGAAGAGTTATACGCCTATCTCTCTCCTTCTCTTGTGTTGTCTATTTTCTGCACTCTTCTTGCTCTTGTGGTCTCAGATTTGGTTATCATTTCCGCTGCATATTTTGACATGGTATCAGAGCCCTAGGCTCTTGATAGATCTTGGGAGTTTTCTGAGCAAGAGGGGGATAGTTACGTTGCTGATTGACTGTTTGGACTGTTCGGGAAGAGAAGTTGCAAGAGGAAGGCAGGCTAAAGTGCTGGACAGCCAGGTTTAGAGTTTTTTTTTCCCCACCCACCCACCCTTTTTCAGTTACATTCCCGCGATGGCAGATTTGTTAGAGATGGCTGAGAAGCATGTGAAGATCCCGACACTCCCCACGTTCCCAGTGGACCATCAGTTGGAGGGGAACAACTACGGCATATGGAAGGTTATGATGGAATCTGTTCTGGAGTCTTACAACCTCGCTGATTTTGTCATTGTTGGGGTTCCACGGCCGGAAGTAGAGGAAGGGGAGTTACCGTTGATCTGAAAGGACCGGGAGGCTCAGACACAGATGTGGGATTGTGTCAATGCCAGGGTCCATTCGTTTATCTTTCTCAACTGCACACCGTAGGTAATCAATCATGTAAAGCATATGACGCTGGGCCAGAGGTATATGGCAGCATTTGGCCTCTCTTTACAATAGGGTATCGCCCATGAAGAGGATTTCCTTGGAAGTACAGATGCGGGTTATGAGCCCTGCAAAGTCGTTGACGATGCGGGAGCATATTAACAAGCTGCAGGCTCTTCAACAAGAAGTTCTTCAAGCTGGGAAGGAGATATCGTCGGAGGACATGGCCGTAACGTTGCTGTCGCACTTACCCTCTCAGTACTCAACATTTTACTCGTCTTTTACCAGTGGTAGGCTCAGCACCATCACGTGGGAGGAGCTTGTGCCCATGGTCTTGGACCAGGAGGAATGATTCGCGAACCCTGCTCAAGGTGGAGGTTCGGAGGCCTTAACTGGCCAACGGTCGAAAGGCCGTAACACGGGCAAAGGGAAGGCTTCCTCGGAGAAGTCTTCTGAGAAGAAGTCCGACGCTGACTGCGAGAAACTAAAGGCAGAGAGGACCTGTAATGATTGTGGTGAGAAAGGCCACTATTGGAGGCAGTGTCCCAAGCGGAAGACCGAGAAGGGTGAAGATTCCTCAGCAGCAATCATGAAAACTCCGGCTTTTGTGCACCTGGAGGTGATGGATACCGATGTTTCATTTTCTTCAGGTTGGGAGGAGATTGGAGGATTCTCCGCAACAGATACGCGGGAGTGGATTCTAGACAGTGGTGCTTCCAGGCACATGACTCCTTCCTATTCAGATTTACAAGATCTCTCCAGGTATTCTGTTCACATTCTTACTGGGGATACATCCACTATCCCAGTTCACAGTGAGGGCAGGTTGGAGATAGTTCCCGATGGCAGAGGGGGAAAGCATTCCTCCCAAGTGTTGTATGTTCTGTCACTTGGTTTTCATCTGTTGTCAGTGCATCAGGTTTGCAAGACTGGCGTACGGGTGGAGTTTGATGAGCATTTTGTTGCTCTTCGGGGCAAAGCAACAGGCCAGGTGGTTTGGGAAGGCGAAGTGGAGAATGGAGTCTTTCTGCACTCTCTCCCAGGTCCTCAGGTTTGTGATGAGTGGCAGTCTGGTAATGACCACTTAAGTGTAGATACGCTGCAGGTATAGGCTTTCCGGACCTGATGGTGGATAGCTTGCTAATAGATGGTAGCAGTTGGCAGGAACTCTCCAGTACTGATGTTGGTAGTTCTTGTGTTCGTCAGTCAGAGGAAACTGAATAGGTCACTTATGCTCTGATGTCTCGTAGTATTCGGGACAAAGAACCTCCTGTAGATGAGGATGTTCTTTCCACGAGGACCTTTCGGGAAGCCAGGCAGGTGGTAGTTGATTACTTACAAAAGGAGGTGCATACCCCAGGCTTTGTGGTTCCGGATTCAGAGGGGGTGGTTGACAGGTTTCAAAAGGCCTTGCATGGTCTTTAGCAAGTTTCCAGGACTTGGTTTTTCATCGTAAGCAACAGGTGTTGATCCTTGTGAGCAGTGTGATGCCTCTTTGACTCAGAAGCAGAATGGTTCATTGATCTTGTTGATAGACACCAGATTGGACGTGAGCTTCCTGATGAGGCTGTTGAGCTCATGGTTGTAGTTGACTCTTTGGGAGGCAGGATTGCGTATCCTGTGGTTTCTACGCCATGCAAAGGATCATGGACTCTTGTACACAGGAGGGGGGTGGATTGATGGAGTCCGACTCCATGGTGGGAGTGACTCGGTTTGGGGAGGAGATCCAGACACGAGGAGATCTACTTTAGGCTCAGGAGCACTTTTATGGAACAGTAAGAGGCAGTCATCTTTTGCCTTGTCGACGACAGAGGCAGAGTACCGGGCTGCTTGTAATGCTGCTTGTGAGGTGGTGAGGTTGCAGAGGTTGCATTGCAGGATTGGGCTTCCACTGGAGGAACCCATGGTCATCCAGAGGCACTTTGTTCGTGAATAGATCGTTGTTGATGACATCTTGCTAGAGTTCTGTTTGACGGAGGACAGTACGGTGGACCTCTTCACGAAGTCGCTATCTCACGATTTGCTCAGGCGGCACCCCAGCTCCCTGTGGTTGGTTTCACAGCCACGAGCTGAGAGGGGGTGTTAGAAGCCATCTCCTGTCTTTATCAGACACCAGGGCCTCTGTTGTGGGTGTGGCCACCCTGTATAGGTGTTTTATCATTTTTCCTCACTCCCCGTATTTTTTCCCCATTTTTTCCATGATGTGGGTGGCTGCCACCACAGGTTGGCAGGAGCCTCTCATGTTGGGCGACTGCACTCATCTGTACTAGGAGCTGGCCGACTTCATCAAGAGGGGTCGTGGTATTTTTCTCTGTGCTGGCCGACTGGATGTGCCCAGTGGTGAGGCCACTAGTGCTGGCCGACTGCATGATGGGGCCATATAAATAGGCCCCATTGCCCCACATTGTACTCATTCAGTTTTTCCTCGGGATCTTGTGTATAGAGAAGAGTTATACGCCTATCTCTCTCCTTCTCTTGTGTTGTCTATTTTCTGCACTCTACTTGCTCTTGTGGTCTCAGATTTGGTTATCATTTCCGCTGCATATTTTGACACCATCCCCATCCGAAATCATTTGACATGTTTGCGTAGGGCCACAATGGCTTCTGGCATCCTATCGCTTTGGCACCGGCGCGGACACAATATCGGCCATATCTTTTGGGTGGATGGTCCAAAGTGAGATCCAATGGGCCATAACGTTTCAAGGAGGTGTCCTCTGCATGCCTCCGAAGCCCCATCTTAATCAGAGTCCATTTTCTCCAAGTACCCTCCCTCAGCATGTCGTCCGACCACCAAGAGAATCCGCTTGGGCATCCTCGCTCTGGAGCCAACTTTGGTAACGTACCATTTGAAGGGAATAAAAGATTTAGGCAGGTCGTCTGGATAGGGAAGTAGACCATACCAAGGACTATCCTCGCGCTTGGAGCATTGGCATCATCAAACCTTTCCTCCATGGTTTTTCGATAGCCCAAAAGCGGTCCAGGCCACTTTTTCCAACTTGTCGCCCACGACGGCAATGGATAATGGTCGAGCAACGATGTCAGACTCCATCCGTCCAAAAAGGTAAAGTGCGTGAGTTTTCTCGAGGAGTGCAGTCGTGTGGTCCCATCTGACATAAACATTGAGGATGATCCATGGCGAGAAGATCTTTGCCTCGGCAACATAGTTCCTGGTGGCCCAAGATGGGCATATTCTCTAATCAGGGCCTAATTCGACTTGTTCATGTCCAAACCCAAAATGGCTTGGCACATGCACTCGTAATGGTACGTTCATATAGAAGATCCAGGTCTCTGTCCCCATCCGACATCATTTGACAGGTTTGCATAGGGCCGCAACAACGGCTTCTGGCATCCCATCGCTTTGGCACCTGCGCGGACACAGTATTGGCCATATCTCTTGGGTGGATGGTCCAAAGTGAGATCCAATGGGCTAGAAGCTTATGCAAAACTTCTTCATACTAGAAACACAACAGTTACTAAAGTCACAAGCATTTCCATACTAGAAACACAACAGTTACTAAAGTCACAAGCATTTCCATACTAGAAACATATCATACTCATGAATCATACAATCATCCATAGAGGCAATATTCAAATAAGATGCTCATGGGAAACTACAAGATTGCCAAACCATATGCATGTGACAAATCATGCATAGTTGGCAAATGTCAAGTCACTATATAAGTGTGACAAATCATCTATGCATGCCAAAATAAAAAAACAAAACAAAAGTTTCTGGAGTCTAAAATAGGTATGATCACTGTACGCATGCCAATATAAAAAAACAAAAACAAAAGTTTCTAGGGTCCAAGTTCAAAAACATGTATGATCACTTTACATTAGGTGCATGCGTAACATCTGCGAGAACAGTGTGATAGAGGTTATGGTCCTTTTCAATGCAAAGGCAATGCCATTGCATCTCCACAGTCATCTTGGCTAGTCCACCACACCCCGCAAATAGGTCGATCACACTATCCCCTGCAGTTGTGAACGTGGCGAGCAACCATCTGGCAAGTCAATGTCAACAAAAACATCAAAGATCAAAGTTGCAATGTTGTCCTCAAGCGACCCTTCAAGTTAAATTTGGCTACATTTGAAAATCATGAATACTTACTTGTGGAACAACTCAGATCGCTCAGCTCCTCCCCGCACATGTGACCATGAGATGAGTTTTCTACCTACTGGGAGTCTTTCATTGGCCTCCCTCAACAAGCTCAAGCTATGTGGAAACAACTTCATATTTATAGCTTGTCCTGTTTCTCTATCAATCTTTGGAGGGGAACAATCTTTCCTGTTAAACACCCCTATGGTTAAGTCATGAACCTACACTCACATGCAAACCATAGAT
The DNA here is from genome assembly GCF_041138505.1 of Cibotium barometz. Classification (NCBI taxonomy): domain Eukaryota; kingdom Viridiplantae; phylum Streptophyta; class Polypodiopsida; order Cyatheales; family Cibotiaceae; genus Cibotium; species Cibotium barometz. The sequence goes on along the minus strand of NC_141057.1, from coordinate 8,497,443 downwards.
AGAAATACATGGTAAGTGATTGTGAAGCACCATAAAATACTTACCAGAAAAAATCAAATGCCAAGAATGCAAAATAAATTTGCTTACTTTATGTCTATTATCCCGAATATGCCCAGCGTTACACAAGAGAGTGAAGGTCTAGGAAAGAGTAAACCATGCTTTTTGGCATGGGGATACGCCAAAGGCCAATGCTCCACCAGCCCACATGTCATAAACCATCCTTCATGGGCTACGAAGGATAATGCAAACTTTGTTGTGTTTCAAGATAGCTCTCGGGTGAGCACATTCCACTCAGGGCACTCAGTGGAATCCAGTAGCTCTACAACCAATCCTGTGGGAAAGTGAGCCCAAAGTAGGTTGCACATCAATGCATGGAACTCCATGATGAGAAAGATCTTTTGCATTCACTTTGCCAAGACAATTTGAAATCCTGAAATTTATCAATAAATGCATTGAATCATACATCACTTTATTATGATTTTCAACATAATGAATGAGTACACAAGGGATTTTAGGAATGAGCAACTTGCAATTGCCCAGGCTTATCGACCAAAACAACCAAGTCATTGATAATGACATCCACATGTGTGGTACTCAACTCCTGCATCAAGATATTGTAGGCACTTGATATGTGTACAAAGACATCCATGCTTTTATGGATTTACGTAATGGATGTACTGAAGATCTTACCAGGTCCTCGTGTCTGACGCTTAGAACTACCTTGACTAAAATCAAGAGAAGCCTTTCCCCTCCGTTCTCTCTTCGACGATGGTTCTGGCTGTGAAGTTTCAGGTGCTAATGAGATTCACTACACACCACACCTAATTTCCAAAAATTCACATTAGGATAACTCATTACCTCACGTCTTTACTACAGGTCTTCACTACAGACCCTTGCTCCTCATGTTGATCGCCTAATGCATGGGTATCATCCTCCATCCAATATTCTCCTCTCGTGGTTTTTATAAATGATATACACCAAGAAATCTATGAGAACTACAAAGCCTTCAATGTAGCAAAAATAGATAGATGTAGAAAAGGCATGTTTATACAACTCACCAACATAGCAAGCCTCCTTTGTTTGATGCCTCTTCCTCCCGAGAGGGTAGTCCAACCACCATGGACAACCATTTATCTCCACTCTAGAGATACCCCTCTCCCAAAAGAGCCTAGGATACATGCACACGTCACTATCTGGATCACTCCACCTATGCACCTCTCAAGGCATGATATTATAATACACCTTGGCGCACAAAACATTGTTCATCGACGTGTCATGTATGAAATGAAATACATTAACAAATTCATGCCATGATTACACGTAGAAAATAATTTAAGGGTTGTGCTTCTCCTTATAAATAAGTCGCTTAGAATTACTGATTTGACATCCATGTGAAAGACTGGCCACTTTTTGTGAGCAACCAAGGCAAGTACCGCCCTGATAGTTGTCATATGAGTTGTGCGAGAAAAGGTTTCATCAAAGTCAAAACCCTCTACCTGTGCAAATCCCTGTGCAACCAACCTAGCTTTGTATTTTTCAAGTGAGCCATCAACTTTATACCTAGCTTTCCAAACCCATTTGGTACCAATTACCTTTTTGTTTGGTGGTCAGTCAACTAGCTCCCAGGTGTTGTTCTTTATGATGCTCATACTTAGAGTATATCGCGGCTTTCCACTTTGGATTTGCTAAGGGTTCATCCAAGGTGGCTGGCTCCTTCAGTGTTCCCATTATCTCTATCATCAAGGCCATATTGACATGAGATCAGATGCTTTTCTCTACTCCTCCATTCTCCTTGATCTGCGTGGTCCATTTGTTGAAGATTTTGGCTTCTCAGGTACTGGATTACGCTCATCAAAGAGCTATTGTGCCCACTTTGGAAGTGGCTTTCCTTGTGGTACAGCAGATAGCAGACTGGTGTGATGTGTGAGAGTCTTCATCCGCGCTGAAAACTCCTCCTCCTTCACAGTTTCACAAGAAATGGACTCATGGTGGACTATTTCTTTGGCTAATGATAGAGTGGACGGACCTCCTTCCTCCACTGAGTGTGGTTGTTCTGCAAATACCACATCTCGGCTGGCCACAATCTTCTTTGCTTCTGTATCATAGAGCCGATATGCCTTCGACTCTTGTATATCCAAGAAAGATACACTTCTTGCTTTTGGCATCTAGCTTGGTCCTGGATGCATCTGGATTATGCACAAAACATTCACAGCCAAATGTTCTGAAATGAGAAACTGAAGGTTTCTTACCAGAGTAGACCTCTTGAGGTGTAACATCCTTGAGAGTCTTTGTGTAGCTCCGATTGAGAACATAAACTATTGTGTTGATTATTTCAGCCCAAAATGTTGGGCAAACCCTTTGCCTTCAACATGCATCAAGCCATCTCTATGACAATTCGATTGCGGTGTTCTACAACACCATTTTGCTGAGGTGTGTGAGCAGTGGTGAGTTGGTGCTGCTTGATGCCATTCTCCTTGCAGTAGCTATCAAATTATGTTGAAAGGAATTATCCTCCTTGATCTATATGAAACTTCTTCACCTTCTTTCTTGTTTCATTTTCCACAAGCTTATGCCACTGTTTGAACTTGCAAAAAGCTTCAGCCCCTTATCTCGAAGGAAATAAACCCACATCTTCCTACTGTAATCATCGACTAACAGCATAAAGTAAGAAGATTCCCTGAATGCAATAGTAGACATTTTACCACAAAGATCAGCATCCATGTACTAGCTCTAGAGGAGTCATTGCCCGATTGCTACTTTCCTGTAGAAATGCCTTACATTGTTGCTTGCCCATCGTACAAGTTTCACGTGGTTCCTACAGTTCTGAAAATGCAGGCAAATTAGCTACCATACCCTTTTTTTGCATCTCCTTTAGCATGGCAAATCCAATGTGACCAAATCACTCGTGCCAAAGCTTGCTTGTGCTCTTATTTGGTGCAGACACTATAAGGGCACTCAGCTTGTAGAGATTGTTGCGCCTTACTCCTTTCCCAACTACCTTGCAACATCATCTAGAATTTCTACTTCTGTTTTCTCGAAGCGTACTTCAAGCCCATGATCTGTCATCGTCACAGAGCAATTGATAGTAGATTCCTCTTTATCTGGGGTACATAGAGCACATTTGACAGCTTCTTCTCTTCACCTATAGCTGCCACAAAAGATATGGTTCCAGACCCTTTGACAGGACATTTAGCATTATTCCCAACAACAACACTAATGGGTTCTTGTAGAGGCTTCCAAGAACTATACCAGCCCTTCTTACTGGTCATGTGTCGGGATGCTCCACTATCCAAAATCCATGAATCATCAACTAGAACCTAAGTAGATGAACATACCTCTTCAATGGCAACCCAAAGTTCAAGATCAGTCTCTCGACATTATTAACTGACTCCTTTCCCTTCCATGAAGACTTCAAGGTGCCATTCTTCTCGTCAGTCTCCTTCTTTCTACAATCTTTGATAGCATAACCCTTCTTGTCATAGTAATAACAACTCCCTTGAAAATTCTTCTTCTTTGGCTTCTTCTTCTTCTCATCAGAAGATGTCGTGCCTTTGCCTTTAGAATTGGCTGAAAATGCAGCATCACTACTATTGCGGGTCTTCAACCGCATCTCCTCCTCAAGTAGCATAGCACTAAATTCTTCAAGTGATAAAGATGGTACTCTAACCTGAGTGTTTAGTGATGTAGCCAAGCCATCATAATTCTGTGGAAGAATTCAGATGCACCTCCAGGACATCTCCTCACTAGTGTGTGTCATCCCTACAACAGTCATTTGATCTCACAGATTTTTGATCCACGAGATAAATGCTTCAGCAGCTTCTCCTTTAGCAAACTTTTCACTCAACAGCAAGCTAATTCTCCAGGTTCAAAATCTTGGGCTGATTGTGAGTCTCATACTGATTTCTCAATATATACCAAGCCTCTATAGCCTTGGTAGTATATTGAATTAGAGTGAGAACAAAATCGCTTACGCTGGTGACGATGCCATAAAGTGCGTCACATTGTGCCTTCTCCATGCCCGAAAAAGTGTAGCATCTAGCACGGAAGCATGTGTGTAGGGTTGTTGGGGTCGCGACTTCCCACAAGTTCTGCATCCATTCCCAAAACAGTTTCTAAGAGCTCATAAGAGTCTAGAATGGCATTGATTTTGAATTTCCAGAGAGTATAATTCGTCCCATCAAGCTTGCCTTCTCTGAAGACAGGTGGATGAATGCGTCAGACTGGTGCAGCAGCAAAGGTAGAAGCCATCATTCCTAGGGTTCTATGCAAAGAAAGACTAAACTTTATGCACTATTCCTTCTAAGAGCACCTAAGCTCTGATACCATATAAGAATATGGCACAAGGCAAAGAGATAGCAAGACAAAGCACAATAGACAATGCAATAGACTCCACAATGGAGAGAATTTAAAAATCTGATTATACCAAAGAGGTACAAGTGATGGTGCTGTCCACCCGTGCGCTTGCAAAACAAGTAGAGCTTAGATAGTGATCTAGACAGACTCTGGATGGAGTATGTATGAAGTGTATAAGGGAGTGGATACTCACAAGCATTGGATACCTTAGCTCATGTGACAACCATGTCCATATATAGTATTGTAGGTGGTGTGGTAGACAACCATGTCCATATATAGTATTGTAGGTGGTGTGGTAGACGCATATACAATGAGGGCGGCTACATTGCATAGACACGATCATCACCCGCGTATAAAGAACGCGAACGACCACCGCCCACCGCCCACTAATGATGGACCTGGTATTTGAGAGAATATTCTAGGGAATATTCCTCATACCGTCATCATTAACGCTCGTACCCGTGACCATCTCCCAACCATCATCAATTGAAAGATCCCTGCCCCCTCTGCGCAACGGATTCGGGGGTGCTAGCAGCGGAAGTAGCACTCTTTGCGTGGGATAGGATCCCTCACTCGGGGCCTCGTCCCACGGATATCCGGAAAAGAGACTAATCCCTTGATTCTTCAAAAACCGAACTCGGAAAAACTTCCTTCGCCCAGAAAGTACGGGCAATTCCTCCAGGATATTTTTACTCTAACGTAGACAGGGTCATTACTGACCAAACTGATCCTACCGACGAACCTGTGAGTCTCTTGGTCAGATCAACGAAGAAACTTGCACTTAGATCATAGAAACCAACGCTTTTTTCCCCATCGAGAGGCACAGCCGTTGATTCTTTTTCCATAGAACAATTACTATCTGGGATTTACTTCATCTATCGTACTATAATAGAATTGAGTCTCATTTTACGGATCCATCAGTCCAGCCTAACCCCATCCAGTCCCATGGGTTAGCCAACAACCATTGTAGTGATGGGATCCAATTAGGAATTTGGTTAGGTTTTATCCCGAGTACCAGGGAAAAGAGTTCCCAGGCTCCCTAGCCGGATATTCATGCAAATTTAATGCCAGTCACACCACTTACTCACCCAATATGAAATTGCCTTTTTCACAGATTCAGCTATCTTTAAAACAATCATTTTTAATGAAACCATAGTGTCACTGATCATAATCCTCAAAATCTCTGGTTAAATCCTTATTTCCAATCATTCCTTCATCGGTGTATCTATGGCATCATTGGCAACCAGAACGCTCACCACCTGTCCCTTAGGGGCCTTTTTGTCGATAGTTCCTAGCTCATAGTACCCGACAATATATTCACTTATAAACATAAAGATGGAATCTCCGTTGAAGATCAGCAAGATCAACCAACCGACTTATAAAAGAGCCATGGACTCATCCACTGAGGACCAGCAAGGTCAATCAACCACATCCATGCCCGGTTTAAGAAAACAACTCTTACTCCTTGTTTCAATATCTTCCACGATGCACGTGTGGGTATCTTCGGCGACCCAGAGCCCGAGCACCGTATAGTTAGCACCCTCCCTCTAGGATCCTTCGCAGGTGACCTAGCAGTAGGTGACCTAGCGCTTCACTCATAGGCCGCTTCCTTGGTCCCTCATCCACCATACCGGAGGCTCACCATTTAAATCGAACCAAGGTTGGTCAAGACCTCGGTCGACCTTGTTACGCGAGACGTCCTCCGTTGACTCTCCGTCAGCTATTACAACTTTATCAGATTAGGTCTCCACGACCTCATTCACAAGACGGTCAAAATGCTTCTCCAACATTCTTAACATAAAACAGTCATTTAAAAACAAGTCATAAATACAGTTTCTATAATGAACTCTCGTCTTTCACATTGTTCCACATCTGTCCACATTATTTAATCCATATCCAATTCATATGTATACCCATTCTCATTCAATCACATCATTTTCCATCTCATCCCATCTTTCCTCATTTATTCTCATCACATCTCATCCACTTGCATCAACCCATATTCACATTCCATCACACACATCCACATCCATTCTTTCACATACACATCCATATCCATTCTTCCACATATACATCCATATCCATTCTTCCACATACACATCTACATCCATACATACACATCCACATCCATTCTTCCACATACACATCTAAATTCATACTTCCACACATACACATCACATCCATTCTTCCACATACACATCCACATACACATCCACATCCATTCTTCCACATACACATACACACCATACTTCCACTTACACATCCACATCCATACTTCCACATACACATCCCCATCCGTTCTTCCACATACACATCCATATCTGTTCTTCCACATCCACATCCATACTTCCACATACACATCCACATTCATACTTTCACATACACATCCACATTCATACTTCCACATACACATCCACATCCGTTCTTCCACATCCGTTCTTCCACATACACATCTTATCACATCCTATTTTCATCTTATCACATCCTATCACATCCCATACACATCTTATCACATCCTATTTTCATCTTATCGCATCCATTCACATGCTATTCCCATTTAATAGTTTTTTTGAGGTTGATCCCGATAATGGGACTTTTTTTAAATTTATGCCAATTGCTTCACCTAATTAAAGGTTCTTTTTCTCGATGGGACTATTTTCATATTCATTCTTAATTTCTCAAATGAATTATATTCAATATTCCTCTTTTGAATAAAAGAATTCAGGGGATTTACAGAAATCAATTCTACCCATATTTTCACTTCTGATAAATAATCATAAATTGAATTATACTAAAGATTCCTATTCTTCTCATTTATTTTCTTGGATCTCAAATACCATGGGAATTCCTCTTTTTGCTTTTAATTAATTGCATTCCAATTTCATGGATCTTTCTCTTTTATCATCAAATATTTCTCATAAAGTAATTTCATCTAAAATAAAATACCCATTAGATCAATATGCTAGGAATTTCTCTTTTCCCATCTAAATGATGGAATTCCAAATGTCATAGGAACTCCTCTATTAACATTAAATATTTCTCATCGATAAAATAAATTTATCTAAATTTCATCTTTGAATTTAATTAAAATACCCATTAACTCCAATATACTAAGAATTTCTCTATTCCCATCTCAATGATGGAATTCCAAATGTCATAGGAATTCCTCTTTTACCATTTAAATATTTCTCATAGATAAAATAAATTTATCTAAAATTCATCTTTGAATTTAGATAAGATACCCAATAATTTTAATATGCTAAAAATTACACTTTTTTCATTTAAATATTTGAATTCCAATATGGTGGAATTTTCTCTTTCATCATTTAAACTTATCTATACAAAAAGATAAATTTAACTAGAATCCTTCTTTAATTTTTAAATAAAATATACATTATTTTAGCATCCTAATTTTTCTCTTACTTCATTGGAATACATGGATTTCCATTGTCATGGGGATTACTCTTTTAACATAAAAATGGATTACTAGAAATTTCTCTTTTTTCTAATTAACTATTTATGCATAAACATAAAAATTAAAATTTTCATGATTATAATGAGAATCATTCAACTAATCTAGGATGATTAATCCTAGAATATGGTAGGAAGTCCTCTTTTCATATTATGAATGAGAATAATTTATGTGTTAATTTTTTCAAAAATTTTACCATAGCTTCGCTGCTATTACTGATAATTCTTAAATAATTTGAAAGCATAAAGTTTAGTAATATCCCTATGATTAGAATAACCACTAATTGGATCATTATCCAATTATGTATCTTAATTTTACCATAAATTTAATAGCATAAAAGTATTAAAAAGCCATTATTTTGGCCTCCAATTAGACAAGCATAGAAATTACTTTTAGACTAGAGAAATGCTTCATGAGAAGCTTCATTCCAATTGAGAATAGGTCATAGGAATGACCATTCTTTGGGGGGGAAGAGAGAAATGCTTGAAAACCATTATAAATTAAGCATAAATAAAAATTTATGTATTTCTTTATTACAATACATTAAAGAACTTAAATAGTATTCAAAAGTCATTCAAATTAATGCTTCTCAAGCTTGAGAGGAGTTGAGAAGAGAAACATTTGGAGATTTAAGAAAAGAAGACAATAATCCACACGTTACCTCCTAAATTACTTGATTCTTTGATCACAGTAGAGACCCCCAACCAATCAATTGGTTTGGTATGTTGATGAAGTCTCCAAGGAAGATTGAAGAGAGAGAGAGAAGCTCCAATCTCTTCAATTTGTAGTAGAGGATTTTTAGAGGATAATAGAAAATATCATTATTTCAGTATAATACTGGCATGGTATAGTTCTCATATTTTTTTACAAAGGGCTAAGGATCTATTTATAAGTGAGGGAGGCCTCTAACCAAGTCCAACTAGTTTCTAGAATTTTCCAGGTTCAGTTTGGTTGAATCTGGACAAGATTTGGACCTAGTTTGGCTCCCTTTTGATTTGGTTTGATCTAGGAGAGAGGAGAGATAAAAAATATCACAATATTTTTGAGTTTAAAACTCCACCACACATGTGAAATAGGCACCTCCTTGAAGAGCTCCATTCTCCTTACCAAGGTGTCCAAATTGAATCATTATACCCAAAATATCTCAATTTTTTTAGTAATACTCATAGTTTTTTACTAATAAACCTTGTCCTTAGTCAACTCTTCATCTTATGTGAGCATTTACTCGTTTTTGGAGATTTTTCTTTTATTCTTCAATTTATCTACTCCCTATATTTGGATTAATCTTATTGGTTTATAGGAACCTTAATTGGAGCATAATTCAAAAATTTCTGAAAATCTGGACCCTTAGGCTATGGTCCTTTTTACCTATTTTCAATTAATTCCAATTGCACATTGGAAAGTTCTTTTTGAATTTCTGTTTCAGGGGAAACCATTTTAGACACTAGGAGGATTTTTTTATCCAAAAATATCTCAATTTTAGACTACCTCTCTCTAGATATTTTCTCTCTCTAGATTAAAACTGGGTAAAATAGAATCTTTCTTTTATTTCAAAGAGGGAAATAATTACAAGATCAGAAGGGGAGGTTCTTACACCTGTACACCTCAAAAGCTGGAGAGAGGAATCTTACATCAATGGTTACAATAATAACCCCGTCAGCGTCTAAGCTGGGATTCCCACTAAAGACATATGCACCATGGCTACTCTTCATAATGGGAGCCTAAAAAATGTGTATTGTACATCAAAGTGAGATACATGCTGAGAGGTGGGCATTGAGTGTATACTAACATTACCTTCTTCACTACTTGTGTGAATTCCTCCTACAAGGCACAAGCATAATATTGCCACTTACAATAGCATTGTATGACATAAAAGACATTAAGTAGAGGGCAATTTACCTTCCACACAAGTTGAGCAAGCACACTTGCAGGTGCAGTATACGAAGGACATATATACTTCCTCTCTAAGGCCATCTCCACCTCGACGCATTTATTATCCTCATAACTTAAGAGATCAAGCAAAGAAGTCTTATCTACCATTCCAAACTTCTGAAACAAGAACACCTCATGTACATAGGTTGGCATAACATGTGACCGAGTAGTCCTATGCATAGTGTAGACATACAAAGTATAAGATAGAATTATAGTAATATAATTCCTTCGATTTTGCATCAATTCGAATGATAGAATTAAGTGATGGTTACTTACTCATTTGTTGATTTCAATGCCAATAGTAGTACCCCTTCCCTTCGTCGATCCACCTCAATGAACTCACAATTTACACATATGTGTCAAGAAGGGTAATTTTCAAAAGCTACACATAACAAAGTCATCTAGATTCATAACAAGAGCTCACACAATAATAAATTTCATTCTAGGACAAATGATGAGAGGTCTACCTTGTAGAATGAGAGAATACCAAGCTTTTAATCTATTGTTTCCATCCCACACCAAGAACTTCCTTCCCTTCAAGTCTTGCCAATCATCATTTAGCTCATTGTCAAACTTTTCACTCACAAAATTCCAAGTGGGACCCCACTCATGGCGATCCATGTCCGTCACTCTATACTCCTTGGCCTCCGCACATAGACACCAAAAAGGGTGCACTTATAGAAGACACACAACCTCACAGCTCAAAGCTATCTCACAGCTCCTTTACATCATTTGAAGCCGTGCAAATAGCCTTGTTTTCCACAAGCCTACATAGGGGAATTAATGGTGGTGACCTTGTTGCTCGTCGTATGCAAAATTTCTCAAACACATTTGAGAGGAGCTTAACTCGAATCTATTTGCCAAGTATCCGAGGATGAGACGGGTGTTTTTCCTTCTGTGCTTTCTCTTGTTCATTTTCTTCTTTGTCTTCATCTTGTTGTGTCACATCTTCTTGTGTGACATCTTGTCCTTGACCTTGGGAGACCCTTGGAACATTCTCTCCTTCTATGTTCTCTCCTTCGAGTACTGCAGGTAAGTCGTCGCTCGATTCTATGCCAGTAGAACTCTGTTTTAAGAACTACAAGAAGACAGATTGGTTGTGCAGACATTGTGTGTGCTGCAAGGAGGTCAAAAGTTGCCATTGGGGGTATGTATGCACATTGAGGTCACTGGTTGTGACATTTGAGTGTAGTACAGTACCGCTGCAGAAAATACAGCAGTTTGTGCAGGACAAACCAAAGTGCTGTTTATGGTAAATTTGTGTGTCTGGCAAGATGTCAAATGATGGCATAAACCAGATTGTTGTTGAGAAGCTTGATAAGAGATACTTCCATGCTTGGAGATTCAGGTTGACAAATTTTCTAATGGGAAAGGGTTATTGGGACTACATAGAAGGTGAGCATGAAGAGGCACTGGAGATACAGGAGATCAATCCGACTGCTGCACAGATGTGAAAGAGTTCAAGGATTGGAACCAAGGAGCCAGAAAAGTTATGTATTGGCCCTCTATCAGTATATAGGACACCATTATTGGACACATACAGGATGCCAAGTCCCCCAAGGAGGTGTGGGACACCTTGCTAAAACTCTATGAAACGAATACCAAGGCACGAAAGATACAGTTAAAGAATGAACTTCATACTGTGGAAAAAAAGAGTATGTCTGTGAATGACTATGCATTGAAGATCAAGGGTATTGTGGAATCCCTTGCATCTATTGGCATTTGAGTAGATGATGATGATAAGGTGGAAGCCTGTCTACATGGTCTCGGGCCACAATACAAGGCATTCAAGACGTCTATTCAGACTCAGGAAAACATTCCCAATTTCATAGATTTGGTGTCTATGTTGATTATAGAAGAGAAGAGCTTGGGTGAAGACCAACATCCTTCACAAAAAAACAAAAACAGTTCAGAGCAAGAGGCCTTCTACACAAGTTCAGGAAGAGGACGAGGTAGAGGAGGCCGTGTACGCAGCCAAGGAGGTGGCCGAATAGGTAATTAGAACTATGGCCATCAACAACAACAACAACAGTCCCAGAATTCACAACAGCAACAACAACAACAGTCCCAAAATTCACAACAACAACAACAACAACACACAGGTGGAAGATGGGAAGTACTCCTTCTTCGTCCTAGCAGTGGTGCCAGTTAAGGGGTGAGAATAAACACCTCAGAGTGGCTCTCACATGGAAGCTAGCACTTTATTAAACTGCAAAAACAAGGGTAACTCATTGAGGAAAAAGGGAAGAACTAAAGACGGAACTACCATATCATCAAAAAAATGCAATTCGGATACCTACTTTAAACAGACGTATAGGATAGTATGTGTGATCTGTGATGTCCTCTCCATCAAAGTTTTGACATCCATGATGTCAAGGGAGAGCTGTCCCTCACCATCTTCCATATTCACGAAGACAAAAATGCCCCTCTGCAAGCTCCTTAGTATCTCGAGGTTGATTGACTCCAACTCTTCTGTTTCTTTGATGTACTGTTCGTGAGATTCTTTGGGTTCGATTTTACTTTTTGATCCTTGTCTTTTCTTGCCTTCTACTCTTCCTCCAATCTGGCGTCCTGTTCTGCCTTGGCTCTTGTGTTAATATCATGTGTAATATCTACAATTTTTATGTTTTATCCTGAGGAGCTCTTGCTGGTGGAATCATGAGGATGTTTTTCATTTTTGGGTCTGTAATCTCTGCAAGGTGTAGAAGCTTCTCATACCTCCACATAAGCCTCTTCAGTGTCTCACTACTATTATTGGGAATTATAGTCATCCTATGTGCGTGGGCAGGAAGGTACTTCAAACTTTCCACCCCCAAAGAGGCAGCAAGGACCAATTAAGAATCAAGATGCAGGAAGATTCCAAAGTGAAGGAAGATCCTTCCCACAGAATACTTTCTCAGGGGGACCATCTATTTTAAGGATGCAGAACAATGAGACCAGAAGTGAGAACCGGTGTTTTGGATGCCAAGGTTTTGGTCATCAGTTAAAAGACTGCCCAACTCCTGCCATGTCAAGGGGACAGGGAAGTCTAGGACCCCGAATTCAGAGACCAATTCCTTCATACCAGTCTAATCAGGGTCCGTCTCGCCCAAACCAGGATAACCCTAGAAGAACTCCAAATCAACCATCTGTCTCTACCCAGAGTAACCTCAGAACTCCTTTCCAGAATAGGGGCAACCAAAGAGAAATAATTCCACCTCAGACTGCAGCAGCCAGAGCAGTCACAATTGCAGAAGAAGTAGAAGAGGAAAGAAGGGCAGATCCTTACTGCAATTGAAAAAAAAAAAAAAAACCAAGGGCTTAACCGACAATTCTCAAGTCATCCATAATCCAGCAGAATACCAGGGAAAAATCGACCGTCCACTTCCAAGGCGTAACGTTGAATGTGATTGAAGAAGAAAAAGATGATGAAAGAGAGCATACTCCACCTGCGAGATGAGGACATCTCGCGTTTTTTAAGTGGGGTAGAATGTAAGATTCCTCCCCCAACCCCTTTTTGATGTCTAGTATCTTCCCCTGTGATCAATCCCTCTTCAGAAATATAAAGGCCTTGTTCTAACTGTTTTAGCCTAGAGAGAGAAAAATATGCTAGAGAGAGAATATTCAGATTATGAATATTTTTTGATAGAAAATTAACTCATCTTATTAAAATAAGTTCCCTTGAAATAGAAATTCAAAAAGAATTTTCCAATGTGCAATTGGAATTAATTGGAAATAAGTATAAAGAACCTTAGTCTAAGGGTCTAGATTTTCAGAAATTTTTAGATTATGGTCCAATTAAGGTTCCTATGGGCCAATAGCATCAATCCATGTGTAGGGAGGAGATAAATCCAATTTGTAAAAGAAGATACCCAAAAATGAGTAAATGCTCACATAAGATGAAGAGTTGAAAATGTACAAGATTTATTAGTAAAAAAACTATGAGCAATATTAAAAATATGAGATATTTTGGGTATCCAAAAATGAGTAAATGCTCACATAAGATGAAGAGTTGAAAATGTACAAGGTTTATTAGTAAATAAACACATATGTAAGGAAGGGGAGTTCTTTAAAGGAGGTGCATATTTCACATAAGATGAAGAGTTGAAAATGTACAAGGTTTATTAGTAAATAAACACATATGTAAGGAAGGGGAGTTCTTTAAAGGAGGTGCATATTTCACATAAGATGAAGAGTTGAAAATGTACAAGGTTTATTAGTAAAAAAACTATGACACATATGTAAGGAAGAGGAGTTCTTTAAAGGAGGTGCATATTTCACATAAGATGAAGAGTTGAAAATGTACAAGGTTTATTAGTAAAAAACTATGAGCAATAAAATTTTGACACATATGTAAGGAAGGGGAATTCTTTAAAGGAGGTGCATATTTCACATGCTTGAATGAGTTTTAAACTCAAAAATAATGTGATATTTTTATCTCTCATCTCTCTTGAACCAAACCAAATCAAAATGGAACCAAACCGAATCAAAAAGTAACCAAACTAGGTCCAAATCTAGTCCAAATTCAACCAAACTGACTTGGAAAATTCTAGAATCAGTTTGTTTGGTTAGGAGCTAAAATTTTCCTATAAATAGAAGCCTCCCCTTGTTGAAAAAAAATATAGTCTCTTATGCTTTGTTACTCTACTCCACCTAAGCCAAAATATATAGTCTCTTATGCTTTGTTACTCTACTCCACCTAAGCCAAAATATATAGTCTCTTATGCTTTGTTACTCTACTCCACCTAAGCCAAAATATATAGTCTCTTATGCTTGTTACTCTACTCCACCTAAGCCAAATTAGATAGAGTCTTATGCTTGTTACTCTACTCCACCTAAGCCAAAATATAGAGTGTCTTATGCATTGTTACTCTACTCTACCTAAGCCAAGAGTTGTGAATTCTTTAATAATTCACTAGTTTTTGATACTTCTCTCTTTCTTCAATCCCCATTGGTGGCTCCATCAACATACTAAACCAATTGATTGGTTGGGGGCCTCTACCGTGAATAAAGAATCAAGCAAATTATAAGGTAAGTATATTGAATTTTGATCTTTCTATATTTTCTCAATGATTCTCTCTTCTCAACCCCTCTCAAGCTTGAGAAGTTTAATTGGTATGGTTTTTTAAATGCTATTGAAGTTAATTGGTGAATAGTAGTGAAGAGTTACATAATTTAATAAATGCTATAGAAGTTAATTTCCATTTATGTCTAAATTCTAATGATTTTTATGTAATTTCGCTCTCTCACTCAAGAAATGGTCATACTCATGAACCATTCTCAATCCAAATGAAGCTTTTCATAAAGCCTTTTCTTAATCCAAGATTAAGCTATGCTTGAGGCCAAATTAATGGCTTTTTGCTATGCTTTTAGTTTATGCACATTGATGATTCAATCCATTATGGATTGATGACCCAATTAGAGACCATTCTAATTGTTTTCTTAATGATCCAATTAGAGACCATTATGGATTGATGATCCAATTAGAGACCATTCTAATTATTTCTTCAATAATGAGCTTTATCCCTTAGAAAAAAAATTGAGATTTATCAGTCATAGTAGCGGAGCTATGGCAAATTTTTTATAGAAATTACGCATAAAATAAATTCATTCAAAGTATAAAAAGAGGAATTCCTACCATATTCTAGGAACTATCATCCTAGATTAATTAAAAGAATTTTATTATGCATGGAGATGTGGATGTATACATGTAGATGTAGATGTATAGATGTAGATGTGGATGTGGAGGTGGATGGATGCATGTAGATGTAGATGTATAGATGTAGATGGGAATGGAGATATGGATGTATGCATGTAGATGTAGTTGTGAATGGAGATGTATATGTATACATGTAGATGTAGATGTATAGATGTAGATGTGGATGTGGATGGGGGTGTATGCATGTAGATATAGGTGTATAGACGTAGATGTGGATGTAGAGGTGGATGTATGCATGTAGATGTAGATGTATAGATGTGGATGTGAATGTGGAGTGGATGTATGCATGTAGATGTAGATGTATGGAGGTGAATGTGAATGTGGATGTGGATGTATGCATAGGGATGTAGATGTATACATGTAGATGTGAATGTACGCATATAGTTGTGGATGTATGGATGTGAATATACGATTGTGATGTGTGGGAATCTGAAGTGATGAGATGGAAATGATGTGATGGGATGAGTATACATATAAATGGAATATGGAATAAGTAATGTAGATTGAGGAGGGATAATGTGGAAAAATGAAAGTTAAAATAGAAATTGTATTGTAAACTGTTTGTAAATGCTGTTTGTAAATGCTGTCTGTAAATGATTGTTTTATGTCAAGAATGCTGGGGGGAGCATTTTGACCGTCTTGTGATTAAGGTCGTGATGAGAAAGTTGCAACTGCTGACGGGGAGTCAATGAAGGACGTCTCGCGTAGCAAGGTCGGCCGAGGTCTTGACCAGCCTCGGTGCGATTAAAATGGTGAGCTTCCGGTACGGTGGATGAGGGGCCAAGGAAGCGGCCTATGCGTGAAGCGCTAGGTTACCTGCGAAGGATCCTAGAGGGTACTGACCATATGGTGCTCGGGCTCTGGGTCGCCTAGGATACCCACGCGTGCGTCGAGGAAGATATTGGAACAGAGTTGGAGTTGTTTTTTGAAATCGAGCATGGATCTGGTTGATTGACCTTGCTGGTCTTCAATGGATGAGTCCATGGCTCCTTATATGGATCTGTTGGTTGATCTTGCTGATCTTCAACGAGAGTCCATCATGTTAAGTGATTATATTGCCAAGTATTATGGGCTAGGAACTATCGAAACGGCTCCTGAGCGTTCTAGTTGCCAATGATGCCATAGATACTCTGATGAAGGAATGATAGGAAATTAATAATCAATTGGATAAATTGGAAGATGGTGATCAATGATACTATGGTTTTATTAAAGGATTGTTTTAAACTGGTTGAAAAAGGCAATTTCATATTGGGTGTGTGAGTGGTGTGACTAGTTTTATTTTGCATGAACATCCGGCTAGGGGGCCTTGGAACTCTTTTCCTTGGTACCCGGGACAAAACCTAACCAAATTTTTAATTGGATCCCATCACTACAGTGGTTGGGCGGTTGGCTAATCCATGGGATTGGATGGGGTTAGGCTGGACTGATGGATCCGTAAATCGAGACTCAAACTTTTGTTTTTACGATAGAAAAAAAAAATCCCGGACAGAAACTGTTCTATGGATAGGAATCAACGGCTGTGCCTCTTGAATGGGGAAAAAAGCGTTGATCCCAATGATCCAAGTGCAAGTTTCTTCCTTGAACTGACTAAGTATCTTATAGATGTAATCGGATCATCTCGATCAGAAATGATCTTGACTACGTTAGAGTAAAAAGTTATCCTGGTGGAATCGCCCGTGCTTTCCGGTAGAGGAAGTTTTTCCGGGTTCGGTTTTGGAACAACCGACGGATTAGTCTCTTATCCAGATATCCGTGGGCGAGGCCCCGAGTGTGGGACCCCTGTCCCGCGCGAGAAGCGCTACTTCCGCTGCCAGTACCCCGAATCCGTTGCTCGGTGGGAACAGGGATCTTACAGTTGGTATCAGAGCATTTGGTTTAATAAAGATCAACTGAGAAGACAAATATGTCAAAAATTTCTCAAGAAACACAAAAAGGTTATAATTGTGTGATATAATTCATACAATTTGATATTCAAACTGAAACTCGTAATTTTGGTAATTGGGTCTTCAGATGGAAGTACCGCAATTATATAGAAACCCTGACTTGCTTGAGGCCTAGACATGATAGTATTTACCTTATAATTCCAAGGGCCGTGATTACCCGTATATACCGAGAGTATACTGCAGCTCTTTACTGACAGTATATACGAGTAAATCTAAGACTTGAAATTATAAGCGTTAATGCTATCTAGATGATGATTTCGAATGTGATTGATATGATTTTTAATTCTGTTTGAGAATTGATGAATTGATTTGGATGCTGATTGAAAATGCTGATTGAAAAATGTTGATTTTTAAAAATTAGTTGAAATATAATGAAACCTCAATGAGGGGGAATGGGACGAGTCCCTGTGATGATATTCATAACTAGAATGATGATAATGAATTCAGCCAATCACTATGAGGTTAGTGGGTTGTGCTGTTAGATTGCTACTGTTAATACTTGACCGGTAGATCAAGTTAAGGGATGTCAAATTGAGAACTAGCTTAACTAAAATTCCCGTAGAGGAATGTTCAGAAGGGAATTTTTCGGTCTAATGGACCATTATCGTGTTAAAGTTATGAATGATATGATCTGAATGAATTGTTATTTAATGATGAGTTCTATATAAGGGATAATTATCCCAGTGTTCTGTTGGGTTGACCAGAATATAAGCAACCCCAGAATAAAAATTGGATCTTAAGAAAAAGAGTTATCCTCTACCTTGCGAGATGAGGACATCTCGTACTTTTTTAAGTGGGGTAGAATGTAAAATTTCTCCCCAGTTATTGAAGTATTCAAAAATAAGAATCTCCCTTCTGATCTTTTAACTATTCTCCCTCTAATATATAAATTTTGACAGAATCATGAGACGAGGAAACCGTAGCCGTCAGCAGCTAGACCCTGTCTCTGAAGATAACGAACTTGACCCTGATGTTCGCAAGGCTCTTCATAGGACTCAGCCATGACCCTTCAAAGGAGAAGGGGAGAACCTGGGTGAGGCTGTGGAGAAATGGGTGGAAGCCATGGAAGAGTATTTTGACGTCACAGGTTATAATGAGTTGAGCAAAATGGCTCTTGGCCGGTTGAAAATAGTGGAAACAGCCAGGGTAGCATGGAGGAACCATTGTGACACCAATCGTCTGGACAGAAATACTCAATCCTGGAATGATCTAAAAACCTATCTAAGAAAGAGATTTTGTCCCCCTGGATTTTTGGAAACCAAAATGAACGAATTTTTAGAACTAAAGCAGGAGAACAAAACCATTGAAGAATATCACCAGGCCTTTGCTCTTCTACTCAAATACTCACCACCTCTAGATGAAGAACAGCTCATGGCCAGGTTCATTCGGGGAATGAACGAACCCTTAGACACATTGGTCAAAAATGCCAAACCAGTGTCCATGGCTGAAGCAGTAAAAATGGCAAAGGATTTTGCCAAGGCCTTTGTAGTAAAGGTCTCGCCAAAGCCTGCACCCTCTAACTTTAAAAGATTCCAAGCCCAGGAAGGTACTTCAAACTTTCCACCCCCAAAGAGGCAGCAAGGACCAATTCAGAATCAAGATGCAGGAAGATTCCAAAGTGAAGGAAGATCCTTCCCACAGAATACTTTCTCAGGGGGACCATCTATTTTAAGGATGCAGAACAATGAGACCAGAAGTGAGAACCGGTGTTTTGGATGCCAAGGTTTTGGTCATCAGTTAAAAGATTGCCCAACTCCTGCCATGTCAAGGGGACAGGGAAGTCTAGGACCCCGAATTCAGAGACCAATTCCTTCATACCAGTCTAATCAGGGTCCGTCTCGCCCAAACCAGGATAACCCCAGAAGAACTCCAAATCAACCATCTGCCTCTACCCAGAGTAACCTCAGAACTCCTTTCCAGAATAGGGGCAACCAAAGAGAAATAATTCCACCTCAGACTGCAGCAGCCAGAGCAGTCACAATTGCAGAAGAAGTAGAAGAGGAAAGAAGGGCAGATCCTTACTGCAATTGAAAAAAAAAAAAAAACCAAGGGCTTAACCGACAATTCTCAAGTCATCCATAATCCAGCAGAATACCAGGGAAAAATCGACCGTCCACTTCCAAGGCGTAACGTTGAATGTGATTGAAGAAGAAAAAGATGATGAAAGAGAGCATACTCCACCTGCGAGATGAGGACATCTCGCGTTTTTTAAGTGGGGTAGAATGTAAGATTCCTCCCCCAACCCCTTTTTGATGTCTAGTATCTTCCCCTGTAATCAATCCCTCTTCAGAAATATAAAGGCCTTGTTCTAACTGTTTTAGCCTAGAGAGAGAAAAATATGCTAGAGAGAGAATATTCAGATTATGAATATTTTTTGATAGAAAATTAACTCATCTTATTAAAATAAGTTCCCCTGAAATAGAAATTCAAAAAGAATTTTCCAATGTGCAATTGGAATTAATTGGAAATAAGTATAAAGAACCTTAGTCTAAGGGTCTAGATTTTCAGAAATTTTTAGATTATGGTCCAATTAAGGTTCCTATGGGCCAATAGCATCAATCCATGTGTAGGGAGGAGATAAATCCAATTTGTAAAAGAAGATACCCAAAAATGAGTAAATGCTCACATAAGATGAAGAGTTGAAAATGTACAAGATTTATTAGTAAAAAAACTATGAGCAATATTAAAAATATGAGATATTTTGGGTATCCAAAAATGAGTAAATGCTCACATAAGATGAAGAGTTGAAAATGTACAAGGTTTATTAGTAAATAAACACATATGTAAGGAAGGGGAGTTCTTTAAAGGAGGTGCATATTTCACATAAGATGAAGAGTTGAAAATGTACAAGGTTTATTAGTAAATAAACACATATGTAAGGAAGGGGAGTTCTTTAAAGGAGGTGCATATTTCACATAAGATGAAGAGTTGAAAATGTACAAGGTTTATTAGTAAAAAAACTATGACACATATGTAAGGAAGAGGAGTTCTTTAAAGGAGGTGCATATTTCACATAAGATGAAGAGTTGAAAATGTACAAGGTTTATTAGTAAAAAACTATGAGCAATAAAATTTTGACACATATGTAAGGAAGGGGAATTCTTTAAAGGAGGTGCATATTTCACATGCTTGAATGAGTTTTAAACTCAAAAATAATGTGATATTTTTATCTCTCATCTCTCTTGAACCAAACCAAATCAAAATGGAACCAAACCGAATCAAAATGGAACCAAACTAGGTCCAAATCTAGTCCAAATTCAACCAAACTGACTTGGAAAATTCTAGAATCAGTTTGTTTGGTTAGGAGCTAAAATTTTCCTATAAATAGAAGCCTCCCCTTGTTGAAAAAAAATATAGTCTCTTATGCTTTGTTACTCTACTCCACCTAAGCCAAAATATATAGTCTCTTATGCTTTGTTACTCTACTCCACCTAAGCCAAAATATATAGTCTCTTATGCTTTGTTACTCTACTCCACCTAAGCCAAAATATATAGTCTCTTATGCTTGTTACTCTACTCCACCTAAGCCAAATTAGATAGAGTCTTATGCTTGTTACTCTACTCCACCTAAGCCAAAATATAGAGTGTCTTATGCATTGTTACTCTACTCTACCTAAGCCAAGAGTTGTGAATTCTTTAATAATTCACTAGTTTTTGATACTTCTCTCTTTCTTCAATCCCCATTGGTGGCTCCATCAACATACTAAACCAATTGATTGGTTGGGGGCCTCTACCGTGAATAAAGAATCAAGCAAATTATAAGGTAAGTATATTGAATTTTGATCTTTCTATATTTTCTCAATGATTCTCTCTTCTCAACCCCTCTCAAGCTTGAGAAGTTTAATTGGTATGGTTTTTTAAATGCTATTGAAGTTAATTGGTGAATACTAGTGAAGAGTTACATAATTTAATAAATGCTATAGAAGTTAATTTCCATTTATGTCTAAATTCTAATGATTTTTATGTAATTTTGCTCTCTCACTCAAGAAATGGTCATACTCATGAACCATTCTCAATCCAAATGAAGCTTTTCATAAAGCCTTTCCTTAATCCAAGATTAAGCTATGCTTGAGGCCAAATTAATGGCTTTTTGCTATGCTTTTAGTTTATGCACATTGATGATTCAATCCATTATGGATTGATGACCCAATTAGAGACCATTCTAATTGTTTTCTTAATGATCCAATTAGAGACCATTATGGATTGATGATCCAATTAGAGACCATTCTAATTATTTCTTTAATAATGAGCTTTATCCCTTAGAAAAAAAATTGAGATTTATCAGTCATAGTAGCGGAGCTATGGCAAATTTTTTATAGAAATTACGCATAAAATAAATTCATTCAAAGTATAAAAAGAGGAATTCCTACCATATTCTAGGAACTATCATCCTAGATTAATTAAAAGAATTTTATTATGCATGGAGATGTGGATGTATACATGTAGATGTAGATGTATAGATGTAGATGTGGATGTGGAGGTGGATGGATGCATGTAGATGTAGATGTATAGATGTAGATGGGAATGGAGATATGGATGTATGCATGTAGATGTAGTTGTGAATGGAGATGTATATGTATACATGTAGATGTAGATGTATAGATGTAGATGTGGATGTGGATGGGGATGTATGCATGTAGATGTAGAGGTATAGATGTAGATGTGAATGGAGATGTGGATGTATACATGTAGATGTAGATGTATAGATGTAGATGTGGATGTGGAGGTGGATGGATGCATGTAGATGTAGATGTATAGATGTAGATGGGAATGGAGATATGGATGTATGCATGTAGATGTAGTTGTGAATGGAGATGTATATGTATACATGTAGATGTAGATGTATAGATGTAGATGTGGATGTGGATGGGGGTGTATGCATGTAGATATAGGTGTATAGACGTAGATGTGGATGTAGAGGTGGATGTATGCATGTAGATGTAGATGTATAGATGTGGATGTGAATGTGGAGTGGATGTATGCATGTAGATGTAGATGTATGGAGGTGAATGTGAATGTGGATGTGGATGTATGCATAGGGATGTAGATGTATACATGTAGATGTGAATGTACGCATATAGTTGTGGATGTATGGATGTGAATATACGATTGTGATGTGAGGGAATCTGAAGTGATGAGATGGAAATGATGTGATGGGATGAGTATACATATAAATGGAATATGGAATAAGTAATGTAGATTGAGGAGGGATAATGTGGAAAAATGAAAGTTAAAATAGAAATTGTATTGTAAACTGTTTGTAAATGCTGTTTGTAAATGCTGTCTGTAAATGATTGTTTTATGTCAAGAATGCTGGGGGGAGCATTTTGACCGTCTTGTGATTAAGGTCGTGATGAGAAAGTTGCAACTGCTGACGGGGAGTCAATGAAGGACGTCTCGCGTAGCAAGGTCGGCCGAGGTCTTGACCAGCCTCGGTGCGATTAAAATGGTGAGCTTCCGGTACGGTGGATGAGGGGCCAAGGAAGCGGCCTATGCGTGAAGCGCTAGGTTACCTGCGAAGGATCCTAGAGGGTGCTGACCATACGGTGCTCGGGCTCTGGGTCGCCTAGGATACCCACGCGTGCGTCGAGGAAGATATTGGAACAGAGTTGGAGTTGTTTTCTGAAATCGAGCATGGATCTGGTTGATTGACCTTGCTGGTCTTCAATGGATGAGTCCACGGCTCCTTATATGGATCTGTTGGTTGATCTTGCTGATCTTCAACGAGAGTCCATCATGTTAAGTGATTATATTGCCAAGTATTATGGGCTAGGAACTATCGAAACGGCTCCTGAGCGTTCTAGTTGCCAATGATGCCATAGATACTCTGATGAAGGAATGATGGGAAATTAATAATCAATTGGATAAATTGGAAGATGGTGATCAATGATACTATGGTTTTATTAAAGGATTGTTTTAAACTGGTTGAAAAAGGCAATTTCATATTGGGTGTGTGAGTGGTGTGACTAGTTTTATTTTGCATGAACATCCGGCTAGGGGGCCTTGGAACTCTTTTCCTTGGTACCCGGGACAAAACCTAACCAAATTTTTAATTGGATCCCATCACTACAGTGGTTGGGTGGTTGGCTAATCCATGGGATTGGATGGGGTTAGGCTGGACTGATGGATCCGTAAATCGAGACTCAAACTTTTGTTTTTACGATAGAAAAAAAAAAAATCCCGGACAGAAACTGTTCTATGGATAGGAATCAACGGCTGTGCCTCTTGAATGGGGAAAAAAGCGTTGATCCCAATGATCCAAGTGCAAGTTTCTTCCTTGAACTGACTAAGTATCTTATAGATGTAATCGGATCATCTCGATCAGAAATGATCTTGACTACGTTAGAGTAAAAAGTTATCCTGGTGGAATCGCCCGTGCTTTCCGGTAGAGGAAGTTTTTCCGGGTTCGGTTTTGGAACAACCGACGGATTAGTCTCTTATCCAGATATCCGTGGTGGGCGAGGCCCCGAGTGTGGGACCCCTGTCCCGCGCGAGAAGCGCTACTTCCGCTGCCAGTACCCCGAATCCGTTGCTCGGTGGGAACAGGGATCTTACACTATATGTCCAGTGCGATTTGGCGTGATATCAAACAAGTGTTAGACATGCAAGTGCCATATCATGCCAAACCACAAAATACCTCTCTCTCTCTCTCTCTCTCTCTCTCTCTGTTTTTGTGTGTGTGTGTGTGTGTGTATTTGTGGATGTCATGTAACTGTATATGTGTGTGTGTATGTGTTTGCGGTTTGGCACGAGAGAGCTCTTCAGTTTGGCTTCAAAGCACCTTATCGTGCCAAATCGCAAAAAACATCGCACTATCTCTGTCTCTCTCTCTGTCTCTGTCTCTCTCTCTGTCTCTGTCTCTCTCTCTCTCTCTCTCTCTCTCTCTCTCTCTCTCTCTCTCTCTCTCTCTCTCTCTCTCTCTCTCTCTCCCGCTTCCCCTCCCCCCCTTTGCTTCTGCACCTCCCTGCCTTGCCCCCCTTTGCCTCTGTGCCGCCCTGCCCTGTTTTGCTTGTGCTGCCCTGCCCCCCTTCGCTTTTGCCACCCCGCCCTGCCTCTCTCTCTTTGCTTTTCGCCCGCTCAACCCGCTTCCCCTCCCCCCCTTCGCTTTCTGCGCCGCCCTGCCCTTCCCTGCTCTCTCTCTCTCCCCATCTCCCTTTTCGCTATTGGACAGAGTTTTCCGTGCCGAAAACGCGTTTCGGGCACGTTAGGACCCAAAAAGCAGGCGATTTCGAGCACTGCGGGTAAGTCATCGCTCGATTCTATGCGGAACTCTGTTTTAAGAACTGTAAGAAGACAGATTGGTTGGGTAGACATTGTGTGTGCTGCAAGGAGGTCAACAGTTGCCATTGGGTGTATGTATGCACATTGAGGTCACTCGTTTTGTGACATTTGAGTGTAGTACAGTACCACTGTAGAAAATACAACAGTTTGTGCAGGACAAACCAGAGTGCCGTTTCTGGTAAATTTGTGTGTCTGGCAAGATGTCAAATGATGGCATAAACCATATTGTTGTTGAGAAGCTTGATAAGAGCAACTTCCATGCTTGGAGGTTTAGGTTGACAAATTTCCTGATGGGAAAGGGTTAGTGGGACTACATAGAAGGTGAGCATGAAGAGGCACTGGAGATACCGGAGATCAATCCGACTGCTGGCAGATGTGAAAGAGTCCAAGGATTGGAACGAAGAAGCCAGAAAAGTTATATATTGGCCCTCTATCAGTATATAGGACAGACACATACAAGATGCCAAGTCTCCCAAGGAGGCGTGGGACACCTTGCTAAAACTCTATGGAACGAATACCAAGGCACGAAAGATACAGTTGAAGAATGAACTTCATTCTATGGAGAAAAAGAGTATGTCTGTGAATGACTATGCATTGAAGATCAAGGGTATTGTGGAATCCCTTGCATCTATTAGCATTTTAGTAGATGATGATAATGATAAGATGGAAGCCTGTCTACATGGTCTCGGGCCACTATACAAGGTGTTCAAGACGTCTATTCAGACTCGGGAAAACATTCCCAATTTCACAGATTTGGTGTCTATGTTGATTATAGAAGAGAAGAGCTTGGGTGAAGACCAACATCCTTCACAAAACAAAAATAGTTCAGAGCAAGAGGCCTTCTACACAAGTTCAGGAAGAGGACGAGGTAGAGGAGGCCATGTACGCAGCTAAGGAGGTGGCCGAATAAGTAATCAGAACTATGGCCATCAGCAACAACAACAACAGTCCCAGAATTCACAACAAACACAACAACAACACACAGGTGGAAGAGGCCAATTCAGAGGTAGGGGGAGTCAAAGAGGTTGTGGAAATTGGCAAAGGCAGTATAATGATACATGTGGATGATTTTACTGTGGTAAGCCTGGACATGTGCAGGCAGATTGTTATAAGAAGAAGGCTGACATGCAAAATGGGAAATTGCAGTAAAACAACTATGCATTCTCGAGCAAAAACAATGAGGATAATGAAAGGTTGTTTGTTATGCAGCATGTCGTTAATGCCATGTCTGAAAATGTTGAAGCAGCACATAAAGATGATGTATGGTACGTTGATTCAAGTGCTTCGAACCACATGACAAGTCATGGGGATTGGTTCAAGGAGATAAAAAACCTTGAAAGACCAGGTTTTGTGGAAACACAAGATGACACTGCTCATCCAATTGCCCATGTTGGTGGAGATGTGCCATTGTCTATGCAGGATGGCAAAGTGAAGTACCTTCTTGTAGATGTACTTCATGTTCTGAACATAACAAAGAGTCTCGTTTCAATTGGCCAGATGATTGAGCATAGTTTGTAGGTTCGGTTTAATCCTGATGAGTGTTATGTTGAAGACTTTAAAGACACGTGCAGGTTGGTTGCAAAAGGTAACATAGTGGACAGAATGTTTACATTGAATGTAAACATGCTTGAAGTGAGTGCTGCAATGTTTGCAAATGGTTCAGGAATTGTTGCAGACACAGACATTTGGCATTAAAGAATTGGACATGTGAATGTGCAGAGAATGAAGTCTATGTAGACTAAAGGAATTAAGACAGGGTTGCCAAAGTTTAAAGTTGAAGGTATGTAGAAAATATGTGAAGCATACCAATTTGGAAAGCAAACAAAGCATGTATTTCCACGTGACAGAAATGTGAGCAGAAATGCACTAGATGTTGTGCATTCAGATGTATAGGGTCCTACGAAGACCATGTCTATGGGAGGCTACAGGTATTATATGACATTTATTGATGACCACACAAGGAAAGTGTGGGTATAGTCACGAAGGAGAAGAGTTAGGTGTTCACTCATTTTCAGAATTTTAGAGTTATGGTTGAAAAGCAAATAGGGAAACATGTAAAGTTCCTAAGGTCAGATGGAGGGGGAGAGTACTTCTCCAATGAGTTCTCTGAATTTTTGAAGAAGAATGGTATTCAGAGAC
This sequence comes from Cibotium barometz, assembly GCF_041138505.1. Taxonomy (NCBI): domain Eukaryota; kingdom Viridiplantae; phylum Streptophyta; class Polypodiopsida; order Cyatheales; family Cibotiaceae; genus Cibotium; species Cibotium barometz. Next base: position 8,470,625 of record NC_141057.1, on the reverse strand, counting down.
AGTTTGCATGCAGATACACTCCGTTTGCAGGTTGAAGAAAGCCTTGTATGGCTTAAAACAAGCACCAAGAGCATGGTTTGACAAGATTTTTGAATATCTTTTCACTATTGGATTTCATGTAGCCAATGCAGATTTCTCGCTGTATGTGAGACATAGTGATAGAGGGGTTGTGCTTGTGGTCATCAATGTAGATGACCTGATCATTACGGGGGACCATGATGCAGAGATCTTTGATATAAAGATCTTGCTTAGACAGAAGTTTAAGATGAAGGATCTGGGGGAGCTCAGATATTTCTTGGGCATTGAGGTGATTAGGTCACCACAAGGTATTGGATTACTGCAGAGACAGTATGGCTTGGACATGTCCAAATATGGTATGATAGGCTGTAAGCCTATCTCAATGTCATTGGATCAGAATGGCAAGTTGAGTGCAGATTCAGGAGAGATTTTGGAGGATCCTACTATTTATAGGTGCATAGTAGGAAGCTTGATCTACATGACGATCACCAGGCCAGATTTGAGCTATGCTATTGGGTTGGTGAGTGAGTTTATGCAGGTTCCTCGCAAGTCGCATTTGGATGCATTGAGATGCATACTGAGGTATGTGAGGTCTACTTTGCAATAAGGACTATTTTATGAAACTGGGACAGATATATGTGTACATGGGTACAGAGATGCTGATTGGGCTGGTAGTATCTCAGATAGAAGATCTACTAGTGGCTTCATGTTTTCTTTGGGGAGTGCTGCTGTGACTTGGAGCAGCAAGAAGCAGCCTACGGTTGCTCTATCCAGTACACAGAGGCCGAGTACAGAGGTGCTGCTATGGCAGCATGTGAGGTAGCTTGGTTGAGAAAGCTACTTGTAAATTTGGGTCTATAAATGGATAGACAAGTTGTCATTTTCTGTGACAACATTAGCAATATACAGTTGGTCAGGAACCCATTTTTTCATGCTCGGACGAAGCATATAGAGGTCCACTACCATTTTGTCAAAGAGAAGGTTTGGCGCAGGAGACATTGACCTTGTTTATGTCAGCACACAGGATCAGGTTGCTGACATCTTCACCAAAGCATTGGGTACAGAGAAGCTCCGCAGATTCAAGACTTCGCTTGGTGTACATGAGATGGAGTTGAGCTCGAGGGGGAGTGTTGAGATATCGAGCTCATCTACTAGTGAGGCGGTGGACACTGATGACCCGCCTGGGGGATAGGCCCCACACTTACACCACTGGTATGGTTGGTGAGATCATGGGTGATATGCGGCCAGTGGGATGACAGGCTGTGTGACAGCCATTCTAGAGACTAGCATAGTTATAACGCCAGTTCATTTAGTTGGGTTCATACTATAGAGAACCCTAGTATGTATTTGGTTGAGTACCTTTTCATATGGTGTGTACTCTTATCTTTGTATATGGTGTGTTGAGTGTTGTGTGAAGAAGTAGAAGATTTTTAGCCTCTCACCTTGTGTGTTCTCTTTTAGGGTTTTGTGAGTGTGTGTGTGCTGCAAGAGCTCAAGCTCTCTTCTCCCCTGCATCTTTTCAATTATGCATGTATGCAAGATGCTAGCTCATGGCGTGTAATGGTTGTGCAAAAAAATGGGGGCCATGGAGGTTATTTATAGGCCATGTAGATTAAAGAAAGGGGGGTCCAGAGCCCCCATAGCGTAGAGTCTGTGTGGGGGCTATGGGGCCCCCTTTCTTTAATAAGCTACAAGTGACTAGTGCTTCCTCATCATATAACCATGGGAAAAACAGGGGGGACGCTAAAGCTCCCATAGACTCTGTGCATAGAGAAAGTAAGAAATAATATATGCATGAAGGGAAGTGCTACAAATGTGGAAGCAAAGACCACATATCTTCTTAGTTCTTGGATAAAGGTTAAGTGCAAGAAGGATAGATCCCTATGAAGTTGTTTCTCAATGCATTTGTAAATAAGACATTATAATGCCAGAGCTGCCTTCTATTATGCATAAGAGACCGTAAGCATAATGTAGATGCCGCATTTCATGGCATACTATTCCAGTGTTGTAAGACTCATTCAAGCCTAATAAAATCATGAATACAGTCATCCTTCGTGGTGTTATGTACTTGGCTAAGAAGTTTTAAGTTTTGATTAGCAATGTCTATTCAAAACCATCAAGTCCTTCCTCATCATGCAGCCATGGCAAAAAAAGGGGGGCCGGAGAGCCCCCGTAGACTCAAGTCCTTCCTCATCATGCAGCCATGGCAAAAAAAGGGGGGGCCTGAGAGCCCTCGTAGACTCTGCGCTAGCACAGAGTCTACGGGCTCTTGGGCCCCCCTTTTTTTCGCTAGCACAGAGTCTACGGGCTCTTGGGCCCCCCTTTTTTCTGCCATGGCTACACCACCATAGCCATGGATCATACATTGCAAGGATCATATCCTAGCATGTGTTGCTTGAGCTTCACGGCCTTCAAGGTCATGCAAGAATCTAACACCAAGTGCTTTCTCCATGCTTGCAGCCATGGGCAAAAAAGGGGGGCCCTAGAGCCCCACAGACTCTCCACTGGGCCCCCCCTTTTTTTGCCCATGGATGCAAGCGTAGAGAGAAGGCACAACCTCAGTATGCCCATGGTTGTAAGTGGAGAGAGAAGGTAGAAACTCATTATGCCCATGGCTACAAGCACAGAGAGAAGGCAGAAGCTACATCTGTTCAAAACAAGGCAAAAGGATCATATCCTCATTATGCAACCATGGCAAAAAGGGGGGGCCCAAGAGCCCCTATAGACTCTAGCACAGAGTCTGCAGGGGCTCTCAGGCCCCCCATCTAGCGTAGAGTCTATGGGGGCTCTGGGGCCCCCCATTGTTTTTCCATGGCTACACCACCATAGCCATGGACAAAGTCTACAGGGACTTGTTTTGTCCCCCTTTTTTTGGCCACATTAGGACATTTTGGAAGTCATTCGTAGGGCCTTTTAGTAGAGAGAGAAAAATGAGTGCATCCAATCAGGAGGGAAGAAGGCAATGTTACGTTGAAAAATGGGTGCATCCAATCAGGAGGGAAGAAGGCAATGTTACGTTGAAAAATGGGTTATTTCTTTTTTCTAAATCCAAAAACTCTTCTTTCTCACGTCAAAATGTACTCTACTTACACTTGATAGTCACTTTTCACACCCGAATGCTTTAAACACACCTACACTCTTGTAGGGAGGGAAACTTCTATTCAAATCCATGTATTAAATACACTTTTTTTTTGCAAAGGAGGGAAAATTCCCCCCCTTCTCAAACTTCCTCTTGGCCTTAAATAATATCTCACGCTCTTTTCATTTCCTCTACCTTCTGCTGCACTCCATTTTCCGAAGCTTCAGGCTTTTGTACTCCATTCCTTCTTGAAAAGATGGGTAGCAAATCTCGTTTTATATCATCCCGATTTTGCCCCATTAATGCCATCATAGATGATTCAATTCCAAGGGCAAGGAGACAAAGATCATCAATGTTTGCTATACTTGTATCCAACTCTCTCAATGCGCAAAATCAGTAGAGTGAAGTTCTAATCCCCAAGGGCACATGGGTCCTTATGCAATAAAGGAAGAAAAGAAAGACAAGCAACAAGAATACATTTAGGGCGTCATGGAAAGGAAGAGTAAAAGACGTCAAGATAGACTGGAAGGACAACCATCAAGGAAGTCCTAGTGCAACATATATATATATGCATAATGAGCTTGTGCTTGAGAATCTAGATGACATAAAGTTTCCCTCGCATCATAGACAAAACTGTGAGTAAATCTATCGCTTGTTGTCAATCTTTCATTTTCTCATAATGGTGTAATGAACTATGTAAACTATCCACGTCTATGGTTGCAGATGTGTACCCCTCATCATGTGAGGAGTGGGAGCCAGTTCAGTGCATCATTGGAATTATGAATGTGGTTTACGCACACATTGGTCGGCTACAGTATGAGGGAAGGAGCAATAAAAGCCTTGTAGATACATGAATCTTTTTCTATGATCATTTCTACCATTTGCTCAACAAAAAACACAATCATGGCCGCTTGGAAGAGCTACCTTTGCAAGATGAGTGGAACTACATGGATTGGCCTATCCCAGACCCCTTATTAGTAATGGAGTCAGCACACAAAGAGCAAGCTCTTCAAGGATGTGCAATGCTCCCTAACGAGGGAGCATTCTAACTCGTGTAGTAAAAATTATTGTTTACCTATCAATTACTATGTTTGTGGAACTTTTTAGCTTATTTCAGGTGAAGATGGCAAGAACCATGCTTGTCTGCAAAGATTTGGACACATTACTCTTAGCAAGACTTCTTGATGGGGGATGGCCGAGTAAAGTTTTTGACGATATCCATTGTAACATTGCACTAGAGATAGTAGTTGTGAAGTACATGATTGCAACTCAAACTTTTATCTTGTCCTTCTGGTATAGCAGGTCCCATTACATCAATGGAGAGTTAGCACCAATGGATCAAGAAGCCGCAAGTGCAATGGATGACAAAGTCATAGACATTGAAGTGATTGATGAAGCTTCAACACTGGTGACAATTATTTCTATACGAGGAAAATGTAATTTACAACAACTATACGGAAGGATATTGTCGAAGAATCCTTGCAAGACACGCCGATACACTTTAATTTCATTCACAATGGAAGAAAGGTCCTCCTTAGAAGGGAGCGACTAATACAATGTAAAGAATTGGGTAACATAGTCAAGATCATTCCTACTTGTTGACAATACCCACTCCAATGTACTGTTCTGACATAATTACTCAAGTCTATCTTATTAATGACACTCCTACTTGACATTAAAAATTTGAATGTACTCTTTTAATATAACTAATCAAGAGCCTTTTGTTCGATGCAGTACTTTCAAAAAACAATACAATGTATACTATTTTCCAAGACACATTACTTGAGTGAGAATAGAACAGTTGAAAACATTACATTACAAAAAAGGATTTCTCATTATATAATCTTGTACAGAGTCTTTTGATTTGTACAATCCATCTAAATATGGAATCAATTGTTCTTCCAAAAAAACATCATCCGCATTACCTTTGAAAGGAAAGGGTGATATCCATGTTCCCATGGGATTGTACAATCCATCTAAATATGGAATCAATTGTACTTCCAAAAAAACATCATCCGCATTACCTTTGAAAGGGTGATATCCATGTTCCCATGGGATTGTACATAGCCTTCTCAGGGGTATCATTAATTAATAATGTATTTGTGGGATTATATGGGTGTTGGATATCCATAGCGCTTCATAAGTAAGGGCACCCCAGGTTTGTTGGGATGAAAAACACATGGGTTAATGCAACAGTGCCTTTGGTCATATACAAAATACAATTCTGTTTCCTAAATCTTTGATTCTCTCAAAACTAGCATGACAAGATGCCTCAAATTATGCGTCATCATTGAGGACCATATGGCCGATCTAAAGTGCTTAGTTGCAAAGTTGATAAATTGATACAGTTTGGGGCCTTAGCATAACATGCATTTCTCCAACTTTGTAATTCTTTGTAGCACTTGGTCCGAAGCTCTTGGGGTGTCTTTTGAGCAACAATCCATTAACATCCAAGATAATAAGCCTCATCGATGTCTAGAACCATTATTGACATGATTATAATCAGCTTGAATATGATTGAAGCTTATAATGATTATAACTAGCTTGAATATGATTGAAGCTTATAATGATTATAAAATAAGCCTCATCGGTGTCTGGAACCATTATTGATATGATTATAATCAGCTTGAATATGATTGAAGCTTATAATCATTATTAAGGGACAAAAAAGCTAATAGAAACAATTCTTAAAATTGAGTTGGTTACATTACATCAAGTAAATTAGGCTTGAGATCTTCATCAAGCTTGGGATCCTCACTAGCCTTGGCATCCTCATCAGACTTAGGTTCTTCATTGTTTGCCTCCCTACTAGGTCCCGCCTCAGCCTCTGTAGTCTACTTCTCGTCGTCAAGTAAATTACATTACATCGAGAAAATTAGGCTTGGGATCTTCATCAAGCTTGGGATCCTCACTAGCCTTGGCATCCTCATCAGACTTAGATTCTTCAATGTTTGCCTCCCTACTAGGTCCCGCCTCAGCCTCTGCAGTTTGCTTCTCGTTTGTTTTCTCTTTAGACTTTGGCTCTACCTCATCAGCTTGCTCTACCTCATCAGTCTTGGGATGTTCAATGTTAACCTCCACATTAGACCTTGGCTTTGCCTCTATGTGCTCAGAGGGCTTTGCCTCGTCCCCTACAGCCTGAAGGAGCACCTCGACCTCTGCAAGATCGAGGAATTCCAGCTAGTTCTCCTCATATATCTCTGTGCTATTCTTTAGTATTAATCATATCATGGTCACTCTGTACTGCTCCACATAGCTACTATCATAATCTTATAATGCGGTCTCAAACAAAATTCACAATGTCAGACCACAAATCTAGCTAAATCAATGTCCACCCAATGATTCTTCCACTTACCTTGGACATGAAGGGATTCATCGAGAAGAGACTCTAGAGAATATAAGTTATGCATATATCATAGATCTCCCTCCATAGGAGTGTGAGTCTCCTTGCTTGGGCACTTGAACAGGCTTGACCTCTAATTTGTATAGATAATTGTCTCCATATAGGGAACCAAGAACATGAAGAAGCCTTTTTATACACCTACATAATAAATAAGCTTTCACAATAAGATACATTGCCAACTTCAAGGAGCCATAGATACGAGAGAAAGGTGCTTTGAATGTTTACTTATAGGCCTGACTTAGAAAGGTGCTTTGAATGTTTACTTACAGGCCTAACTCAGGATGTGATCTTAGTATTGAATTAAGAGTCCACATGATTCTCTTATCCAATTCTATAACGGCAAGGCTCCAATGGTTCTTGCAAAAGCAAAAATATCTAAAACTAAGGCGTCCAAGCTATCTATTAGATGTATATAACTAACAAGATAGAGGAGTAACATACCCTGATTCATATGAAAAAATTAATATGGTAACCTCCAAAATGTTCAAATAGGTGAACCACTTTTGAATCTCTTGCTGGGAAGTACTCCTTCTTCATCCTAGCAGTGGTGCCAATTGAGGGTTGAGAATAAACAACTCAAAGTGGCTCTCACGTGGAAGCTAGCACTTTATTAAACTGTAAAAACAAGGGTAACTCATTGAGGAAAAAGGGAAGAACTAAAGACGGAACTACCATATCATCAAAAAATGCAATTCGGATACCTACTTTAAACATACCTATAGGATAGTATTTGTGATCTGTGATGTCCTCTCCATCAAAGTTTTGATAGCTCTCCCTTGACATCCATGATGTCAAGGGAGAGCTGTCCCTCACCATCTTCCATATTCACAAAGACAAAAATGCCCCTCTGCAAGCTCCTTAGTATCTCGAGGTTGACTGACTCCAACTCTTCTGTTTTTTGATGTACTGTTCGTGAGATTCTTTGGGTTTGATTTTACTTTTTGATCCTTGTCTTTTCTTGCCTTCTACTCTTCCTCCCATCTAGCATCCTATTCTACCTTGGCTCTTGTGTTAATATCATGTGTAATATCTACAATTTTTATTTTATCCTGAGGAGCTCTTGCTGGTGGAATCATGAGGATGTTTTTCATTTTTGGGGCTGTAATGTAGAAGCTTCTCATACCTCCACGTAAGCCTCTTCAGTGTCTCACTACTATTATTGGGAATTATAGTCATCCTATGTGTGTGGGCACACACAACACATAGGTCATTGAAGTACTCTATGAGAAAGTCTTCATAGTAGCCTCCTGCAGACAGAGCAAGGCTTTCCTCTTCCACCTTACGAATAGGCTCTAGTTCTCACATATAGACCTAGACACCCGTTGGAACTGGAGCTTGGGAACACATAACTCCACAAAATTCTATGCCTTCTCGATCTCCTTCAGAATATAGAAGTTCTATGAGAATCTCCTTGTTCTAGCTTGCTTCAGAATATGAATACGTTTTCCTTTCCTTGGCTTCTTCTGAGAGGCAGCCTTTGTTGCCAATCCAGGCCCCTTACCCTGTCTCCTTGCAGTGGCCTTTGTTCTCGCCATGATCTACCAATCAGCTTGGTAGAAAGAGACATAAATCAACCTGTGTGTGTGTGTGTAAGTGTGTGTGTGTGTGTGTAAGTGTGTGTGTGTGTGTGTGCGTGCGCATGTGTATGTGTGTGTGTGTGTGTGTGTGTGTGTTTCTGTATGTCTAGTGCGATTTAGCATGATATCAACAAACAAGTGTTAGACGTGCAAGTGCCATATCGTGCCAAACCACAAAATACCTCTCTCTCTCTCTCTCTCTCTCTCTCTCTCTCTCTCTCTCTCTCTCTCTCTCTCTCTCTATTTTTGTGTGTGTGTGTGTATTTGTGGATGTCATGTAACTGTATATGTGTGTGTGTATGTGTTTGTGGTTTGGCACGAGAGAGCTCTTCAGTTTGGCTTCAAAGCGCCTTATTGCGCCAAATCTCAAAAAATGTCGCACACACACACACACACACACACTCTCTCTCTCTCTCTCCCCCACTTCCCCTCCCCCCCTTTGCTTCTGTGCCTCCCTGCCCCTTACTTCTGCGCTGCCCTGCCCCCTCGGGGGGGTCACTATATGTAAATCCTCTATATCACGTGCGTTCAAGGCCTATTTAAAAAGTCCCTTATCTGTGAATTTTTTAGTGAATATAATGTATCCTTTCCTATTTAAATCTGTAAATTTTTTTTAAAATACAATAAATAAATCCCCTCTGTAACTATATTTCTGTAAGTTTTAAATATTTAAAATGTCCTTCTGTTGAACCCACGTGATACTTACATATTTATACGAGTGACCCCCCCGAGCCTGCCCCCCTTGGCCTCTGTGCTGCCCTGCCCTATTTTTCTTTTGCTACCCTGCCCCCCTTCGCCCCTGTGCCGCCCTTCTCTGCTTCGCTTTTGCTGCCCCGCCCTGCCTCTCTCTCTTTGCTTTTCGCTCGCTCAACCCGCTTCCCCTCCCCCCCTTCGCTTTCTGCACCACCCCACCCTTCCCTGCTCTCTCTCTCTCCCCATCTCCCTCTTCGTTGTTCGCTCACTGAACCCGCTTCCTCTCCCCCCCTTCGTTTCTGCGCTGCCCTGCCCTACCCTACTCTCTCTCTCTCCCCCCTCTCTCTCTTCGCTATTTGACTACCTCTCTTCCCGCCTAGGTTGGCCTCCCTCCGCCTCCCTCTTCCCACCCACCCTTCCTCAGGCCCCCAAGGCAGCAACATAACTCTCTCTCTCTCTCTGCTGCTGAATCTCCTCTCTTTCCCTTTGCCCTACTTGACTTGAACCCCCCTCCCTGTTTTTGCTGCTATTTTGCGCTGGTGTCATGGATTAATTTTCAGTCCATTGGCTGTGGGAAGTTCTGCAGCAAAAAGTCATGGCCAAGACCGGGTTTAAAGAGGAGCTCGTGAAGGTGGAGGACAAGCTCGGCACAATTATCAAAGAAAAGAAAACAAGAAGATGGTCGACTCTTCCATTATCGCAATCATAAACCGCCTCTCCAAACTCGAGAAGGGATTTGACAAAATCCAAGAGCTCGAAGAGAGATCTTCCAAGCAAGAGGCTGAAATTTCAACCTTAAAGGAGGAACTAGTGGAGGCCAAATTGCATGCTGAAAGTCAAGTGACTGAAATCTCAGCCCTCAAAAAGGAGTTGGAAGCCACTTCAAAAAGCAAGCTTGAGGATGGAAAATTTCAGCCCTCCTTTATTGAAGAGTTGAATACCATCAAGGAACAAATGAGGATCATTCAAGAGAGGAGGAGGAGCAACATAAAGAGAAGACATCTTCATGGGTGGAGGTGATCACAAAGACACAAAAGAAGATGGACGAGGCGGAGAAATGGATCGAGGTCGCCAAGAAAGGGAAAGGTAAAGAATCGCCACCCATCCCCACTCCCACCATCATCAACATGACCCTTGAAGAGGAGCAAAGGAGGAAGACCCGGGCCTTACATGTACGAGTGTCCGGTCTAAAAGACCGTGATGATGCGGAAGGGGAAATCAAGGAGCTCTTCTCTATGATGGGCATTGAAGCCACGCACACAAAGGCATGGAGAGTGGGAAAGAAGAGAGAAGGTAGTGGCGAATCTTCTAAGGAGAGAGCATTATCATTTGTTTCCCCTCCATGGAAGCGAAGAAGGACTTCTTGAAGAGATGTCCTACACTCAAGAAGACGGGAATATTTCTTGGAGATGACCTCACACTCTCGCAACTTGCCCACACGAAAGAAGTTATGCCAGAGATAAGGGCAGCCCGAGAGAAAGGGAAAGTGGCCTTCTATAGAGATGGTAGAGTGGTGATTCTGGAGAGGCGCTCTTCATGACGACACGAGACCTATGGGACTACACTCAAAGTTGCTACTTGGAATTGTAATAGATCTCTACGCCTTGATGTAGGGGCTTTTGAGGATAGTTTCGCTGGGAGGGACATCATCTTCTACTGTGAGACGCATCATGCTCCTAGACAGTGAAAAGATGTAGGGGGGAAGAGAGCTTGAGCTCTTGCAAGCACACACACACACTCACAAAACCCTAATAGAGAACACACAAGGTGAGAGGCTGAAAATCTTCTTCTTCTCTACTCAACACTCAACACACCATATACAAGAATAAGAGTACACAATAATATGGAAGGTACTCAACCAATACATACACGGGTTCTCTATAGTGTGAACCCGACTAAATGAGCTGGCGCTATAACTATGCCAGTCTCTAGAATGGCTGTCACACAGCCTGTCATCCCACTGGCCGCGTATCACCCAAGATCTCACCAACCATGCCAGTGGTGTAAGTGTGGGGCCTATCCCCCAGGCAGGTCATCAGTGGCCACCGCCTCACTAGATGAGCTCGATATCTCAACACTCCCCCTCGAGCTCAACTCCATCTCATGTACACCAAGCGAAGCCCTGAATCTGCGGAGCTTCTCTGTACCCAATGCTTTGGTGAAGATGTCAGCTACTTGATCCTCTGTGCTGACATAAACAAGGTCAAGGTCTCCTGCCAAGACCTTCTCTCTGACGAAGTGGTAGTGAACCTCTATGTGCTTCGTACGAGCATGAAAGACTGGGTTCCTGGCCAACTGTATACTGCTAATGTTGTCACAGAAAATGACAACTTGTCTATCCACTGATAGACCCAAATCTGCAAGTAGCTTTCTCAACCAAGCTACCTCACATGCTGCCATAGCAGCTCCTCTGTACTCGGCCTCTGTACTCGATAGAGCAACCGTAGGCTGCTTCTTGCTGCTCCAAGTCACAGCAGCACTCCCCAAAGAAAACATGAATCCACTGGTAGATCGTCTATCTGAGATACTACCAGCCCAATCAGCATCTGTGTACCCATGTACACATATCTCTGTCCCAGTCTCATAGAATAGTCCACAATGCAAAGTAGACTTCACATACCTTAGTATGCGTCTCACTGCATCCAAATGCGGTTTCCGTGGAACCTGCATAAACTGACTCACCAACCCAACAGCATAGCTCAAATATGGTCTGGTGATCGTCATGTAGATCAAACTTCCTACTATGCGTCTGTACATAGTAGGATCCTCCAAGATCTCTCCTGAATCTGCACTCAACTTGCCATTCTGATCCAATGGCACAGAAATAGGCTTACAGCCTGTCATACCATACTTGGACAACATGTCCAAGCCATACTGTCTTTGCAGTAATCCAATACCATGTGGTGACCTAATCACCTCAATGCCCAAGAAATATCTGAGCTCCCCTAGATCCTTCATCTCAAACTTCTGTCTAAGCAAGATCTTTACATCAAAGATCTCTGCATCATGGTCCCCCGTAATGATCAAGTCATCTACATAGATGACAACAAGCACAACTCCTCTATCACCATGTCTCACATACAGCGAGAAATCTGCATTGGCTACATGAAAGCCAATAGTGATAAGATATTCAGAAATCTTGTCAGAGCATGCTCTTGGTGCTTGCTTTAAGCCATACAAGGCTTTCTTCAACCTGCAAACATACTCGGTGTTAAAACCCTAAGATCTCTCTAGATAATTGTTATGCATAAACATGCATAAATCGGGCATAAACTCAACCACACAACCACCCCCGAGCCCAAGGGATGCACACATGAATCATAAATTAAATACATCATACCTCTACCTTGATGTCCCATACTATCAAGAGGTATAACACAATCCAATAGCATATAGCTATAGTGTGAAATGGTAGGTGAGTAGATATGGACCTCTACACAAGAGACCATAGCATAAGCCTCCAAGCCTCCAAGCCCCCAAGCTCCCTTGAGTGTGCCCCATGCCCTTATTATATAGGAGGGCCCTCAAGTGACTCTTGACTTTCCATTTCTCATGTGTGACCCTTGGATGCCTGACCCTAACCTTAAACCTTAAGGTTAGTCCTAACCCATGCTCCACTAGAGCTTGTTCCCATGCTCCCATGCTCACAAGCCTAATGTGGGTTAGCCTCCTAGTATATGCACACATAATGTGTATATAACATAGCACACATAATGTACATATAACATACTTCCCCTCTCTCAAAACATTGCAATCTTGCAATGAAAAGAAGAAGAACTGTGCTGAACAATTTCAACCAACTCCCAAGTCGAATTCTTAATTTCCCTATCTTTCCACCTTATTTTAACCTCAGGGATTAGTCAACTACAAAGTTTCCTTTCCCTGAATTCAAGTACCTTATCAAGTTCATGTGGAACATAGGATAATTCATCGACTTCTGGGGAGTAACTGTGTCATCCTCACCTCCCAGTTTCCCTTTCAATCTATCGATATGAAAGACTAGATGAACTCTAACAATTGGAGATAGTTTTAGTTCATACGCAACCGTGCCAATCCGATATATAACTCGAAATGGACCACAATATTTAGGAGATAAATTCTAGCATTTTTCCATTGACAAAGTCTGAAAATCTTTAGGAACATTAAAATAAACCAACGCCTTTGGTTCAAAAGACCGAGATGAGTGTCCCCTATCAGCATAAAACCGTGCCCTATCATGAGCACTCCTGATAGAATCCCGAGCTTCGGTCAGAATTTCCTACATATCTCGCAAGAAATCCCTCGATGCATCAAGCTCGATGTCCTTAAGACTGACATCAATAGGTGCCCTGAGTTGATACCCATACATAAGTATGCACGGACTAAAATAATAGCCGTAAATTTAGAACTGTTATAGGCAAATTCCATCATTGGAAGATATTTCCCAATATGATGATTTTCTACAGACATGCACGAAGCATATCCTCTACAATCTGATTCATACACTCTGTTTGCCCATCAGACTACTGCAGATGATCAGAACAATTCACATTCAAAGTAACTTTTTTGTTGTAAACCTTTCGGAATAAAGTAGGAAAGCATGGCATTATAACAGCAGAAACCAGGGATTCATTGGCGCCCCGACATACCCACATCTGCATATGGAATAATCGACGTCTCGAGTTACCCATATCAACATAGAGAGTCATCAACGTCTCGATGAGTCACATATGTCCATCCGTAAACCTATCAGGTTGATTGTGTAAATCACCTAAAGTACGGAACTAGAGAAAGAAATGCCAACAAAGGAAGAATCCAAATTTCCTTATCCGAACACAACAAGATAAACTTGTTTGAACTCTAAAGAAAGAGATTTCAACAAGTGAAAATGCCGATGAGATTACCCTCATCAAAACATGCAGGTTATAGATAAAAGAAATTTATCTAGAGAATGCCCACAATATAACTTCTAGTGAATTTAGAAAATAAGATTGTCTTTGAATGTTGAGGTCAACATGCTAAGTGATGTAAGCAAAGCAACAATCTTGAGCCCAAATTATCCCATAAGATAATATATGTGAGGGATCACTAGCGTCCCATACCACCATGATACCACCCATACATACCTTAACAATTTGAAACTCCCTAGTATGCCATCTAGGAAAATATGAATAAAATCCTGTGTAAAAGGAATAAGATGGCCTTATCCAGACTTTCACATACTAAACCTGTCTCTATATACTTGAGACTACATCAAGGAATAAATCCTTCTGAGTACATCATTAGAAAAGAAATTGAGTTATTGGCGCCTTTCTAATGATAACTACCCAAAACACAATAAAGTTAGGGTAGAAAAATAACTCACCTAGATATATAAGTAACTAGGTATCCGAGTTGGAATATATACAAGAGTATAAGAAATATACTCCAAAATTATGTGCAAAAAACGAAGGCAAATGCTACCTTCAAAGCACATGTAAATATTCAGAAGATCAAAAGATCCTTATAACACCATGGATAAAAGCATAGAAGCTCCTTAAATCCATAAAAACCATAGTTGATCATAAAAATCAATGCATACCTTCTAATGGACATAAACATGCCAAAAGAAGCATTAAAAGTGGTGGCCAACTCATCCATCCGGAGTATATGAACGTTGTGTTGTTCAAATAAAACTCCAAAGTAAGAAAGTGAAACACATGTGTGTAGCACTCAATAATAAACCCCCAGACACAAGTGATCTAGATAGAACCTGATGAGTCCATATAAAACTTAGAAAACATCCAATAGAAGTCCACCAAAATAAACCGATCAACTAACCCATGATAGAGTTTGTTTTAGGCTTAAGAAATTAAGCACAATCCACACTTTAATAAGTGCCAAAATAAATTATCATGGAAAAATATCAAAGGTGAAATACACTTTGAATGAAAATTATAGCCATCAAAAGAAATTAAGAAACATGTACAAAAAGAATGGCTAAACAATGGTAAAAAATCATGAATACATCGTTTAGAATTAATCCAAACATAAATTTTCATTAATACGAGGTATAATCGTATTAATAAAATATGCGAATAACCCGCATCCATCTAATGTCAGTACGAGGAAACGTACTTCAACATTAAATAACCCTCGAAAATATTAAATTCTCGAGAAAAAGAATTATCATGATTTTTTTCTAATTTTCCCAAATTTATAGGACCTCAAAATATAATAATTTTGAATTCCACCAAACCTATCTTATGGCATTCCAAACCTATATTTTTCCAGAAAATTTTTAGCAATTGAATTTGCTAAAATACCATTGATATTTAAAAAATATCAATTTTTAGGATTTCTAAAAATAATTTTTAGAAATTTCCTAATTTTTTCTGAGAATCCCATCGTTCACGAAATTTCCAATTTCGCCCGACAATTCTCAAATCCAATGAAAATTTTCAATTTTAATGGATTTTTCTAATTTTCTGGGTCAAAAAATATAAGTTTAAAGGAATTTGAATGGTCACAGGTGCCCGAATGGACACACCACATGCCAAACACCAACCCCACATTTTCCCAAAATTTAAAATAACCTTTGTCTAATTTTCCACTAATTTTCAGGAATTTTTTGAAAATTTTAAATTACCCCGAACGCATTTAGAATACGAACGGTCAAAAAATTTCAGAATTCCAACGGTTTTCCCGGAATACGGAAAGCCAAAAGTTTTGGGAAAATGAAAAGACAAAAAAAATTCGGAATGTGAAAGGTCAAAGGTTTCCGGAATACGGAAGGTCAAAAGTTTTTCCGGAATTCGGAAAGCCAAAAGGTTTCAGGAAAACGGAAAGCCAAAGGTTTTCCAGAAGTTGAAAAGCCAAAAATTTTCAATAAGAAATTTCCAGAAAATTTTCATGGATTTTTTTCCTCAAATCCCAAATTTTTCAGTAATTTTCAGGCTTTTTCCAAGCTTTTTTCTGAAATATATTCAAAAGCCCTTTTTTGGAAATAAAAAACTCATCTTTTTTAAAATAAAAAAAAACTTTCTTGGCTTATGCCAATTTGAATTTTTTAAGGGGGGGTGATTTTTTTCGCCCGGCTGCAGCGCAGCCCCCCCCTCCCATCGCCTGCGCGAAAGACAGAGAGATGGAGGGAGTGAAAAAACTCCCTCCTCACCTTCTTCTCCCCTCTTTCCTCTCCTTCACCTCCTTTCCATTCTCTTTCTCCACCCTTCTCTGTTAATCAGAGATTAGCTTAATCTTTAATTAAGCTTTTTTAATTAAACCCTTAATCATAATTAGCATTAATTATGATTAATGTTTAAAAAATTTCATTTTTAAGAGAATTTTCACCCGAAAAAGAGAAAGAAAAATCAGATTTGAGAGGTGGAGAGAACCCCACGCACACGGGAGAGCAATTCATGCATCAAGACACTGTCCCCTACTGAATTTTCAGTAGAAATTGACAGAAATTTGATCGCATTCCCGCGGAAAAAACCCGCAAAAATGTATAAAAATACATTTTTAATCATAAAAATGCTCAAAAAATTCCTAAAAAATTAGGAAAAATTTCTAAAAAATTCTAGAAATTCAGGGAATCCATCCTACAAAAATATCCACCATAAACCATATGGTATTTTTATAAAAAATTCCATTAATGCTTGATTTTAACCATAAAAAATAGGGAAAAATAGCATTAACTCATGGTATTCCCCCGCAACGTCGATTCGTCCATTGAATTGTAGTTACACACGTTCCAATCACCACATCGATGATCCACGTGCAATTCATCAACACAAATCAATAAAAGATAATATTTTATTAGTAAATATTAAAATTTACTAAAAAATCAACAATTAAATAGAGATTGCTCTGATACCACTGTTAAAACCCTAAGATCTCTCTAGATAATTGTTATGCATAAACATGCATAAATCAGGCATAAACTCAACCACCCAACCACCCCCGAGCCCAAGGGATGCACACATGAATCATAAATAAAATACATCATACCTCTACCTTGATGTCCCATACCATCAAGAGGTATAACACAATCCAATAGCATATAGCTATAGTGTGAAATGGTAGGTGAGTAGATATGGACCTCTACACAAGAGACCATAGCATAAGCCTCCAAGCCCCCAAGCTCCCTTGAGTGTGCCCCATGCCCCTATTATATAGGAGGGTCCTCAAGTGACTCTTGACTTTCCATTTCTCATGTGTGACCCTTGGATGCCTGACCCTAACCTTAAACCTTAAGGTTAGTCCTAACCCATGCTCCACTAGAGCTTGTTCCCATGCTCCCATGCTCACAAGCCTAATGTGGGTTAGCCTCCTAGTATATGCACACATAATGTGTATATAACATAGCACACATAATGTACATATAACACTCGGGTTGACCCATATCCTCATAACCAGGTGGCTGCAACATATACACCTCTTCTTGCAAATCCCCATGTAAGAATGTATTCTTTACATCCATCTGATGTAAAGACCATTGCTTTGACGCAGCCACTGCTATCACAACTCTCACCGTTGCCATCTTGGCAACTGGGCTGAAAGTTTCCTCATAATCAATCCCATATGTCTGCGCATATCCTTTGGCTACCAATCTAGCCTTGTACCTGTTTATGCTTCCATCACTGTTATGTTTAACTTTGTACACCCACTTGCATCCAATGGCTTTCTTGCCTTCAGGCAATTGCACTAAATCCCAAGTTTCATTTCCATATAGTGCATCCATCTCCTCATCCATAGCTTTCTCCCAACACACATTTCCAACAGCCTCATCAATGCATGTGGGCTCAATAACCTGCACAACCTTTGCCATATATGCATAGTGATGTGCCACATAACCATCATAGGTAAATCTCTGCACAGGATTTCTCACTCTCCCAGATCTTCGCAGCTTCTCATTCATGGCTTCCATAGCCTTCTTTACACCAGGTGTTCTCATAGCTGGGATCCCAAGCTCCTCATCAAGGCTCATATCTGAGCCACTAGACTCTCCATCAACATGAGAATGCCCTGCAGAAATGTCAGGCATACCAAGGGGCTCAACCACTTTCTCTTTTCCTTTACGTGATGTACTAATCACATTTGCAGGACTGGTATTATGACGCAGCCTGCCACTCCATGGTCTATCAACAGACCCACTAGATGAGGACTCTCCTGGTCCACTCAAGGACTGTGATTGCTGACCTGCATTCTGTGCAACCACACTTCCACTCACGTCAGCCCCAACAGCTTCTTTTCCAGCAGCATACCAGCTACTCATCTCATCAAAGACAACATCCCTGCTTACCCTCAACTCACGTGTAGCAGGGTTATAACACCTGTATCCCTTTTGCTCAAGGGAATATCCAATAAACACACATTTTTCAGCTTTCGGGTCCAGCTTAGTTCTCAGCTCATCTGGCACATACACATATGCAATGCATCCAAAGACTTTCAGATGAGACAAATCTGGTTTTTTGCCAGTAAACCTCTCCTCTGGAGTTACATCATGTATGGCTGCAGTTGGAGTCCTATTCATGATGTATACTGCTGTAGAAACAGCCTCAGCCCAATAGTAATGTGGCATATTCTTCTCTTCCATCAATGCTCGCGCAATCTCAGCAATGTGCCTGTTTTTCCGCTCAGCAACTCCATTTTGCTGCAGAGTGTATCTGCATGTAAACTGTCTCCGAATACCATTCTTCTTCAAAAATTCAGAGAACTCATTGGAGAAGTACTCTCTCCCTCCATCTGACCTTAGGCACTTTCCATATTTCCCTGTTTGCTTTTCAACCAAAATTCTGAAATTCTGAAAATGAGTGAACACCTCACTCTTCTCCTTCATGAAATATACCCACACTTTCCTGGTGTGGTCATCAATGAAAGTCACATAGTACCTGCAGCCTCCCATAGATATGGTCTTCGTAGGACCCCATACATCTGAATGCACAACATCTAGTGCATTTCTACTCACATATCTGTTACGTGGAAACACATGCTTTGTTTGCTTCCCAAATTGGCATGCTTCACATATTTTTTGCATTTCTTCCACTTTAAATTTTGGCAGCCCTGTCACAATTCCTTTTGTCTGCATAGACTTCAATCTCTGCACATTTACATGTCCAATTCTTTTATGCCATATGTCTGTGTCTGCAACAACTCCTGAACCATTTGCAAACATCGCAGCACTCATTTCAGGCATGTCTACATTCAACGTAAACATTCTGCCCACTCTATTGCCTTTTGCAACCAACCTGCTCTTATCTTTGAAATCTTCAACATAACACCCATCAGGGTTAAACCGAACCTGCAAACCCTGCTCAATCATCTGGCTAACTGAAACCAGATTCTTTGTTATGTTCGGTACATGAAGTACATCTGCAAGGTACTTCACTTTGCCATCCTGCATAGACAATGGCACATCTCCAATGTGGGCAATTGGATGAGCAGTGTCATCCCCTGTTTCCACAAAACCTGGTCTTTCCGGGTTTTTCATCTCCTTGAACCACTCCCCATGACTCGTCATGTGGTTCGAAGCGCCTGAATCCACATACCATACATTATCTTTTTGTGCTGCATCAACATTTTCTGACATGGCATTCACGACATGCTGCATAACAAACAACCTCTCATTATCCTCATTATTTCTGCTTGAGGATGCATAGTTGTTTTGCTGCACTTTCCCATTTTGCATGTCAGCTTGCTTTTTATAACATTCTGCCTGCACATGTCCAGGCTTACCACAATAATAGCATTCACGTGCATCATTGTACTGCCTTTGCCAATTTCCATGGCCTATTTGGCTCCCCCTGCCTCTGAATTTGCCTCTTCCACCTGCGTGTTGTTGTTGTTGTTGATTCTGGGACTATTGTTGGTGCCTGCTGCTGGCCATAATTCTGATTACCTGTTCGGCCACCTCCTTGACCGCGTCCACGGCCTCCTCTACCTCGTCCTCTTCCTGAACTCGTGTAGAAGGCCTGTTGCTCTGAACTGTTTTTGCTTTGTGAAGACTATTGGTCTTCATCCAAGTTCTTCTCTTCGATAATCAGCATAGACACCAAATCTGTAAAGTTGGGAATGTTTTCCCGAGTCTGAATAGACGTCTTAAATGTTAGAATAGCACCAACAACATAGCACATGAGGAATAGGTCTAGCTCTCACTCCTTAGGATTTATCCCACATAGTGTGTGTGCCACTCATTGTCACAAAGGCTATATAAATGGGCCTTTCCTTTGTTGTAAATATAACACACAACTCAAGCAATACATCAAGTAAGTCTTTGGTATTTGTCCCATCTATTGCATTTGTTCATCTATTGTATCTTGTTTATGTTCTTTTAATCATGTTTAGCTTTAAGCCACCTTAAGCTCTAGCCTAGCCTCGATCCATGAATTCCAACATGGTATCAGAGCAAGGTTGGCTAGGCTTGGTCTAATTAGGTCATACATTAGGGTTAGTCTTTGCAAAGTGATGCCCACAAGTGAAGCGTTGCTAGCAAAGATTGTATTAGGTCTCTCCATGTGTAATTAGGGTTACATTAGAGCTCAGCAACAACTGCATGTGTGTGTTCTTTGGAGAGAGAGAGTGAGTAGCTAGAAAATCTACAGCAACAACTTGGCAACAATCAAAGAGCCAGACACACATGCATCAGGAAACTCACAGCCCGACGACTCTTGCACCTGAAGCAATACATCAAAATAGAGGAGCTCTTCAGCCAAGCACAGGACTGCTACACAGTGAGCACTGCATCCATCAAGCATCAGTCTCGTAAGACATGCATCTTCCATGCCTTCTCTAACACCTAGCAGCTCCTTTGCTGGTAACAACAAGCAGCACAACAGCTCTCAAACGCAAAGCGGAGAAGCAGTTCTGTGCTGCCTCATCAACAAACAAGTGGCATCCTTCTACAGTAGTAGCAGACCAGCTTCTTCTCCAACTTCTTTGCACAAGCGACACCATCCGACCAATTGTGCTTCTAAGCGCACCCCTGTAAGTAGCCTGGTGTAGTCCTTCAGCAGCAAGACCTCCACAGAAGCTCGGCGCAAGAACGAAGAGAGGGGGGAGAGTAGCGCAGCTCCAGAAGCATAGGCAGAACCCTCACAGAAAAGAAGAAGAAGATTAGCAGCAACACCACCTTGATCTCCTCTGACAATATCGGTGCCACCTACTGTCTGACATAATCTCAAAGATCCAAAAATTCTGCCACCACCCGCACAGCACGCTAGGAGAATCTTTTTGGTAATTTTATTAAGGTTTTTTCCTTAACCTTAGTGTGCTCACAAGAGGGGCTGTTCACATGGCCAGCATATGCACCTTTCTCTTGGGACTATTTCATATGGGTAAGATAACACAAACATCGAAAAACTCAACTTGGGCATCGCCATTGATATCGACGTCTTCACTTCAGCTCCAAGTCAGAGATGCATGGAAACGACGCCGCAAAAGGATGTCATCCTTGTAAATACTTCACACATTTTTCATTTATTTTTTGCATACCCCTTGCACATCCTAGTGACGCATGTTTCAAATTCCGTTGTGCATCGTACTTGGATTAGACACTGGCCATGAACTTACACATGTGCTAAGACCTTCCACTGTACACAAAAAAAATTTGCATGTGTGCCGCATTTTTGGGTTCTAGACACTACCCGTGTTCACAAACACGTTGGTAAGACCGCCCACCTGCATGACATCTCGTCGCATCACTTGGTTGCTTTGAGGGAGAAAATGAGGTGACCTTACCCATTAGAAGTTGCCTTCCAAAACCTAAGCTCATCTGTAAGCATAACTAGGGCTAGCATCAACCATCATAACTGGCATCATAAGCCAAAAGAAGTGGCCATTGTAACCAGCATTGTAAGTTGTAACTAGTCACATAAATGTCATTGTAAACCTAACTGAAGTAAGACCTACGGGCATCAGCATGGTCATCATAAACAGCATTGTCAAACTAGCATTGCCATCAGTAAAGCTGTGTTGTTAGTGAGGAGGGGTGTTAGAATAGCACTAACAACATAGCACATGAGGAATAGGTCTAGCTCTCACTCCTTAGGATTTATCCCACATAGTGTGTGTGCCACTCATTGTCACAAAGGCTATATAAATGGGCCTTTCCTTTGTTGTAAATATAACACACAACTCAAGCAATACATCAAGTAAGTCTTTGGTATTTGTCCCATCTATTGCATTTGTTCATCTATTGTATCTTGTTTATGTTCTTTTAATCATGTTTAGCTTTAAGCCACCTTAAGCTCTAGCCTAGCCTCGATCCATGAATTCCAACATTAAACGCCTTGTATTGTGGCCCGAGACCATGTAGACAGACTTCCACCTTGTCATCATCATCTACTAACACACCAATAGATGCAAGGGATTCCACAATACCCTTTATCTTCAACGCATAGTCATTTACAGACATGCTCTTTTTCTCCATAGTATGAAGTTCATTCTTCAACTGTATCTTACGTGCCTTGGTATTTGTTTCATAAAGCTTTACCAAGGTGTCCCACGCCTCCTTGGGGGACTTGGCATCCTGAATGTGCCCAATCATGGTGTCCTATATACTAATGGATAGCCAATACATAACCTTCCTGGCTCCTTGATTCCAGTCTTTAAACTCTTTCACATCTGTAGTAGTAGGATTTATGTCCGGTATCTCCGGTGCCTCTTCATGTTCACCTTCTATGTAGTCCCAATAGCCTTTTCCCATCAGGAAATTAGTCAACCTGAACCTCCAAGCATGGAAGTTATTCTTATCCAGCTTCTCAGCCACAATCTGTGTTATGCCATCATTAGACATCTTGCCAAACACACAATTTTACCAGAAACTGCACTCTGGTTTTTCCCGCACAAATGCTGTATTTTCTGCACAGCGGTACTGTAGTACTCTCAAATGTCACAACCAGTGACTTCAATGTGCATACATACACCCAATGGCAACTGTAGACCTCTTTGCAGCACCCACAGTGTCTGCACAGTCAATCTGTCTTCCTGCAGTTCTTAAAACAGAGTTCTACAGAGAATCGATGACTTACCCGCAGTGCTTGAAATCACCTGCTTTCTGAAAAACGGAGGTCCAGACGCGCCCGAAACGCGTTTTCGGCCCGGAAATACAGTCCAAAGGACTTTATAGTTGCCCTATAGCTTTACTCCCACGAAGAAAGCTCCTCAATCAGAGACTGTTTGCCGGTGCCTCCCGTAGAGCTCCCGACAAGGGTGTAGTCACCAACACAATAGGGAAGAGTAGTTGAAGCTCTTACCCTCGTACCGCTTCCTGTGGTTCTCTTGCTTGCAGCTCAGCCCTTAGCATGAACCAGGCTTTGATACCATGAAAAGATGCAGGGGGGAAGAGAGCTTGAGCTCTTGCAAGCACACACACACACTCACAAAACCCTAATAGAGAACACACAAGGTGAGAGGCTGAAAATCTTCTTCTTCTCTACTCAACACTCAACACACCATATACAAGAATAAGAGTACACAATAATATGGAAGGTACTCAACCAATACATACACGGGTTCTCTATAGTGTGAACCCGACTAAATGAGCTGGCGCTATAACTATGCCAGTCTCTAGAATGGCTGTCACACAGCCTGTCATCCCACTAGCCGCGTATCACCCAAGATCTCACCAACCATGCCAGTGGTGTAAGTGTGGGGCCTATCCCCCAGGCGGGTCATCAGTGGCCACCGCCTCACTAGATGAGCTCGATATCTCAATAGACAGCCCATGCCACATGTTAGTGGATACCGATGGGAGACAGCTTGTAGACAAGAGACTCGTTTTCAGAGCATAGAGGACGGGGCTCAGGAGGAGTGGCAGTATTGTTTAGATAGGATCTACAGCCACCACTGATACATATAGTCCGTAGAGATGAGCAGGCTAGGTACATGTGGGTTAGACAGAGGGAAGAGATGGGTAGATATCTCTACATTGCTATATGCTATTTTGCTCCTAGTACATCAGTGTATGCATCACCTAGCGGGCAGACTCCCTTTTCTATTTTGGATGATGACATTTAGGAGTTCTCTAGGGATGGTGACATCATTCTCCTGGGGGACTTCAATGCCAGGACCACCCATAACCAAACATTATTTTATGATACCTCAGAGGAGATGTTGAGGGAGCTTGATGTTAGGGATATGGGCCTATCTAGACTCTCACAGGATGAGGAACATACAGTGTATGGGCGGTATTTGATAGACATGGGGACTACACATGGATTGGCCATCCTGAATGGACTACAGAGATTCCTGACATCGGGTGGTTTCACTAGCTTTCCACATAGGCATGGTGCTAGTATAGTGGACTATGTTATGTCTCAGCCCAATCTCATTCCCTCTTTTCAGGATTTTATGGTAGGCACTAGGCCGGTTAGAATAGCAGTGGATCATTCTATCTTGTCCTTCACTCTCACATTTCAGTTCAGCACTGCTCCATTGGGATAGGTCTCCACACACACTCGTTATACCTTTACGAGGGAGACTGACACTGTGTACATGGATGAGATATACAGACGCTTATGTGCCGAGGAGCCGGGACACCCATTATATGAGCTCACTTAGATATTGATAGAGACGCTTCATGCTGCAGCATCAAAGGCATATCCCCATAGTTAGCCTACACGGAGACGATCTGGGAACATGCCCCAGAACAGTTGGTATGATGAGGAGTGCAGAGAGATGAGGATCAGATTACAAAGAGAGGTGCTCATGGGTGTTACCACTCATAGACAGTCACGGATTACCTTCCGGCACCTAGTGCGACGAAAGAAGAGGGCTTATCTTGCTCAGTTAGAGAGGGATTTGTATCAGTTATTTATGAGTCAAGACTCAGGCGAGGCATGGAGACTATTCCATGAGCATTCACCATCACCAGCCATTACCTCCATAGAGATTTGGGGTGAGTATGCAACATCCCTGTACACAGCAGCAAGACAGCTGCCCTTGCCAGACCCATCGGCCATGCCCAAAGACATGTGCTTTCTTTACTGCTGAGATGGTAAGGAAAGCTATTGACAGGATGAGGACTGGGAGAGCATATGATCATGATGGTTTGGTAGCAGAACCCTTTATTCATGCGAGAGATATGCTTGCAGAGCTTATTGCTATGATGTTTAACCGAGCCATGTGTGAGGGTTTTCCTGAGACTTGGAATATGTCCAGGATTGTGCCTATCTTCAAGTCAGGGGATCCCATGCTTCCTGGGAATTATTGTACCATCATGATTGGTCACACATTGGCTAGATTATATGAATCTATTCTTGAGTAGGAGTTGAGTAGATGGGGAGAGAGAGAGAGAGGGCATACGTGCATCAGGGCAGGCAGGGTTCAGGAGATGTTTCTCCACTCTTGACCATATCTTGACACTCAGAGCTATCATTGAGGAGGGCAGATTATATGGCAGGAGGATTTATTGTTGCTTTGTGGATTTCTGCAAAGCTTTTGACACAGTACCGAGAGCCAGACTGATGCGCAGACTACAGGAGATGGGAGTGCCCACAGAGCTGATTTGGGGAATCATGGCTTTATACAGGACAGTTGTGGGGAAGGTACGTACTACTCAGGGTATATCTGAGATGGTTCACTCCACTATTGGGGTGAAACAGGGCTGCCCCCTTTCTCCCACCTTATTTGTACGTGGATGAGGTTTCAAACTATTTAGAGCAGGAGGGTGAAAGAGGAGCACAGCTAGCAGGGACATGGATTCCGCTGTTATTGTATGCTGATGATATTGTGCTGATCTCAGATTCTCCAGAGGGGATGCAGCATCATTTGGATGCATTGCACACGTTTGCATAGGACAGTGGATTGTCTGTTAACCTTGGTAAAACCAAGGTGATGGTGTTTAACACCACAACACAGTGGGTTAGGAGGTCAGTACCCACCTTTACATATGGTCAGGAGACAGTGGAGTATACAAATGCATATACTTACCTTGGTGTGGTTTTTAGTGGCCCACTATTTTCCTTGAGGAGAGCAGCGGAGACTAGATTGACCCAGAGCTTATGCAGCATTGGGGAGACTAGAGAGGATGTGTTCGTAGGTTCAGTTTCAGGAACCTCAAACAAAGCTCTGGCTCTTTGACACTTTGGTCACTTCAGCCATGCTGTATGGAGTGGAGATATGGGGACCCTCAGTGGATCACCACAGCCAAGCTGGTAGCACTGAGGATGGAGATGTATGGAGAGACCCTTGGTTTCTATGTTTCCTGCGCGGATGATTAGGGCCAAGGCCTCCGTACCACATGATATTATCTGTGCAAAGATGGCTGCCCCCCATTGGTAGTAGAGGCACTCACTCGATCAATCTCCTTTATACATAATAGCACTTGGGCTCTCCCTAGAGACAGATATGCTCGCTTAGCCCTGGAGTCTTCACGATAGTTGGCATCACAGGGAGACGGATCATGTTGGTATGCACAGATGACAGCTTGGTTCCAGTTGCATGGCTTTAGTATGGACAGGCTACCTCCATTTCCCTGGATGCACCCTTCCTCTCTCTCACACGGTCAGAGAACCAGACTTATCAGGCCGGACTTGATTCAGTTGGACACTAGGAGGACATGGATACAGCCGACACACGAGCTTGGTACGAAGATGGCTTTCTATAGAGATCATCTTCTCCAGCTCTCACGGAGGATGGGTTTGTGATTAGACCCAGCTACATGGATACTCATCTTTCTCATTGGATACGGTGTGCTGTTGGGCAGATGCATACATCCTCGCACCAGCTAGAGATTGAGACTGGTAGATTCAGAGGAGTACCGCCATCAGCCGATGAGAGACATCTTTGGATAGTGATGTGTATGATGCTTACCTTTGTTGTTGGAGTTTTCCTCCCAAATGTTATCCATTAGGTGCTCCTAGTACCGTACTTTTCCTGATAGTTGTTTCAGTTTCAGTTTCAGTTAGTTGTTTAGTTTTTTTTAGCTTTTCTTACATAGACATTGTATCAAATCCACCAATTGTTGTAACCTTTTTAGTCTCATAGGTCATTTTGGTGAAGATGTTAATATATCATTTCATTTCATTTCATCTCTCTCTCTCTCTCTCTCTCTCTCTCTCTCTCTCTCTCTCTCTCTCTCTAGCATTACTGGATGTGTATGTTTGTGTTGTATGTGTTTCTCCTTATGTGTGTGTGTGTGTGTGTGTGTGTGTGTGTGTGCATGCAGGAGTGTGTGCAAGAGAAACACATACCAAAGCTTCGGTGGCTTGATGGATTGCTGTCGTGGGGGTGGTCGATGGATCGTTGTTGTGCTCGATGGATCTGTCTCTGTCTCTCTCTCAGGCGCACCGTTACAAATAGAATAAAAAAAGAGTCGTTTTTAATATTCACAAACCCCATCTATCAATTGTTAACATCACGCGTGTCCATTATTACTACACACGTGGGCTCATTTAAAGTTATTTAATCCACGGTTCTCCTATTTGAGAGAGAGAGAGAGAGAGAGAGAGAGAGAGAGAGAGAGAGAGAGAGAGAGCATCCGATTTTTTAGGAATCCACAAACAAAGAGAGATTCCAACCGTAGACAGAAAAAGAGTCTAGCATCCATGCGCCCACGTAACCAAAAAGCAAATGGCAACAGGTAAGTTTGCTTGCTCCTCTCTCTCTCACACACACACACACTCAGATACGCAGAGACACAGGCACAGACAGACACAACCTTTCACACACACACACACACACACTCAGATATGCAGACACACAGACATGCATGCACAAACAGACACAATCTTTCACACACACACACACACACACAAGATTGTGTCTATCTCTCTCTCTCTCTCTCTTTCTATCTCTCTCACACACACAAACAGCGAGCCGTATACAACACAGACACACGTACAGTACACTCACACACACACACACAGAGAGAGACAGAGAGAGAGAGAGAGAGAGAGAGAGAGAGAGAAGTTTGTGTAGTTACGTGCGTTATGGCTCTTGTAAGGGTAATGGAGGTGCTTTATCGCGCCAAATTGCACACACATAAAAACACATACATATACACTTATATCACACACACACACACACACAAACACAACCATATACAACACAAACATGCACATACAGTACACCCACCACAATGAGAGAGAGAGAGAGAGAGAGAGAGAGAGAGAGAGAGAGAGAGATAGTCAGAGAGAGATAGATAAAGAGTTAGGGAGTTAGTCAAAGAGAGAAAGAGATAAAGTGTTAGAGAAAGTAATTTAGAAAGAGTTAGTGAAAGAGTGTGTGCAATTTGTGCATTTTGGCACGATATGGCTCCTGTAATGGTAATGGATGTGCTTTATCATGCCAAGAGAGAGAGAGAGAGATTTGTAAAGTTTGGAGCAATATAGCCCTTGTAGGGTTAACGGATTTTCTTTAGCGCGCCAAATTACACAAATACAATAAATGGTGACTCCCCTTTTCTAATTCATGCCAGTGTCTTACTTCTTAGAAAAAAGAAAGCTTAAGCAGGAAGTCACTGCGCTGGATCTCCTGAGTTTAGTGCTGTGGGGGTAGGAGTGACATACAAATGAAGTCTGGAAAGCTGTTGATGATGAGCACAAAGAAAAGATCTATTGACTTCACCACTGACAACTCTGCAGAAGTTATGGCAAGGATAGATGAGAGGAAAAACAAAAGATCAAGGGTTTCCAATTGTGGAGCCAGGAGAATCAAGTTACCTTACTTACTTTGTAAAAGATCATAGTGATGAAGAACCCCATTCAGAAGACCAGGATGCGAAGGTAGATGAACAGGAGAAAGCAGGTGTTCTTAGTCTAGTGTCCCTTTCTAAGTGACCTGCTCATCGCCAGAGTCTCTCTGTTAAGAGGGATTTCGATTTCTCAACAGAGATGCCAAAGAGGAAGAAACAGAAGAAGAAGGAGCAACGTCTGAGCACTAACATGAAGGAAGAATTTTCTAAGAGCAATGATCTAGCTCTAATTGATGAGAAACTCTTCGATTTTGTTTGTATAACACGGGAGCTACTGAAGACTTTCACATTATTGCAAAGATGTTTAATAAGCCTTTGCAAAAGTGGAGTCCATTTTGCATCAGCATGCAGAGTACCTGTCGAAACACAAGGAAGATTTCAAAAAATTAGTATCCAAAGGAAGGCTGCTGGTAAACAATTAGGCTTACATGCACTTGTTGAATTGTGCACTAAGCAAGAAGGCAAACAGTTTTCTATACAAGAAGTACCAGGAACTACCATCTTCCTACAAGCCTTCTTGGTGTACCTTGCACTTAAGTTGTTGCAGGCTGTTATATGAGCCATTTGGATTCCTCTGCTACCTGCAATGCCTCTATAAAGACCTTCCTAAAATGGGTGAAGAACTACTATAATATGAAGGTACAATATCCAAGATGAAATTCCCCCGGAAGATAGACTACCCTCTAAGGAGGCAGAACTTGAGGAAGATATTGAGTTAGTACTACAGGAGGAAGAGGATCCGAAGTCGATGGATATTGTTGCTCTAAAGACGTCAAAAATACACAGACCACTAGATGTAGATCTCTTCAAAGTGGAGCAGTGTGGTCTAGTATTGCTAGTGCTGCCAGAATTTGTTATTAATAACAATTGTTATGTACTGTTGTGGCTGACATTGAGAATATTTTCAGCCTAAGGGAAGATTTTGCTTTATTTGCTTTATTTGCTTTTGCCAATTTTCTGGAAGAGGGTAGTGGTTTTGTCTCGGAAGATGATGCAGATGACTTAGCATTGGAGGAAAATTATAATAGTAAAGAGTGTCTCAGTATTTGTTTGGGCGAAGCACATAAATTCAAAGATGATGGATTTGTGTGCCAGATGATAAAACCTTCATGGAGCTGCAGGCCAAATATGGCTTTGATAAGTTGAATGAGTCCACAAAGGAGTTTATGAACAAAGTAGGAGAAGATACTAAAAGTTCTATTAACCTTTGGCAAGACCAACTATTCGTGATGACAGATGAGACTCAGGATCTCTCTGTCTCTCTCTCTTTCTCTCTCTCTCTCTCTCTCTCTCTCTCTCTCTCTCTCTCTCTCTCTCTTTATGTATGTGTGTGTTGTGTGTGTGTGTGTGTGTGAATTTGATATGTAGACTTATGTTTCCTTAATTATTTTGTTTTGCAGAGTACATTTGAAGTCAAAGACAAATTCTTGCAGTGGCATAAAAGGGAGTATTGTGGCCGAGATGCAGCTCTCTCTCATTATCAAAGCAGATTGTCTAAGGCAAAGATTATAGTCTACCACAATGCCATGAGCCAGGAAGGGAAAGTTGTAAATTTTGTATTTAAGACATTGTCCATGTTCCTAGGTGCAATGATTATTCCTAAGAGTTATGAGAAGATTATTTTGAAAGAGAAGTCTATTGCCTTAGAAATTTTTGGATGCTACCTTGGTTATGCCGGCAACCGAAGAAGGGGTTACTTTCATACATATGCTACAGTAGCATTGTCTCTATGCATAGAGAACCCAGAGGAACTAGAAGAGTATGGCAAACACCGTTTGCTAAGATATAAACGAAAGCCACATTCACTGGAATTGCCATAGTCATTAGAATGGAAAGATACATTGAAAAAGACTTATGTGTTACATCTATTTGTCCAACGGTGATTAATAAAAATCTTTTGTTCTCTCCATTTGCTTTGTGCTTCTATGGCTTTTTAAATGCTTCGGAACGCTTCAATCTCTTCCTTTCCATATGTCTGACTGTCTGCATCAGTTTGGATGACCTCAAGGTTTCTTTTTTATGTAGTTGTTTGCAGTATCCTTCTATAGAACCATTGGAACACTTCTTGTAGGCTGTTTACCTTACTTTTTCCACCACCATGTTGTGTGTGCTTGAAATATGCATTTTGGGCCATATAGTGTGATTTCTCGAGTCCTTGTGTGTTCCAAATGCTAGGATCTCCGTACTTCTTGATAAAGTAAGGCATGTGGTTGTAGAGAATATACTGCATATAAGAAAACATACAATGCAAGTTACTATCGATGGCTAGGAAACAAGAGTAACCTAGAAACATACCATGTAGTGTGTAATGTTGGTGTCAGTCTGAATGCTTTTTTGAACACTTGTAAGTTGTCTTGAAAGCTCTTTTTGTCTTGCTGGGAGTAGTAACTTTCTCACACATTTGGAAATAGAGTATAATTGAACACCAAACATCTACTTTGACATTCCTTGAAGCACCTTCATTGTCTTTCACTGCATAATGAAGCTTTTTCCATTGTTGGTATTCGATTCGACTTGTGTAGGTTGTTGTATATTGCTTTCCTAACTTTGTAAGTTTGTGTTGCTGATTATTCATTCTTTGGCTTGGAAAGAAATCTTCTTGCCTTAACACCTCTAATGGAGGGCTTCATTCGAATTTCCTTTTCATTTGATGACTTTTTAGTTTCCTTCAGAATCTAGACATTACCTCCATGTAGTCCAATTTCTGATAGCACCTTCTTTAATGCACTAATGGCTTCTTTCCTCTCTGCTACATTCTTGATCTTCCAAGCAAAACCAATGTGGAGATATACTAGTTTCTCTATGATACGACACAAAGCATAAAGCGTGCATATATGCACATTGGAAAGAGGAATCTCAAACACTAGTTTAAATTTCTCATCCAAAATTTGTATGTTGGGTGGTCGTCTCCACCACTTAGAGTCTATCACCCTTGTGGAGTCCATGCAGTAAAGGCATGGAGACTTTGCATTGGCCCCTTTGTTGCAGTTAAATAAGCACTTGAGAGTCTTCAAATCACTCGCAAGATGCCATTAGACTTGAAATTCCCCCCTTTTCTCTACATGGATCATCCTGTGCATTTATCTGTTCTTTGATGAGATTGGGGATATGTGTCTGATGAAATACCCAAAACAAGGATTCATGGTCCTCTTTCTTGACCTCAAATGAACCTAGCCACTAGATGTTCGTCTCGGAGTACACACTAAAATACTTTGAATCATCCCTACTGCAATTACAAAGAGCCCTATTCATAAGTGTTATTCATCCCTACTGCAATTACAAAGAGCCCTATTCATAAGTGTTATTGTGATCCTTTCCGTCTTTTTCTCCTTGATAATCTCGCACTCATCAAGCTTGATGACAAATTGAAGTACACCTCCTACCTCCTCAAATGTAATATCATAAACCTCCACCATTCTCTTTTGCAATTTCAAAAAATTAGTATCCAAAGGAAGGCCGCTGGTAAACAATCAGGCTTACATGCACTTGTTGAATTGTGCACCAAACAGTTTTCTATACAAGAAGTACCAAGAACTACCATCTTCCTACAAGCCTTCTTGGTGTACCTTGCACTTAAGTTGTTGCAGGCTATTATATGAGCCATTTGGATTCCTCTGCTACATGCAGGGCCTCTATAAAGACCTTCCTAAAATGGGTGAAGAACTACTGTATTATGAAGGTACAATATCCAAGATGAAATTCCCCCAGAAGATAGACTACCCTCTACATTAGGAACTCAATGGAGTCTTTTTGGGCCCTTTAATTTACCATGAGGTTATGGAAACGTTTAACTTTTTGACAAATAGGAGCCCGCCATGTAAGCAAAAACCAATGGTTTGTAAGAGAGGTGTAAGAGTGGTCAAAGGGTGCACTTTTTTCCCCAAAAAGGGGAGGGGGCAATTTTACAATTTTCGGACCTCTAGAACTTCTACATACAAGCTCCGATTTGAGCGGAGATTACAGATCCGTGATCTACGCATCAAGAGCTTTCCATAGATATGTTACATGATATGGTTTTATCCGCTAGATTTTAAATTCCATTTTTTCTCCAAAATTCAAATTCGAATAAAGTAGCCGTTTTAAAGCTTCTAATTAGAAAACGTTTCTTCTTAAGAGAAAAGGTTTGACTCCCTTAAACTGCCAAATAAAAGGGCCCAAGAAGACTCCATTGAGTTCCTAATGAAGGAGACAGAACTTGAGGAAGATATTGAGTTAGTACTACAGGAGGAAGAGTATTCGAAGTCGATGGATATTGTTTCTCTAAAGATGTTAAAAATACACACATCACTGGATGTAGATCTCTTTAAAGTGGAGCAGTGTGGTCTAGTATTGCCAGTGCTACCAGAATTTGTTATTGATAACAATCGTTATGTACTGTTGTGTGGCTGACATTGAGAATATTTTGTGGTAGCCCGTGACCAGGGCCTCAAGTCTCTGACTCATAGTCCTTGCACTCTCTCTGTGTGTCCAAGTCTACACTACAAGTGCCCGTGACCTTGACTTAAGTGCTCACACATACATCTACCACATGGCCTACATCATCGGTGGCTCAGAGATGGTTTTACTCTGTTGGGGCAGGTTACATTGGGTTGTGGGGTTTCTCTCTCTTTCTCTTAGAAAATATGTCCTGACTCCTCTTCCTTAGGAGTCTCCCATGAAGTTTGCTGATGTTGATCCTTCTTCATTAAGTTTGCAGTAGCAGTCTCTAGCCATGTGTCCTGGCTTCCGCAGTTGTGACAACAAGTGAAGGTGTTTGGGGCATCATAGCATAGCGGAGGCTACACTCCAACCCACACACTTTGTCAATCCGTGAATGCAACCCGGTTAGCGCATAGAGGCTATCCCAAATGGGATAAGATTAGTTAACCACACACTAATGACTTCTAGTCCTACTCAATCCTTCTTCATCACTCAAGCAATCAATCTTACATAATCAAAGCATCAAGATTAGGCTACACTTAAGCATAAAAATGCAACTTATGCAAAGAATCTAACATGCAAAGAGCTATCACACAAGCCTCAACTACACATCATTTCATGCACAAGCTTCATCACATGCACTCTACAAATCAGATTTTAGCATCAAAACATCATTAAGAAATCTAGATTAGCAAGTGTGTAGACCATAACCTCATATCATTGAAAATGTAGAGAATAGAGAGTACAAGATTGAAGCATGAATGGAGATGGAGAGCCTTGGGAGAGCACATGAGAAGGAGCTATGGAGCAAGCTCTCTCTATGAGCCTCTCAACCAAATGACCAAAGAGTTCTCTCTAGCTCTCAAATGGGCCACCTTTTATACAAAAACTCTAGAACTCCCAAAAGTTCCCATGTGGGATTATTGTCAAGCCCTCTCCCACATTCATCTACAACTTGGAACTCTTTTCAAGAGCCCTAAGTGTCTTTTTTGTTGCATCCTTATATTGATCTTCATTCGTCATGTAACACTCCCCCCTTCCTATTTTGCGCACGTCCTCGAGTGCGGTAGTAGCAAGAGCTGCAACAAAAAAACAATGGATACAAGTAAAGTCTTTTATTGAAAAAAAAGAAAAGAAAAGAAAAGAAAAGAAAAACCAGCAATGATAATTACACACGTGAGCATACAAGTGCAAGGCTGATTAAAGTTTTAATGAGTACTGAAATAGGTGAGTAAAGACTAGTCAAAGTGAGACTTAAGTGGTAGATAGTGCTATGCAAAGGCAAGTGTGCTTTGTACACCGCCGGTTATGACCACAGTCTCAATGTCCTACAAGTATGTAAGTTATTCCTAAGTGGCAAACCTACTCCTAAATATGAGCAAAGGTGATTGGAATTCTCTTTTTTTTTTCTTTTTTTTTTTGATGTGTGTATAGAAGGTGATAAAGATTAAGGTTCCATCCCAAAGAGACCCAAGCAATGGCCAAGAGACCTCCACCAAGAGAATCTAAAGACCGCTAAGTATCTCAAGGGCGACAGACCCTTTTTCTTTCTTTTATGACCTAAGGAGTACCCCATGAAGATGAGGGCATCGGTCTCGAGGGCCCATAGTGTACCCCAGAGTCCTACCAACATCTATCAAGGCGATAGATTCCTTGAAGGTCTTTTTCTGAAGCTTTTAGACGTCAGTGTTTACCCCATGGAAACCAAGGCATCGGCCCCAAGGTGCTAAGACAACCCCAGGTCCTACCAAGCATTCCTCATGGCTGTAGACACGTCATGTCTCAATTCACTTTGTATATATATATATTTTTAGGGTATATTTTCGTAAATTTTTATTACTCCTAGCACCTAGCTCATATCTAAGAGGTAGCTACCACTAGGGATAACTAATATACCTTGAAAGCATAAGAACTTGGCATATTCCATTGGTATATATCCTACACTGTCTTTAGATAGAAATATCTTTTACTAAGTCTTCTAAGAGTCTAGAATTCACTCACCATATTTTAACAACTAATCAAATACTTAAACCAGCCAACATTGTACGAACATGCAAACCATATTTGAATACACCTGTTGTAGTGCCTTGTTGATGTTGTTCGTTTGCATTGATGCATTGCTGATTTTGTGCAGATTGCTCCTCCTTAAACTTTGTAGGCGTAGCATGTCTCCCCCCTTCCTAATTTGTGTACACGGTAGGTGGACTATTGGGGCGTGTTTGATGCTCTTTTTTTAGCAGAGATCTCTGCAAAATTTTTATTAACAAACAAGAAAAGAAAAGAAAAGAATAAAATTTGCCATTGGTGCCAATCACCGAATATAGCCGAGGGGAAAAAACCCACCAGTGGGAGAAAAGTGCCCTGGCTTGTCGATCTTATTGTGGAGTCGTTGAGCTTACCCTTGCGCTGGTGGTGGATCCGTGTCCTCGTCTGCTGGAAAGATGGTATCAATTTCTTCAGGATGCAAGAACAACCCCTCACAAAAATCGGCCTCTGGAGAAGGTGGTAGAGGAAAGAGCTCACAAAAACCGGCCTCTGGAGAAGGTGGTAGAGGAAAGAGTGCTTTCTCACTAAAATATGGCATTGGTTCTATGGGAAGGTTAAGCAGACAGTTTCGATTTTGGAACTGCGCAATATAGGTACTCATATTGATCCAATATTGACATGTTGAGGCTTGGGGAAGGAGGGCTTGCAAGATCGGTGTTTGCAAGTCATTTAAGCTTGTATCCCTCCATTGTTGTGCTTGAACCTCCTCAGGTAATCTACGTTGATTTGGTTCTCTCTCTGGTATTCTCACATTAAGAAGATTATGGCGTTAGGGTGTAATTCCCACAATTTGCTTCATTAAGCCCGTGCCATAACGTCTAAAGTAAGAGCGGCATATCCAACAAATATGTGAAGCTTCTCCTAATACGAGCCGTGCACACTCTTGACAATGTGGAAATGGGTGATGCTGTTGATAGAATAACATGACAAAGTGATGCCCACAGCAATTTTCACCTAAGGGAGCATAGAAGTACCTAGAATGTGTTTGAAACGGAGGAGCACTATAACCCCCGTGATGATCAGGTCGAGTACTATCAGGGTCAATGCATGGTGGACATGTATCTCGCCAAATATCCATCAGGAGTTATCTGGACATAGAACAATGAAATTTAGAACACTCATATCCATCATTACAATTCCAATAAAAAACAAGATTATCTCAAAAAGAACACATCTTCTAAAGGCATAAGGAACTACCCTATTCAAACATTGATTTACCAAAGAGCTTCAATTGTAGTGTTAATGCCTTATCTTTAGTTTTTGGTATGTCCTTCTTAGGTGGGGATTTTAGCAATTGTCTTGGAATTTGAGCAAGATAAGAGGATTTAGGCATTGAAATGCTAGAATCTATGCTCAAATGAGACTCATTTGGACTTGTCTTAGGTACACAAGTTGATAGTGGTATTGGGTAATAAGGAGAAATCGGGACAACCGGTGTTTCAATACATGTTTTAGGAAGATCAACACAAGTAGATTTGTAGGTGCTATCACAGCCACCTATCCTATCTTGAATAGTTTGTGTTGATTTCTTTTGCCCCCACTGATATGGAAAATCAAGGGTGGCTTTTGGTATCTTTCTGAAACACTCTTTTACCCCTAGCAAAGCATGGCATTTTGGAAGCCAAATTACTGTTGCACCCTCATAATAGCCTTGTGCTTTAAGAACATGTTTTGGGACCCATCGAGTAACAATCCGAGGTTTAGGCTTGGAAATGATGTGCTTCTTAAGAGGCTTAGCAACTGGACTAGATGGTACAAGTTTGTACGCATCTTTGGGTAGCCACATTGATAATTCCTTCTTGCCCGGCCTTCTTTGAGCAGCAACTAGAGTAGTTGGAACATGCCAACCATGGCCCTCACTTGAGTACTCATCAATTATCCACATCATTTGTTTTGGAGCTTCAAGAGCAGATTTTGAGAGTGGGTTGTGTAAGGTAGAAACATTACCCCTTTGACACGATAAAGCTCGTGGAGTAGCAGATCCCAAGATGCAATTAGAATCAATTTGCAACTTGTATTGTCTATTCTTCCAATCTAATGAGCAATTGGTAGCACTTAACCACGATCTACCGAGAACAACCTCTACTACTACCCTAGACTTACGTGCCACATAAAAGGGCACTGACATCTGCTGGTGATCCTGAATGGACATCATAATGACACATTTTCCCTCTATAGGGTTATCTTCTCCTGAGAAGCTTCGTAAGTCAACAGGAATTTGCACAAGTGGTGGTTGACCCAAGGCTATCCAGGTGTCAAACGAGAGAACATTATAATCTGCACCAGAGTCAATTAAGGCAGAGACAAAGTAGGTAGTCTCATTGAAGGCACACTTGAATATTGAATGGATCGACATAAGGTTCATCAGTAGCCAACTGTATGGCCAACATAGAAGCTTTGCGACGCTCATTGGCTTTTGCAACTCTAGCTTTAGCCTCCTCTTGAGCCTGACGTTTAAGTAGGTCAAGTGCTTCTTTCCATGTTTGTGCAGCATGCATCTTTTGAAGCATGGATTCAGTTAATGGTTCATTGTATTTCTTGAGACGACTTCCATTAATGAAGTTAGGCATAGTGTCTCTAAACGCACTGCACCACTTGGAGTAAGCTCATTAATCACAAACGGTCCTAGGCGACGTTTCTTGAGCTTTCTCTTATGCTTCTTAAGTGTGTACAAGAGCACCAGGTCTCCTTTTTTGAATCGGCCAGTTATTACATTTCTATCATACCATTGCTTATGTCTCCTCTTCTCGGCATACATCCCCATTACCGCCAATAAGCGGGTCTCATCAAGCTTTTCCAATTCGTCAATGTGTTGTGAAAGCTCATGACCAGTCCAATCCAATTGTTTAGCTACCCGTAGAGTAGGTACAAGAAATTCAATGGGAAGAATTGCATCTAGCCCAACAGCAAGTTCAAATGGGGTTGTACCCACAGATGTTTTATAGGCTGTCCTATATGCCCAAAGAACTGAGTGCAACTTTTGTTCCCAATCAGTCCTATGTCCCTCAACAATCTTTGTGAGTGCTGTGCAGAGAATCTTGTTAGTACTCTCAGCTTGTCCATTGGTCTGGGGATGATAGGGTGCAGAACGCTTATGAATTACCATAAATTCTTGAAGCAAAAATTCTATGACTTCATTTACAAAGTGTACACCTTGATCACTAACGATGTCAATAGGTAAGCCATAGCGTGTAAACACGTACTCATACAAGAACTTGGCTGTGGTTCTGGCATCATTTTTTACTGTTGCCTTTGCCTCTACCCATTTGGTCAAATAGTCGGTTGCGACTATAATATATTCTGCATGCGTATGACGAGCTGGAGGTTTAATGGGACCGACAAAATCAATACCCCATTTTGCAAAAGCACGTGTGCTTAACATAGGCCGCAATGGCATATTGTCCTTTGTGATGGGAGGTTTGGTCCTTTGACAATCGTCACAACGTTTCACATATTCTTCGGCATCCATTTGTAAGGTTGGCCACCAAAGCCCAGACCACCTAATCAACTTAGCTGTGGTATTGCCAGAAAAGTGTCCACCCCCAACACCTGCATGTGCATGAGTTAAGATTTTCAAATAGTCAGCTTCACATACACACATGCGTAAGTTGCCATCCTTGCCCCTCTTGTAGAGTTGGTCCTCTATCAGCATATAGTTTGCCGCTTCAACTTTAATAGCACGCTTTCGATGTTTAGGAATTTTTTGATCCGTATGACCATGCTGAAGATAGTCCACAATATACTTACTCCAACTTGGTGTAGTTGAAATTTAGAATAATGTGACATTATGAATTGGCTTCTGAATTTTACATGAAGCACAGTTACGAACAAATGTTTCAGCATCTGCATGCATGGTAGGCCACCATTGTCCATCCTGAGATATACGTCGCACACAAGTAGTAGCTGATGCATGGATTCCATCGATACCCGCATGTGCCCATTCCAAGATTTCCTCATATTGGTCGGGGTTAGGTATAAGCCTCAACACTCCATCATTACCCTGACGATATAATCTCCCTGAGATTAACGTGAATGGTCGCCATAGGTCCACATTAGGACCCGCTAGTTGTATCTGCCCACTTGTCAAAATTTCTAAAATGGATTCAGACCATCTAGGAGCTGTCTCTACAAGGAAAAGTGTTGAATCTAACATATCATCATCCACACCCATAGGAGCTTCTCCAGAGGTGATTCGAGACAAATGATCTGCCCTTAGATGAGTTGTTCCTTTTCGAATTGCCACTTCAAAATCAAACTCAAGAAGGATGATAAACCACCTTACAATCCTTCCAGTTGCACAAGGCTTATTTACCAAATATAGCAATGCTTGATGGTCCACAAAAAATATGAATTTGTTTGCCAAAAGGTAATGGCGAAACTTTTTCACTGCATATATCATGGACAATCCTTCTCTTTCTGTTGTGGTGTAATTCTTCTCAGCATTGTTCAACTGTCGACTAGCATATGAGATTGGGAAATCCTTATTATGTTCTCCCGATTGAGCCAAAATACATCCAATTGCAAAGTTTGAAGCATCAATATGAACATGAAAGATTTGGTTCCAATTTGGTGCCCGCCGTAAGATGGGTGCAGTCACTAATGCTTGCTTCAACTTTTCAAAGGATTCCTCACACTCATCAGTCCAATTAAACTTTACAAGAAGAGCATATAATGGTCTGGCTAGGACAGCGTACATGTAGATGAATCTACGGTAATAGCCACAATGTCCCATGAATGTTTGTACCCCTTTAGGGTTGATAGGACGAGGTAATGAGACAATGACATCAATTTTATCCGTATCTGTTGAAATCCCATTGCGAGAAACAATATGGCCCAAAATTTTCCCTTGTCTTACCATGAATTTGCACTTGTCAGGATTCAAGCATATACGATAAAGTTGACACTTTTGAAACACAAGTCTCAGGTGTTCTATATGATCATCACGCTCTTGTGAGTGAACACATAAATCACCCATGAAAATCTCAAGAAATTGCCTAAGGTACTCCTTGAATACATGACTCATTAACCGCTAAAAGGTTGCTGGTGCATTTGTTAGACCAAATGGCATAACACGATAGGCAAAGATGCCATCTTCAGTAGCAAAGGCTGTCTTGTGTTGATCCTTTGGATCAATTGACACTTGATTATACCCGGAGAATCCATCCAAGAAACTGTATGCTTTTTTCCCTGCAACTCATTCCAGAACATGATCCGTGATTGGAAGTGGGTAATGATCACGCACAGTAGCTGCATTTACCTTCTTGAGGTTTACACATACTCAAAGTTTTCCATTTTTCTTGGGCACCACTGCAATAGGGGAGACCCATTCAGTGTGTTCAATCTCATAGATAAATTCTGCCTCTAAGAGCTTGTCTATTTCTTCCTTTATCTTCCGTGCGAAGTTTTCATTGTAAGTATAAGGACGTTGCTTGGAGGGCTTTGCATCCTCTCGCAATGGAATTGTATGCTGACATATGCCTAGATCAACTCCTTTGAGGTCTTTATAACTCCAAGCAAAAACATCGCGATACTCCTTTATTGTTTGTATTAATAACTTCTCCTCATCTAAGGACAAGTCTGTGGCAATCCGCACATAGCGAGGCTCTTCTCCTGGCTTAGCAATATCAATCGTTTTTGCATCTTCTGGACCATCGTATGAAATCCCTGGTATGCTTGGTTTTTGTCGCATGGGCTGTTGAAGAACAATCTTCCGATCTTGAAGAGTGTACTGTGTGAAATTGGGAGGAACATTTAGACCTTGTTCTTGTCCACTTGAGTCTTCACTCATTGAAGACCATGCGGTTTTGAGCTCTCCTTTGCCATCTTGCATCGGATTTTTTTGTTCAACCGTTGTCTTTGCACTTCCCACACTCTTTTTTGAATCGGTTTTAGACTTAAGTTTTGGTTTTTGTTTCTTCGTTTTTTTACGATTTTTGCTAACAGTTGTTAGCTTTTCCCCTGCTTGGAATCCATATGATCGTTTTACTTGGTCTTTGATACTATCTTGTGCTTGGACATAGTATAGATATCCGTTCTTTCCTGAGAAGTGAGGTGGTGGTCGAGAGTTTTCACTCCTTTTCTTTTTGTAGTCTTTCACGTTGTTCCCGCTCATCTTGTCTACTGATTCTCTTATGGCTCTTACAGCATTTACGTTTAGGTCGGCTTCGAGGGATCTCTACTTGAACCTCCCTTCCTCTCAAGAGTAGGCGTGCCTTTCCTAACTCTTCCTCAGGGATTGTCACATCATTATTAAAATCAGAGTCCCATCCATCTTCCTTATCAGCATCATTAGCAGATTCGAGTGTTAAATCCTCCACTGAGACTTCCTCGACATGCATAGCTGTTGTGGATGTATCCCTATAGTACAAATCATCTAGAAGGGCACGTGGTTGTACCATTCGTATAGGAATAATGTCATATCCATCTGAGTCACAAGATTGAATTGGCTTCGGTAAAGCACATGTCGATAATGTTGCAAGGACATGACTCCATTCTAGTGGATCAATTAAATGCTCAGGGAAGGGTTGTGGAATGTATGCCTCGTCTGATACACTTTGATTCCCCTTAAGTCTCTCAGTGTTGAAATCCCTACATGAGGCTCCACACATCCACAGATCTTCTCGTCCGTCTGACAATGTAACTCTTGAGCCCTCAGATGAAGCAGAATCAAACTCATCTATTGGAGACCTTGTTACATCACGATATGAGTGATTCCTTAGGTTGACCCTTGCGATGATAGAATCATGTCGGAGGTACAAATAATTGTATCCCCAATCTTGAATCATTTGAAATTGTCGCATGAATGGTCTACCCAATATCACTTCATAGTTTGGATGTTTTCCAAAATCCACTACTGCAAAGGTGTGCTCATATTCAATCCCACATGTGGTGACCAATATGTTCTCAAGCAACCCAAGGGGATGTTCTAAGCTTCCATCCGCTAGCTGCAAGCGCATCCTGGTACTCCTAATAGCTGGTTTGCCCCACTTTTCCCAAATGGACCTTGTCACAATGCCCACTCCTGCACCACTATCAAGTATTGCACTTGAAGCTACTTTTCGCACTTCTAATGGGAGGGTAGCATTTCCCTAATCGTCCTCACAAAATTTTCCTACTTTGTTGATAGGAACTGGCATAACATGTTTTGTCTCAGGGTGTATAGTACACTCATGGTGACCCTTTTGTAGCAATACCTGCTCTGACAAACATGTGGCAATATCATTCCACAACTCAGGTCGAATTTTTATCAAATCAAGCAATGGTAAGGTACAAGCCACTGGTGCTGACAAAATAGCTTGCACCATACTCATATCCTTCTCCTTTGTCAACCTTTTATGCATGGAGGGTATCCTCAAGGTTTGAGAATAATTCTCATATTCTCCCAGATATGATGGTAAGGTTTTCATTGTCTGCTTACTTCTAGGAGAAACAATTGTTTGAACTTCCTCCTGGATGCTTGGGTGTCCAAAGTTGTTTTCCGTGCCCCTGATAAAATCCACCTCAGAGAATGGAGGCGAACTAATAGAAGACATGTTCTCATTAACTTTCTCATGAACTGCGGCCCACATCTCATTTGCCATGTCCTCATTAGCATCAATAACTTCATCATTGCATGGGAAGACAAGGCTAGGTGGTGGCAGATTACCCCCTTTCAATTGGGTGTCAATTGGTGCAGACCTTTCGCTATGAGCTTGTGAAATGAGCTCACTTTTCATTTCCTGACTTGATGACACTTCTGGTATGGTTTCTAATGTTGGCTTAAGAGAGGTTGGGCCCCGAGGAATAGGTGGTGGTGGTCCCTCAAGTATTGACTGAGCTTCCCTAATGAGTTGCTGATGTACAGCTAGATTGATCTTCTCCTCACGAGGGTTTGGGTATTCTTGAAGCTTCTTGGGTAGCTCAGATAAAGCTGCAATGCGACTTCTATGAGCATCAATGATGGCCTCTAGAGTCTCATTCACTTTATCCACAAAAACAGAACCCCCAGAACTATCCTCAGTCGTACTAGCCTCATTTTGTTTAGTACTAGACCCAGGTTGAGGTTGATGCTCCTCATGCACTTCTTGGGATGTAAAAGTTTTATCCCTCATGTTTTGTTTAGAGGCTTCTTGAGAACTAGTGGATGCACTTTTAGTTTGCTTGTTTTGGTTCTTCTTCCTCCGAGTGGTTTTTTTTCTATTAGACTATAGGGTCTTGTCCACTAGATTTGTCTTTGCATCCCTAGTTCGAGGTGTCTCAATAGTTTGTATTTCGGCATTTCGTGTCTGTGATCTAGTCATGACTCTAAGTGGCACGACATCCTCATTCTCAGATGAAGGTGGTGATGGAACTGCGCCTACAAGGTTGAGTGAGACCTTTGGTTGAGAGGTGCCTTCCTCATGTGGTTTCAGCAAACAATCCTTTGGGAAGTGTTCTACACAACACTCTAGACAATATCTTTCAATTGGTGGAAACTGTTGTACTGTTGTATTGGATCGAGATGCTTGCCTTGAGCGATGTGGACAATCACGAGCCCAATGGGGTTCTCCGCACTCATAACAGGGGCCCATTGGTTTGGCCTCTACTTTCCTTGGCTGCCATTGACCTGAGGTGCCTGGAATCTAGGTTGGTAGCCGCCTAGCAACATTAAAGAGTTTTGTTCCCCTGGTTGAGTGTCCAGTGCTGGGCTTGGGTATGTGGGACTTTCAAAGATATTTTCTTTGGATGAATATGATACATATTCCTCCTCCACA
Organism: Cibotium barometz; assembly: GCF_041138505.1. NCBI lineage: Eukaryota > Viridiplantae > Streptophyta > Polypodiopsida > Cyatheales > Cibotiaceae > Cibotium > Cibotium barometz. Next base: position 8,427,004 of record NC_141057.1, on the reverse strand, counting down.
TAGCCTGGGTTTACCAATTCTCTACACATATTTAAATTGTCGTAGTCAACAACCCTCACAGGAGCAGTCCCTGGAGCAGGAGGTTGAGCACCAAGAACAGGTCGTGCTTGCTCTTGTGCCATCGGTGGCTTACGTTCAAAATTAGTATACTGTTGATACATTTGTGGAGCCACTCCACCCCTTGGCTGCTCACGTTCCTGTCTCATTCTCGCAATGCGAGTACATTCCTGTGTGGTATGGGTAAAGTTCCAAGCACAGGCTTGGCACCACTTTTTTGTGGGTTGGTTTGTGACTAGAGGAGAAAAGGTATTACATTCCTCTGTTTTATGGTTACCGCCACATGCTCCACAAAGATGAGGACTTGTAGGAAGTACACTCCTCATTCTCTGTTGCTGTTGTTGTGGCTGCATGGGTGGACGATAGGTCTGTCCCAATCTCCGTAGTACTAGGTTAGCTATCTGGTCTGGATTTACTAGCGCGCTAGACCCTGAACTTTGGTCATCACCCCACTGATCTCTAGGTTTCACCTCTGGGCCAGAACCATCTTGGAATTTGAAGTTATCGGTGAAATCCAAGGCATCATGGCAACACTCATTGAAATTTGTATGCTTCTTCGCATAGAGATGTGTATGCAGTGTTGAATTTTTGAGTCCTTTTAAGAAGAGAAAAATTAATCGACTTTGGGCGGGCTTCTCATCTTCTGGGCAACGATTAATGTACTGCTTCATTCTATTTACACAGTCTCTAACACTCTCATTCTTGCCTTGCTTGAAAGAGTAGATGTGTGCTACCGTGTCATGTTGAATTCCCATCAAGGAAAAAGCAGCAATGAATCTCTCTTCCAAAACTCGTAAAGAAGATTTGTCTGAAGCCTCTAATGCCTGAAACCAAGCAAGGGCCTTTCCCTCAAGAGTGAGTCCAAATCCTTCAATTTGAGTATGCTTGTCAGCCACTTGCTCAGCTCGAACTGCTTGCCTAAATGCTGCTACATGGTCGTATGGATCTCCCGACCCTTCATACTTCTTTACCAGTTTCTGAAGAGTTGATGGCCTTACTTGTCTTGAATACTCATCATAGGGCCTACGGCCTCTCACTCTCAGTGGGAATTGCTCCTCTCTTTGGTAAGATGGTCCACATGCATCCAAACTTGGTGTGGGTCCCCTATTACCAGCCTCACCAAACCCCTCCAAAGATCTTGTCACCCGCATTTCAGGAGGTGCATTAATGGGAGGCCGAGTTGGCTCCCCTCTCCTCCGATTGTCATAGTGAGAAAGATGTTGTTGTGGTGTGACCGGTGGTTGCACATTTGGTGTAGGACGATATCTTGGTGCTAGAGTTGGGCTACTAGCAGTGGTCCACTTAGATGTTGAAGGTCCCTCTCTAGTGAACTCTCGTAGGGGAGGAGCAACAGTTTCTCCAAGAAAGGCTGTCTCCCCCGGTTTGGCTGTATTTGTTGAGAACACTTCCATGAATAATGGTTGTCCTTTCCACGTGAGCTCCCGAATCTCTTTCCAATCTAAGGTTCGGTATTCATTGGCCCATTTATCAATTATTCTGTTCATGTGTCCTGCAAGCTTCTCAACTACCACCACAAGAGCTAGAGGAAGATCTAGCTGTGGCAATCTAGTTGTGGCATAATATCCCTCTAACGAGTCCTTATAGACCTCTTGAAGTGGGTCATCCTGTAAGACCTTTGTTACTGGAATTTGTCGCACAAACTCCCATTGGTTCTCAACCCCCTGATCCATTTTGCTCTTGCCTTTCCTATCCCTTTCCAAATTTAGATCTACAAGAAGTAAATCATCTATGGATGGTTTTGAGGACTGGGCATTGGAGGGTCCAGGCATGTCCGGCTCAATGAGCTAATCATCTCTAGACTCCCTTGCTCTGGAAAGTTTTGATAAGTCTAAAAACTCGGTTTTAGAGAGCTCTCCTAATTTGTCTACATTTTCTGGATGGTAGGTGACTTCGTAGCGAACACCATCTCCACCCATGTACATGTTACCCTGGTCATTGACTAGAGGTGCTCTATCAAGTTCTGAGAAAATGTCTGCGATCTTAACAAGATACCGTTGTTGTGGGTCCCTAAAGATCTCAGCTCCTTGAGCATTTGTGTAGACATATTGGAGTCTTACATTAAGTGTTAACCCCATGGTGTCGGCTTCAAATAGATTAAAGGATCTTGTGGGTGTTCTATTTGGGGCTACGGGATGACTATTTGTCGGCCCTAGATTGTCCATGGACAATGAACTAGTTGTTCTGGTGGAGGAAAGGGTATCGGATTGGGATTCAGAAAGGGTTTCAGCAATATCTGCCAAATTTCCTACCGATTGGGTTCCACTTTCCTGCGTAGGTACTCTAGAAGGTGCCCTAGGCCCTATTGCAGAATCTATAAGACGTCTCGACCGCAAGTGCATAAGGTCAAATTTTTTTGGTTTTTTATGTGTTTTTGTTTTGTTTTGTTTTTGTTTTTGTTTTTGTTTTTTTAATAAATATATATATATATGTATATATATATATATATATATAATTTTTAACCTACCTAATCACTAAATGCAACTAAAATGAGTATGTGTGGTGTAACTATCTATCCTATTTTTTTTAAAATTTTTTTTAAATGATTTTTTTTATTTTATGATTTTATGTTTTTACTTTTTTTTAAAAATTTACACAAAAATTATGAATCACACTAAAAAAATACTAATTATGCACAAAGTTACAAAAACTAAAAAATGCAAGTTACACTAATTATGCAAAAAATAAAAAAAATGAAGAATTACAAAATGTGCAAAAAAGTAGACTCCTAAAAAACACTTAATTTATAGATTTTTTTTAAAAATTTTCTTTTGTTTTCTTTTGTTTTTTTCTCCTTTTGTTATTTTTTTTAAACTAATAAATTTCATGCCAATTACAAAAAAATCTACTAATTATGCACGCAATTACAAAATTCTAAAAGAAATACAAATAAAAAAATGCAAGCTACTTTAATTATGCAAGACTTTACAGACATTTAAAAAATGAACAATGGATTCAAGATACAAAAATAAAAATTGTTTTTTTCTTTTTTCTCCTTTTAAAAAAAAATAAATTTATTGTTTTATGGTTTTTTTCTTTCTTCTTCTTTTTTCTTTCTTTTTTTTCTATCTCTTTTTCTCTTTTTTTAAAAAATTTAATTGTTTTTCTTTTTTTTCCCTTTTCTTTCTTCTTCTTTTTTCTTTCTTTTTTTTCTATCTCTTTTTCTCTTTTTTTTTAAAAAATAAAAAAAATAGAAAATGCACCTACCTTATCTTTGCCGCCCCCCGGATTCTGCGCTGGCACACCCACACGCTCGCATTCAATGCTTCGCGGCGCTCGCTTCTGCTACTTCTTCGCTTCCAGCCTTCCACCTCTTCGCTCTCAGGCACCCTTGCTCACTGCAGTCGGCCACTCTCTGGCCTTCGTCGGTCAGCAGCTCTTCACTCCATAGTGTAGTGGTTATCACGTTCGCTTTACATGCGAAAGGTCGCGAGTTCGTAACTCGCTGGAACCACAAAAAAAAAAAACCGCCTTGAGCCTGATGTGCGGCCCGCCTACACTGCCTGCAGAGCAGCAGCCGCCTTTCTCCTAGCCAGCCACTCTACACAGTCTCCACGCCGGCTTCTCCACCTCTACCACCTCCAAAGCCTTGGCTTTCAGCGTATATATATCAATATATATATATATATATATATATATATATATATATATATATATATATATATATATATTTCTTTGCTGCGGACGCCTCTCCACCAAGCAACAAAACAACAAAACAATAAAAGAAAGAAGGCCGCTTCCACTACTTCCTACCTACCTCTCGCCAACCCCGTCAAAAATACAAAAACAGAAAGTACTTAAATCTGATTAGTGGCGGGATTTCTCTACCGCAATGAGGTTTTAATTAATTTTATTTTTTTGCTTCTAATCAAAAAACCGAAAACACACAAGGCGCCCTTGAGATCACACACTCAATGCCCTTGCAAACTCTACTCTAATCTACCCTAATCCACGATTTTGCAATCAATGGAGCACTTAGTAAGAAGTAATGGTTAACACCCTTCACTAACTTAGGTGTGCGATCCCCGGCAGAGCGGCGCCATTGTTTGGGGCATCATAGCATAGCGGAGGCTACACTCCAACCCACACACTTTGTCAATCCGTGAATGCAACCCGGTTAGCGCATAGAGGCTATCCCGAATGGGAGAAGATTAGTTAACCACACACTAATGACTTCTAGTCCTACTCAATCCTTCTTCATCACTCAAGCAATCAATCTTACATAATCAAAGCATCAAGATTAGGCTACACTTAAGCATAAAAATGCAACTTATGTAAAGAATCTAACATGCAAAGAGCTATCACACAAGCCTCAACTACACATCATTTCATGCACAAGCTTCATCACATGCACTCTACAAATCAGATTTTAGCATCAAAACATCATTAAGAAATCTAGATTAGCAAGTGTGTAGACCATAACCTCATATCATTGAAAATGTAGAGAATAGAGAGTACAAGATTGAAGCATGAATGGAGATGGAGAGCCTTGGGAGAGCACATGAGAAGGAGCTATGGAGCAAGCTCTCTCTATGAGCCTCTCAACCAAATGACCAAAGAGTTCTCTCTAGCTCTCAAATGGGCCACCTTTTATAAAAAAACTCTAGAACTCCCAAAAGTTCCCATGTGGGATTATTGTCAAGCCCTCTCCCACATTCATCTACAACTTGGAACTCTTTTCAAGAGCCCTAAGTGTCTTTTTTGTTGCATCCTTGTATTGATCTTCATTCGTCATGCAACAGAAGGTCCTTCCTCCCCTGTCTCTTGCTTGTTCTCGTCCTCGTTCGTGAGAATCCTCCTCGGGTGTAGAATGCATTCTCCTCTCCAGTTGTTGGGTCCAACCCTTTCTTCTCTTTGACCTTGGTCTCTTGCTCTAGTAGAGCTCGTTCTATCTCATGTAGCTTTAATTCTAGTACATTCTTTAAGATTGCCACAATGTTTTCATATTCTTCTTTGTCCACACTCTTCAGAAGCACTACTAGTGCCTCATCATCCTCCACCTTTTTACCAATGGTTGTTGCTTAATGCTTTTGTATTTGTTCAAGTGTGTGGTTAGAGGTTCACTTTCCTTCATGTCAAGTTTGTAGAATTACATTAGCAGATTTATCTTTGAATTTTTTTCTTAAGTGCCAAATAATTTATTGAGTTCATTCCATGCATCTTTAGCCTATTATATCCTTGTGATGTGGTGAATGATTTCATCATTTAAACTGAGTGCAATAAGTTCTAATGCTTTCTCATTCCTATTCTTCCACTCATTCTCCCCATTCTCCTCTGGACATTCATCTCTTCCCTCAACTAGCCCACATAGATTTTTCCTCCTGAGCAAATACATGGTCTTTGTTTGCCATGTATGAAACTACTCCCCATTAAATTTAGCTATTTCTTGTGCATTGTGCTCAATGATGATATGAAGGGGGTCTTACCTCTTGATCCAATTCAAGATTCAAGGGCAGTGTCTACCCTTTTACAACTCAAATATGATGTTTAATGATGATTACAACAAGTTATCAGCATGAATTCACCAAAAATTACATAAAGCCAAGGGTAACTGATCTGTATTGTGGTTGGGATATCAAACCATCTCCAAATTGCAATCTAAAGTGATAGGGAGTTGTATCAAATACCCAATGGTAAATTTAAATCATCAATTGCACCAAAAAATAGTGATTAGTGCTAATTAATCGCTGATTAGTGAAATAATCTCCTATGTGGGGAGGCTAGATCTGGTGCCTTCTTAGAGTTCAAATGAGCTCAGATCCTTTCAAGAGCATCAATATCAGTTAGTCTAGTAGAGAATCAAGCCCAAAAACAAAATATTTGACTAAACATTGAATGCTTAATCATTATTTTACCAAAGTTTGATGCAGAGCTTGATTCCACTTTTCCTTGGAGAATTTCTAGATTTTGAGGCCACCAATATGCTCAGAGCATCCAAAAACCCTTTGGGCTAGCTCCATTTTCCCTAATTCTAAGTAGTGAAGCCAAATTTGAAGTTTTCCTCAGAAAAAATAGTGCTGGTGTTTTCGCAATTTTCTCTTGAATTCGGCGGGCGGTTTGGCGTTTTGAGATGGCTGGCTGAAGCGTGGGGAGTCTACTCAAGTTTGGCTAAGAGGGTTTGGGCTAATGTTATGGCTGGAGAGAGAGAGAGCTCCTCCACCAGCTGGGGGGACATAAACTAGTTGAAAATAGACTAAAAAAGTAATTATCTCCTAATTATGATTAATAAGGTGATTAGCAAGATAATTAGGCTCAAAAATTGGATGAATCCTAAACCTGGATCTGATACCATGTTAAAATGCAAGCAAGATGATGAGATATGGAGGATCAAATGCAAGAATCAACATAATTAGCATGTGATTAAGACGAGATTAGTGAGCAATTAATTTAATACAATAATGTAGGCATGGGTACTAAAAAACAAGCAAATACTCATTAGGCCAATGCCTCAATTTATTGAGTTTACATCCACAAGATGCCAATCATCTAATCCCACTGATTTCTCCTTGATTTGTGCCACCTCCCCTACGTCTGGGGGCACCTTTTCCTAGAATCTTTCCACACCCCTATATTCACTCATGCTACCCTTGATTCTCTCATCAGTAGATACCTCTCACCTGTTCACTACTACCCACTTAATTACAGACTCCCTTTTACAGTCTCTTACTAAGGGCTTGTTTCCGCACACACCTATTCACTTGCATATTTCAACAGAAGAGTCCACCCAGAATATTCCATCCAAAACATGACACACATGTACATCGACTACCCACCTTGCGGATTGTATCCCAAATACCATATGGATCCTTTCAAAGTGCACACCGGCCCACCACCGAAGCATGGTCCACAAATGGGATCCTATCCTCTAGGCCTAGCTCCCCCACCTATAATACCCCAACCTACACCAACCCCAGCTATGGCCAGACTAACACTAGAAATGTTAAGGATAGCCATGGAAATAGGGAGGGGGTAGCTTCAGGAATCATACCACCAACACCTGCACAACCGGTGCAAGGGCTTAGATCGGAAAGGAGTATTATGCCTCTTTAAAACATAAGAATCGCACTCATATAGAGACACGTGCGTGTTAAGCTAACCACAACATGACAATGAAGAGAAACACCACCCACATTGCCACTTAAGAAAGGTGTGCCTTGTGTGATAAACAAAGAATGAATTAATTATTTCAAGAAAAGAGTCTAACAATTAATTGGCCATCCTCCACAGAAACTTCTTGGTCTTTGCATACTCTTCACGCAAATTGACATACAAGTCATTATTATGATCTTTATGCTTATGTTTTTTGATACAATCTTTCAAAAGTAGGCATTTTGAATGAGAGAAAGTCAACCTAACTTGAAACACAAGGTGAGCTAGGTGACAATGACAAGGAGTGAGTTGGAATATGGAAGAGAAAGCTAGAGAAAAAATTGTATTCCACTAGAGTTGTTTTGACATTTCTCGGTGATTTTTTCTCATATTGTTGATGAACAAGACTTTTGGGAATATAAATGTGTGAAAAAGTGAAGTTTTTAAAAGTTTTGATTTTGGAGGTTGATTTTCCAAGATGGGACAATGAGAAAGTGAGTATTAAGGGGGGACCATATGAGAAGTGGGGATATGAGTGGAGCAGCCTCAAAAGAAATGAAGTTGATGATGTGGCAAGATGGGACAATGAGAAAGTGAGTATCAAGGGAGGACCATGTAGAAGTGGGTATATGAGTGGAGCAGCCTCAAAAGGAATGAAGGCAAGAAGATTTAAGCACCAAAAAAGTGAAGGCAAGAAGATTTAAGCACTTTTATGTGATCCACATGAGCCCCACCTTTTCCTTGGTTAAGCCTATTAAGTATACAAATTAGGTTTCTCAAATCACTTTAATTTGATAGTAGTCCCCAAAGATCTTAAACCTTAAATTTTTGTAAAATCTTTCTCTCTATACCACTATAAGAAACTTCATTATGAAAGTCCTAATTTTAAAAGAGTTTTTTTCCTACTCCTACAATAACCCACCCAAAAATGGGCCATTATGAAAAAGTCTTACATTACTTTTATGGTTTAATTACACGACTAGTATTAAAAGAAACCATTGACTGCTACTTTGGTGTAAAGAGTGTGAATAATATGGCTAAAGTAGCATTATTCTCTTAGTTAGGGTATTTCTACTTTGGTGTAAAGAGTGTGAATAATATGGCTAAAGTAGCATTATTCTCTTAGTTGGGGTATTGCTAGATTGAAATATAGTACATGAATACATGTTTTCTTAATGTCACAATCAAAACCAATAAAATAAATAAACTTGGTAATTGAGGTAGAGTATGGAGTTCAACACAAGACACATACGTAATAGATGTTTACTTATCAAAGTGAAGACACATACGTAATAGATGTTTACCCATTCTAGAGAGAGAAAGAGAGAGAGAGAGAGAGAGAGAGAGAGAGAGAGAGAGAGAGAGAGAGAGAGAGAGAGAGAGAGAGAGAGAATGTTTATGTGCTCGAGCTTCTAGATGCTTGCAATGCATTGAAGGAGGCCATTTGAGAAGACCACAGTATGTATCGGAGTATGTTGCTCCCTTCTAGTAGTCGCCAAATTTTATTTTTTTAATGTATCGGTGTGTTGCTTGCCTTGCGCTGGTTGCAGATGGATGCGTGATATGGATGATGGGAAGGATGCCCTTTGAGATGTATGTGTATGTTAGTGTACATTAGAATTATAAATATAAATATAAACAAACACACAAACATAACATATGCCCTTTGAGATGTACATTAGAATTATAAATATAAATCACACAAACATATGCATACGCGAACGCGGTATATTTTAGTATTTACTTACAATTTCAGCCAAAGTGGTACACGTATCCACGTGCTCAAAAAGGATAAGTCAAGACTGACGTTTACACGCGTCTCTCCGCGTATTACGAACGCGGCATATTTAGTATTTACTTACGATTTCAGCCAAAGTGGTACACTTATCCACGTGCTCAAAAACGATAAGTCAAGACTGACGTTTACACGCCGGAGAGTCGGTCTCTCCGCGTGAAGCGTTCTTTTTGTATATACGTGGCTTTGAGGGTTCTGGTACAAGAAAATTAATCAGGCAAATTTAGGGTTTCGTTCTCTGCCAACGCTAGGTTTTCTGTGTTTGTATGGCCTCTTCCATCGTCGCTACCCTCGGCGATGCCCTTCATTACCTGCCAAGCCCGAATCCCTCTCGCAGGCGAGCCTGCCGTAAGCATCACCAAGCGTACCAAGCTTTTGATCTCCGATTAAGCGATGGTTTACATCGCTTGCTTAGACCAGAGGGAGATTACCTCACGCTGCCATGGCTTCACGACGCCATGTCTCTTGTCTTGTTAACCTTTTCTTCTGTTTTCGGCTCTGTTCCAAAGCTCTCTTCTGCTAAGGATAAACGCGTGCTGGAAGTTCACCTAGAAGACAGCATCAAGCTCCTGGATGCCTGCAACGCATTGAAGGGGGCCATGTCAAATGCCCATCATTATGTGATGCTGGTTCGTTATGCTGCTCGCCTCGCGGATGTGAAAGACATGGATGATGGGAAGCTGATCAAGGTCAAGGATGCCCTTTGGAAATGTGTGGAGTTTCTGGATGCCCACGGTGATGGAATCAAGCCGAATGGTTGGGGCTCTTTGCTATGTAAAATGGAGGATCACAAACCCCAATCTACCATAGCTCGTTATTCAACATCCTATGTGTTTTTTAGTGAAGTTCATGCAGCACAGGTTACCTGCCTGTTTGTCCTCCAACAGCTTGCGATGGCATTCGCCATGAAGCCGAGCGAATTTCTAATGGGGTTGCATGTTGTGGAAGGTACTGCATGGGCAAGCTCCTTCTCAAAGCTACAACAAGATGTAAAGGATGTGGCTGACCTAAGGAAAACCAACAGCACCCTTGTACACTTGGATGAGTTGGATAGCCTGTACAGTGCAGTTAAAGAGGTCCATGGGCTGGTGGACATCATTTTGGAACATAAAGCATGCTCTACAGAAAGAGTGAACTTGAGTATCCTTTGTCAAAGGACTATGAAAACTGCAGATGATACGCAGCAAGGTTTGACCATGCTGCGACGCCAAATAGATGAGCTGTTTAGGAATCTCGTTGCCATCCGAGTAGGCTTCTTGGATGCTCTATTCGATTGTAAAAGCTAGATCACATGACCCAATTATCCCTTATTTATTTGCTTCTGTATTATGGAACCCCTTTGCGTATGTGAACTTCCCAGCAGCTAGGGACACACCCAGAGATGAGGCTTCCCTTCCCTAGATACGGGTTGATAATTGCTCTTGGGATGCTATATGTATAAGAATAGAAGTGTTAATGCTCACGCCTATTGTAGAGATTGTATGTGCATGAGCTTCTTTTCATTTATATATGTTTTTTTTTGACCTGTGTAATTTTATGCCGCGGGCCACATGAGATAGCTCTGGTGTTGTTCTGAAGACAAGAGAAGATGTGAGGCTCCAAAGAGTGAGGAGCCATGTGAAAATCTTTGAGAGAGAGAGAGAGAGAGAGACCCCACAATCCAATGTAACTTGCCTCAACAAAATAAAACCACCTCTGAGCCACCGATGATGTAGGCCATGTGGTAGATGCATGTGTGAGCACTTTAGTCAAGGTCACGGGCACTTGTAGTAGCCTTGGACACATAGAGAAAGTGTGAAAGACTATGAGTTTAGGGACTTGAGATACTGGTCGCGGACTGTCAAGTAAGAGGAAAACGTGGTATAGGGTCTAAGTGTGTTAGGAGTATTCACTTGAGGGGAGGTGTTGAAATATTCACTTTATTCTCAAGCCTTTTATTTGGGATTGTAAGGTGCCATGTCAACTCCGTATCGATCATGCCTGCGATGCTAGGCTTGGGATCTCTTCTACAAAGAGCAAGCAGAGAACCCTAAACTTTGCTACAACTTTCCATGGTTCACGTCACTGACATCCCAAAGCCCTTACATGAAGGGCACCATGCTCAAGTTCACGACTTTATTCGAGAGATATGAGCATGTGTCCAATCCCGCAATTGTGGCTATCATCCATTTCTTCCACCTCATCATTACTCTTCTAAAAGCCTTCCTTGTATGGAACCACTACCACAAGGGGGCAGCCAAGGTCTCACCTTCAACCTCAACAAAGATCCTACTCTGAAGCAGTTATTTGGCTACTACGAGTGTATCCAATGGATGTCCATCTGTTTGAAGATACAATGGAGATCAGTTTTTGGATGCTACAAGGTCTTCCATTGATCACTCCCACATCCCAGGTCACGGGTCGACTTCATCCGCACCTACTCCATCTACTACCGCTAAGTCCTTTGTAGCTCCAAGGATTGATCTGAATTAGGGACGGGTACCTTAACCACACTAGTTAATATCATTTTTCAAGTGTGGTTACGCTTCTTATATTCCATTGTTATGTAATCTAGTGTAGTTACGCTTTTTGGATATCATACACATTCCACGTGTCCCATGCTTTTCCCAAAGCCAAAGCAACTGGTAAGATTCCTTCTTTGGTTGATTTCAACAAAACTATAAGAGTTGCATGTCTTTATGAAAGTTGAATCTTGATTTCTCTCGAGTGTTAAGTTGAATGTGTGTACTTGCTCACCAAAATCCCTTGTTGACTTAGCGTGTGACACCATAAATAGATACAACATAGGGTGCTTCAAGCCTTGTATACAACATACCACGGGCATTAGGTGCAATCCTTGGCAAGACATGGTTGATGGAGGGTAAGGATATGTGTGATCAGGAAAGGAGTCATTGGCTTTAGAGTAGTGAAACAAGCTATTAATATAGATCCAAATACGTGATCAAGAAAAGAAGAACCTCCCATCCAACAATGAATGGACAAATGAGAGCTTTCACCAATTGACTCTATTTTAGATTGCTTGGAATGTGGCAGTCGTGTAAAATATGCTTTCTTGTTCGGGTCTTAATGGTTACTAATACGCTATACCTACAAAATCTTGAGAAAAATAAAAGGATTGGAAAGAACTTTTAGCTTGAAGATGTAACAACATTCCAACGATACTTCGTGACCACATATATATTTTTGGAGATTCAAACCCACTAGTTTCATGCATGGCCTTCGACTTTGGGGGAGGAGATCGCATCTGTTCAGTTAGGAGGCATTCTCTTGTAGAAATGCTTAACAGATCGAGACTCATTTTCCAAAATGTTAATTTGGCAATTAAAAGAACCTTTCTCTCGTCATTGTATGATCCTATTTTTGTTGGCTATTATTTTCAACTTAAGGAACTCTCTTAGAGGCCATGGCAATTGGGAAAGGCTTGGGGTTTGACCTTTCCTTGGATGAGAGGAGGCTTCTTGGTCTAGCTAGTCGGCTCTCTTTCTCTTAGGGAAAGGTCTTGAAGAGGCCATGCGAATCAAACATGTGAGTCAACATACGTGAGCTTGTTGACACGAGCTGCCATGAGTCTGGAGATGTGAGCCAACCAAACGTAACTGTGGAGGTAGGCATGCCTCATATTGTATCAACCAATTATTACTATCTCAAAAAGACTTGTAAGGACATACTTAGGGTGTTTACGCACTTGGGTGGAAGCCCACGAAAAAGTTTTGCCCAACCAATCAGATCACCACAATCACCCACCTGTCTGACATTTCTTTACCGACTGTGACCACGCCCATGCACCCTCAGCGTTGATCTGTTTGCTGACTGGAGCCCAACAACCACCGTTCTAGTTCCGGGGGAATAGTCTCCCCACAACTCTTAGTTGCAGGACTCCTTTTCCATGGACATGCCCGTGGTTAATAAAGGGTATTGTCGCCTAGCAATTGTTTATTAAAAAGGTTCTTGTTCACAGTTCTCAACCTTTTTCGTGGACAGGCCCGTAGTCTGTAAACACCCTTACTTATATTCTTTAAGGATTTTCTTATCATACGATTTGTACCCGATATAATTTTCAAGGAAAATTATTGTCTATTGTAATTATTGGAGGATTGTCCAATAATTACACACCAACCCTATCATAGGTCTTATACATAAAATTTCGTATCCCAGGTAGGCCTCTTAAGTACATGAGCCTAGTTCATATCAAAAAGGCATGAGCCTATAGACATGAGTGAATATGCGTGAGAAAACACATGTGAGCCTACAGACACAAGTGAATAAGTGCGTCATGAAAAGATGCAGGGGAGAAGAGAGCTTGAGCTCTTGCAAAAGCGCACACACACACACTCACAAAACGCTAAAAGAGAGCACACATGGTGAGAGGCTGAAAATCTTCTTCTTCTTCTTCACTCAACACTCAACACACCATATACAAAGATAAGAGTACACATAATATGAAAGGTACTCAACCAAATACATACTAGGGTTCTCTATAGTGTGAACCCAACTAAATGAGCTGGTGCTATAACTATGCCAGTCTCTAGAATGGCCGTCACACAGCCTATCATCCCACTGGCCGCATATCACCCCATAATCTCACCAACCATGCTAGTGATGTAAGCGTGGGGACTATCGCCCAGGCAGGTCATCAGTGTCCACCGCCTCACTAGATGAGCTCGATATCTCAACACTCCCTCTTGAGCTCAACTCCATCTTATGTACACCAAGCGAAGCCCTGAATCTGCGGAGCTTCTCTGTACCCAATGCTTTGGTGAAGATGTCAGCTACCTAATCCTGTGTGGTGCTGACATAAACAAGGTCAACATCTCCTGCCAAGACCTTCTCTCTGACAAAATGGTAGCGGACCTCTCTATGCTTCGTGTGAGCATGATGAAAAACTGGTATGCTGCTAATGTTGTCACAGAAAATGACAACTTGTCTATCCACACTGATAGACCCAAATCTGCAAGTAGCTTTCTCAACCAAGCTACCTCACATGCTACCATAGCAGCACCTCTGTACTCGGCCTCTGTACTAGATAGAGCAACCGTAGGCTGCTTCTTGCTGCTCCAAGTCACTGCAGCACTCCCCAAAGAAAACATGAAGCCACTAGTAGATCTTCTATCTGAGATACTACCAGCCCAATCAGCATCTGTGCACCCAGGTACACATATCTCTGTCTCAGTTTCATAAAATAGTCCACAATGTAAAGTAGACCTCACATATCTCAGTATGCGTCTCAATGCATCCAAATGCGGCTTCCGAGATACTTGCATAAACATGACTCACCAACCCAATAGCATAACTCAAATCTGGCCTGGTGATCGTCATGTAGATCAAGCTTCCTACTATGCGCCTATACATAGTAGGAAGCTTCCTATACATGGTGATCGTCATGTAGATCAAGCTTCCTACTATGCGCCTATACATAGTAGGATCCTCCAAAATCTCTCCTGACTTTGTACTCAACTTGCCATTCTGATCCAATGGCACTGAGATAGGGTTACAGCCTGTCATACCATACTTGGACAACATGTCCAAGCCATACTGTCTCTGCAGTAATCCAATACCATGTGGTGACCTAATCACCTCAATGCCCAAGAAATATCTGAGCTCCCCCAGATCCTTCATCTCAAACTTCTGTCGAAGTAAGATCTTTACATCAAAGATCTCTGCATCATGGTCCCCCGTAACGATCAAGTCATCTACATAGATAACAACAAGCACAACCCCTCTATGACTGTGTCTCACATACAATGAGAAATTTGCATTGGCTACATGAAAGCCAATAGTGACAAGATATCTTTTCAGACCATGCTCTTGGTGCTTGTTTTAAGCCATACAAGGCTTTCTTCAACCTGCAAACATGCTTGGGGTGACTCACATCCTCATAACCAGGAGGCTGCAACATATACACCTCTTCCTACAAATCCCCATGCAAGAATGCATTCTTTACATCCATCTGATGTAAAGACCATTTCTTTGATGCAGCCACTGTTATCACAACTCTCACTGTTGCCATCAACTGGGCTGAAAGTTTCCTCATAATCAATGCCATATGTCTGTGCATATCCTTTGGCTACCAATCTAGCCTTGTACCTGCTTATGCTTCCATCACTCTATTATGTTTTACTTTGTACACCCACTTGCATCCAATGGCTTTCTTGCCTTCAGGCAATTGCACTAAATCCCAAGTCTCATTTCCATATAGTGCATCCATCTTCTCATCCATAGCTTTCTCTCAACACACATTTCCAACAGCCTCATCAATGCATGTGGGCTCTACAACCTGCACAACCTTTGCCATGTATGCATAGTGATGTGCCACAATACCATCATAGGAGGTAAACCTCCGCACAGGATTCTTCACTCTCCCAGATCTTCGCAGCTTTGCATTCATGGCTTCCATAGCCTTCTTTACACCAGCAGGTGTTCTCATAGTTGGAATCCCAAGCTCCTCATCAAGGTTCATCTCTGAGTCACTAGACTCTCCATCAATATGAGAATGCTGTGCAGAAATGTCAGGCATACTAAGGGGCTCAACCACTTTCTCTTTTCTTTTACGTGATGTACTAATCACATTTGCAGGACTGGTATTATGACACAGCCTGCCACTCCATGGTCTATCAAGTGAACCACTAGATGAGGACTCTCCTGGTCCACTCAAAGACTGTGATTGCTGACTTGTATTCTGTGCAACCACATTTCCACTCATCACCCCCAACAGCTTCTTTTTCAGCAGCATACCAGCTGCTCATCTCATCAAAGACAACATCCCTGCTTACCTTCAACTCACGTGTAGCAGGGTTATAACACCTGTATCCCTTTTGCTCAAGGGAGTATCCAATAAACACATATTTTTTTGCTTTTGGATCTAGCTTAGTTCTCAGCTCATCTGGCACATGCACATATGCAATGCATCCAAAGACTTTTAGATGAGACAAATCAGGTTTTCTGCCAGTAAACCTCTCCTCTGGAGTTACATTATGTATGGCTGCAGTTGGAGTCCTATTCATGATGTAAACTACTGTAGAAACAGCCTCAGCCCAATAGCTATGCGGCATATTCTTCTCTTCCATCAATGCTCGTGCCATCTCAGCAATGTGCCTATTTTTTTACTCAGCAACTCCATTTTGCTGCGGAGTGTATCTGCATGTAAATTGTCTCCGAATACCGTTCTTCTTTAAAAATTCAGAGAACTCATTGGAGAAGCACTCTCCCCCTCCATCTGACCTTAGGCACTTTACATATTTCCTTGATTGCTTTTCAACCATAACTCTGAAATTCTAAAAATGAGTGAACACCTCACTCTTCTCCTTCATGAAGTATACCCACACTTTCCTTGTCCAATCAATGTCACATAATACCTGTAGACTCCCATAGACATGGTCTTCGTAGGACCCCATACATCTGAATGCACAACATCTAGTGCATTTTTGCTCACATTTCTGTTACATGGAGATACATGCTTTGTTTGCTTTCCAAATTGGCATGCTTCACATATTCTTTGCATACCTTCAACTTTAAACTTTGGCAGCTCTGTCACAATTCCTTTAGTCTGCATAGACTTCATTCTCTGTACATTCACATGTCCAATTCTTTAATGCCAAATGTCTGTGTCTGCAACAATTGCTGAACCATTTGTAAACATCATAGCACTCACTTCAGGTTTACATTCAATGTAAACATCGTAGCACTCACTTCAGGTTTACATTCAATGTATACATTCTGCCCACTCTGTTGCCTTTTGCAACCAACCTGCACTTGTCTTTAAAGTCTTCAACATAACAACCATCAGGATTAAACCGAACCTGCAAACCCTGCTCAATCATCTGGCCAACTGAAATCCGATTCTTTATTATGTTCGAAACATGAAGTACATCTGCAAGGTACTTCACTTTGCCATCCTGCATAGACAATGGCACATCTCCAACATGGGCAATTGGATGAGCAGTGTCATCCCCTGTTTCCACAAAACCTGGTCTTTCAAGGTTTTTCATCTCCTTGATTCACTCCCCATGACTTGTCATGTGGTTCGAAGCACCTGAATTAACGTACCATACATCATCTTTATGTGCTGCTTCAACATTTTCAGACGGCATTCACGACATGCTGCATAACAAACAACCTTTCATTATCCTCATTGTTTCTGCTCGAGGATGCATAGTTGTTTTGCTGCAATTTCCCATTTTGCATGTCAGCCTGCTTCTTATAACAATCTGCCTGCACACATGTCCAGGCTTACCACAGTAAAAGCATCCACGTGTATCATTATGCTGCCTTTGCCAATTTCCATGACCTCTTTGACTCCCCCTGCCTCTGAATTGGCCTCTTCCACCTGCGTGTTGTTGTTGTTGTTGTAAATTCTGAGATTGTTGTTGTTGTTGCTACCTCCTTGACCGCGTCCACGGTCTCCTCTACCTCATCCTCTTCCTAAACTTGTGTAGAAGGCCTGTTGCTCTGAACTATTTTTGTTTTGTGAAGACTCTTGGTCTTCACCCAAGCTCTTCTCTTCTATAATCAACATAGACACCAAATCTGTGAAATTGGGAATGTTTTCCTGAGTCCGAATAGACGTCTTGAACGCCTTGTATTGTGGCCCGAGACCACATAGACAGACTTCTACCTTGTCATCATCATCTACTGAAACACCAATAGATGCAAGGGATTCCATAATACCCTTTATCTTCAATGCATAGTCATTCACAGACATACTCTTTTTCTCCACAGTATGAAGTTCATTCTTCAACTGTATCTTTCGTGCCTTGGTATTTGTTTCATAGAGTTTTACTAAGGTGTCCCATGCCTCCTTGGGGGACTTGGCATCCTGAATGTGTCAATCATGGTGTCCTGTATACTGATAGAGAGCCAATACATAACTTTTCTAGCTCCTTGGTTCCAATCCTTGCAAATCTTTCACATCTGTAGTAGCAGTCAGATTGATCTCCGGTATCTCCGGTGCCTCTTCATGCTCACCTTCTATGTAGTCCCAATAACCCTTTCCCATCAAAAAATTCGTCAACCTAAACCTCCAAGCATGGAAGTTGTTCTTATCAAGTTTCTCAGCAACAACAATCTGGTTTATGCCATCATTTGACATCTTGCTAGAAACAGCACTCTAGTTTGTCCTACACAAACTGCTGTATTTTCTGCAGTGGTACTGTAGTACACTCAAATGTCACAACCAGTGACCTCAATATACATACATACACCCAATGGCAACTTTTGACCTCCTTGTAGAGCACACACAGTGTCTGCACAGCCAATCTATCTTCCAGCAGATCTTAAAACAGAGTTCTGCAGAGAATCGATGACTTACCCGCGTAGTGCTCGAAATCGCCTGCTTTTTGAAAAACGGAGGTCCGGATGCGTCCAAAACGCGTTTTCGCCCAAAAAAAATTTGTCCAATAGCACGGTATAGTTGGCCTATAGCTTTACTCCCACGAAGAAAGCTCCTCAATCAGAGATCGTTTGCCGGTGCCTCCCATAGAGCTCCTGACAAGGGTATAGTCACCAACACAAATAGGGAGAGATGAGTAGCTGAAGCTCTTACCCTTGTACCGCTTCTTGTGCTTCTCTTGCTTGCAACTCAGCCCTTAGCATGAACTAGGCTTTGATACCATGAAAAGATGCAGGGGAGAAGAGAGCTTGAGCTCTTGCAAGCACACACACACACTCACAAAACCCTAAAAGAGAGCACACAAGGTGAGAGGCTGAAAATCTTCTTCTTCTTCTTCACTCAACACTCAACACACCATATACAAAGATAAGAGTACACACAATATGAAAGGTAATCAACCAAATACATACTAAGGTTCTCTATAGTGTGAATCCAACTAAATGATTTGGCGTTATAACTATGCCAGTCTCTAGAATGGCTGTCACATAGCCTGTCATACCACTGGCCGCATATCACCCATGATCTCACCAACCATGCGAGTGATGTAAGTGTAGGGCCTATCCCCCTGGTGGTGTCCACCGCCTCACTAGATGAGCTCGATATCTCAACAGGTCAATCAACATGTGAGCCTACACACGTTAGTGAATAGGCCTCTTATGTACACGAGCCTAGTTCATACAAAAAAGCCATGAGCCTACATACATGAGTGAATAGTTGCGTGTTGCGTGGTCAACAGATGTGAGTCAACACATGTGAATCAAGAGATGCAAGCCTAGAAAAAAAACCAAAAAACTAAAAAATCTCAAAACTTAAGAAAATACAAAGTGTGAACAAAAGATATTTTTGTAGCTTGAGCAGAACAAACACATATGAAATCAATTTTAGACTTACTCTTCAGGAAGCACTAAATATTGTTTCACTAGAGTGAAATCCTTGATGCATGGAATAATTATTGGAAGAAACAATAGTACAGTCGACTATAGTACATTCTCAAACCCACCTAGGCTTCAGTCCCAGCGTAAACGACCATCACCCAACAGAACGCTTTAGATCCACCTCAAAAGTGAGGAGCTTTGGGACAAGAAGAGCCAACTAAAGGTAGATGTGAGCTCAAAAGTGAGGAGCTTTGGGACAAGAAGAGCCAACTAATGGTAGATGTGAGCTAAGAAACATAGGAAAACCTGGAAATAGGAGTCGCCACCAACAGTCCTCCAAGCCCTAGATTCATTAACTAACTCTAAACAATGCCATAAACTTCATGAGAGGGAAATTAAATTGTCGTATTTTTGGGTGAAGCTCTAGTGAAGGAGTAAGAGCAGGAGTAGGACCAAGAACCCCAAGGTTCACTCTCTTAAGAAGTGGTCAAACCATGTCAAAAACCACAATGTTGTAAACATTTGGTGTTGATCTGGAGATGGGATTATCCAAAGCTGACCATGACCATGTCTCCTTTGCTATACCATTAAGGACAAGTATAAACACACACAACAACAAGCAAACACAGTGCAAGCAAGAGGCCCACTTTCCATAGTATGAGCTCAGTATAGTAGCATCTTCACCAGGAATCAAGTTTTAGTTCTTCTTCATTTAGATGATGAACATGGAACATGACAAAGGGTACACAGCTAATGTCTGGGACTCCCTCAACACAAAGAGATCCACAAGATCATTCTCACAATATGTCCTTAGAGCCACAGAGTAGTAGTCTTAAAGCCCAGGACGATGAAGGATAACTCACATTGGAAACCCCACAACCTAACCCCATGGAGCAAGAAATCATAGAGCTTAAAATAAATGGTTTTGTACAACCACTCCCTCTACCCATGTGAATATGTTGAAGACATGCTTAGGATGTTGTTTGAAATGGGAAGGGGGTTTGCCATACACATTACCATAACCATAGCACAAGGGGTTTGCCATAAACATAACACCTAGAGCCTTATAGTTGTGTAGAACAAAGCTAATTCATAACTCAAGAATGATAACCAAATTTGATGGAACTCGATATCCCATTTAGTATCTAGAAAAGTTCGATTAAATTTGTAAGCCCTTGGAAAGGATTGATGATCGCACAAAGATCTACTCATTCGGACTTTGTCTTGAAGGAAAAGTAGGCCAATGGTTAGGTCTCTAACACAACATGCAAAGGCTAGCTCTATGAGGTCTTAAGGCACACATTCATCGTGGCATTCTCATTGAGTGGAGCTAGATGGAGGCCCATCACACAATTCTATAATCTCAAATAAGAGGAGGGAGAAACAATGCGAGACTATATTGCTAGAATCACATCTCCACATGAGATGCAACCCCCATGAGAGACTAGATGACTTAACACTCGTTATGGATCGATAGGTCATCTAGATGTGTGATCAGGAAAGGAGTCTTTGGATTAAGAGTAGTGAAACAACCTATCATAGTAGATCCATATACGTGAACAAGAACAACAGAATCACCCATCCAACAATGAATGGGAAAATGCGAACTTTCACAAAGTGACTCCGTTTTAGATTGATAGGGGAGCTTGGAATATGGCATTTGTGTAAAATATGCCTTTCTTGTTTTCAGGTCGTCTTAATGGTTATTAATACGCTATATCTCTTGAGAAGAATAGAAGGATTGGAAAGAACTTGCAAAGTACTTTAAGCTTGAAGATGTAACAAAATTCCAACTATATTTTTTGGCCGCATGCTATGATCTTTTGGTCTTGGTAAGAGTTGTATGATCAAGAAAAGGAGGTGCTCTTTAACTCTTTTCCCATGCACACAATTGTTGTATTTATGGATTTCTAAGTGGTATTGACTAACGACTTAACAAGATGGAGAGAATTGATGTATATATATATATATATATATATATATATATATATATATATATATATATATATTGATTAGGGGTTTTTTCACACCCACCTTTTGGACACCTAATTCTGGCCGAAACCCTGGCATGTGTTTGTACATAGTATCTTGTGTCCTCATTTTCTCCCTTTATTACCGCACTTGGATGCCCTACTCTTGTTTGTAATCCTCATGGGAATGGATTGTTTGGGTTTCAATTTATTATCTTGCTCATTGCCTTACTAGGGTGGACGGGTATTTATTTTCTCTAATTACTTTCCCTAGAATAAGCGATGAATAAGCGATGAATAAGCGATGAATATCTTTTTTTCCCTTTTAACTTGATGGCCCATTATCTCTATACATCTGCTTGAGATTCCTACTACTTTTATATATATGAATATGTTTATATATACAGGTATATAGGGTGAGTTATTTCTAGTGCTCTTCCAGAGGGAGTGTGAGATCCCTGTTCCCACCACACAACGGATTCGGGGTACTAGCAGCGGAAGTAGCACTTCATGCGCGAGGTAGGGTCCCACACTCGGGGCCTCGTCCACGAATATCCGGACAAAAGACTAATCCGTCGGTTTTTCCAAAACCGAACCCGGAAAAACTTTCCTTATCCGGAAAGCACGGGCGATTCCTCCAGGATAACTTTTACTCTAACGTAGTCAAGACCATTAGTGATCAAACTGATCCGACTGCACCTATAAAGATACTTGGTCAGATCAAGGAAGAAACTTGCACTTGGATCATTGAGATCAACGCTTTTTTCCCCATTAAGAGGCACAGCCGTTGATTCCTATCCATAGAACAATTACTATCCGGGATTTACTTTATCTATCGTAGTAACAGAAATTGAGTCTCGATTTACGGATCCATTAGTCCAGCCTAACCCCATCCGATCCCATGGGTTAGCCAACCGCCCAACCACTGTAGTGATGGGATCCAATTTGGAATTTGGTTAGGTTTTGTCCCGGGTACCAAGGAAAAGAGTTCCAAGACCCCCTAGCCGGAATTTCATGCAAACATAAAACTAGCCACACCACTTACACACCCAATATGAAATTGCCTTTTTCTTAGGCTTCACTCATAGGTCGCTTCCTTGGTCCCTCATCCACCGTACCGGAAGCTCACCATTTTAATCAAACCGAGGCTGGTCAAGACCTCGGTCGACCTTGCTACGCGAGACGTCTTCCATTGACTCTCCGTCAGCAGTTGCAACTTTATCAGTTAGGTCTCCATGACCTTAATCACAAGACGGTCAAAATGCTTCCCCAGCATTCTTGACATAAAACAGCCATTTACAAACAGCATTTACAAACAGTTTACAAATACAATTTCTATATTAACTCTCATTTTTTCACATTATCCCTCATTAATCCACATTACTAATTCCACATTCCATTTATATGTGTACTCATCCAATCACATCATTTTCCATCTCTTCACTTCAGATTCCTTCACATCACATATCATATATTCACATCCATATCCACATCCATACATCCATATCCACATCCATACATCCACATCCACATCCACATTCACATCCATACATCCATATCTACATGCTTACCTCCATTTTCACATCCTCATTTATACATCCACATCCCATATCCATATTCATACATACACATCCATATCCACATCCATATGCATACATCCACTATCACATCCTCATTCATACATCCACATCCACATCCACATTCCCATTCACATCTATACATCCACATCTACATCCACATACATACATACTTCCACATCCACATTCCACATTCACATCTATATATCAATATCTACATCCACATTCACATATATCCACATCCACATTCCCATTCACATTTCATACATCCACATCCACATTCCCATTCACATCTATACATCCACATCTACATCCACATACATACATACATCCACATCTACATTCCACATTCACATCTATACATCCACATCTACATCCACATCCACATTCCCATTCACATCTATACATCCACATCTACATCCACATACATACATACATCCACATCCACATTCCACATTCACATCTATACATCCACATCTATATCCACATTCACATACATCCACATCCACATTCCCATTCACATCTATACATCCACATCTACATCCACATTCACATACATCCACATCCACATTCCCATTCACATCTATACATCCACATACATACATACATCCACATCCACATTCCACATTCACATCTGTACATCCACATCTACATCCACATTCACATACATCCACATCCACATTCCCATTCACATCTATACATCCACATCTACATCCACATACATACATACATCCACATTCCACATTCACATCTATACATCCACATCTACATTCCCATTCACATACATCCACATCCACATTCCCATTCACATTCACATCTATACATCCACATTCCCATTCACATCTATACATCCACATCTACATCCACATACATACATACATCCACATCCACATTCCACATTCACATCTATACAGCCACATCTACATCCACATTCATTTTCACATCTATACAGCCACATCTACATCCACATTCACATCTATACATATACATCTTTATGCATACATCCATTTTCACATTCATACATCCACACTCCCATCTCCACATCCACACATCCACATACATCCATCCATTTTCACATTCCCATTCATATAACCCCATATGCCTTCACATCTAATCTTTTACATCACATCCATTCTCGCCCTATCACAAACCATATACATCTTATCCTATCACATACACTTCTTACCTCATCCCATACACATCTTATCACATCTTAATTCATCTTATCACCTCTTATCACATCTTATACACCTCTTATCACATCCTATCTCATCTCATATCTATTTATAGAATACAAGAGAACTCTTATATTTGATATAAGATTTCTTTACACATTTATTTATGCATAAATTCCATTTAAGGAGATTCATACTTTCGAAGTAAAAATCAATCTTTTATGCATCTTCCTATGCATAAATTCATTTTAAATGAAAATGACACTTTTGAATTAAAATTCAATCTTTTATGCATCTTCCTATGCATAAATTCAATTTAGATAAGAATGACACTTTTGAATCAATCTTTTATGCATCTTCCTATGCATAAATTCAATTTGGTAGGAATTACACTTTTAGAATAAAAGAATTTCTCTTATACATCTAAGTTATGCATAAAATCCATTTATGATGAAAATCACACTTTTAGTATAAAAAGAATATCTTTTATGCATACTTCTATGCATGAAATCCATTTATGATAAAAGTAACACTTTTATAATAAAATAATCAACTCTTATGCATACTTCTATGCATGAAATTCAATTGTGATAAAAGTAACACTTTTATAATAAAATAATCAACTTTTATGCATACCTCTATGCATGAAATTCAAATATGATAAAAGTCACACTTTTATAATAAAATAATCAACTTTTATGCATACCTCTATGCATGAAATTCAATTATGATAAAAGTCACACTTTTACAATAAAATAATCAACTTTTATGCATACCTCTATGCATGAAATTCAAATATGATAAAAGTCACACTTTTATAATAAAATAATCAACTTTTATGCATACCTCTATGCATGAATTTCAATTATGCTAAAAGTAACACTTTTATAATAAAATATTCATCTTTTATGCACACCTCTATGCATGCATTTCAATTATGCTAAAAGTAACACTTTTATAATAAAATATTCATCTCTTATGCATACCTCTATGCATGCAACTCAATTATGCTAAAAGTAACACTTTTATAATAAAATATTCATCTCTTATGCATACCTCTATGCATGAAATTCAATTATGCTAAAAGTAACTCTTTTATAATAAAATATTCATCTCTTATGCATACCTCTATGCATGAAATTCAATTATGCTAAAAGTAACTCTTTTATAATAAAATATTAATCTCTTATGCATACCTCTATGCATGAAATTCAATTATGCTAAAAGTAACTCTTTTATAATAAAATATTCATCTCTTATGCATACCTCTATGCATGAAATTCAATTATGCTAAAAGTAACTCTTTTATAATATCTTTTATGCATACCTCTATGCATGAAATTCAATTATGATAAAAGTAACACTTTTATGTTAAAATAATAACCTTTTATGCATACCTCTATGCATGAAAATCAATTTTGCATAATATAAAAATCAATTTCTCTATGATTATAATGAATATCTTTTAATTAATCTAGGATGATAATTCCTAGAATATGGTAGGAAGTTCTCTTTTCATGCTTTGAATGAAATTATTGTGGCACATCACTATGCATATATGGCAAAGGTTGTGCAGGTTGTAGAGCCCACATGCATTGATGAGGCTGTTGGAAATGTGTGTTGGGAGAAAGCTATGGATGAGGAGATGGATGCACTATATGGAAATGAAACTTGGGATTTAGTGCAATTGCTTGAAGGCAAGAAAGCCATTGGATGCAAGTGGGTGTACAAAGTTAAACATAACAGTGATGGAAGCATAAACAGGTACAAGGCTAGATTGGTAGCCAAAGGATATGCGCAGACATATGGGATTGATTATGAGGAAACTTTCAGCCCAGTTGCCAAGATGGCAACGGTGAGAGTTGTGATAGCAGTGGCTGCGTCAAAGCAATGGTCTTTACATCAGATGGATGTAAAGAATGCATTCTTGCATGGGGATTTGCAAGAAGAGGTGTATATGTTGCAGCCACCTGGTTATGAGGATGTGGGTCACCCCGAGCATGTTTGCAGGTTGAAGAAAGCCTTGTATGGCTTAAAACAAGCACCAAGAGCATGGTCTGACAAGATTTCTGAATATCTTGTCACTATTGGCTTTCATGTAGCCAATGCAGATTTCTCATTGTATGTGAGACATGGTGATAGAGGAGTTGTGCTTGTTGTCATCTATGTAGATGACTTGATCATTACGGGGGACCATGATGCAGAGATCTTTGATGTAAAGATCTTGCTTAGACAGAAGTTAGAGATGAAGGATCTGGGGGAGCTCAGATATTTCTTGGGCATTGAGGTGATTAGGTCACCACATGGTATTGGATTACTGCAGAGACAGTATGGCTTGGACATGTTGTCCAAGTATGGTATGACAGGCTGTAAGCCTATTTCTGTGCCATTGGATCAGAATGGTAAGTTGAGTGCAGATTCAGGAGAGATCTTGGAGGATCCTACTATGTACAGACGCATAGTAGGAAGTTTGATCTACATGACGATCACCAGACCAGATTTGAGCTATGCTGTTGGGTTGGTGAGTCAGTTTATGCAGGTTCCACGGAAACCGCATTTGGATGCAGTGAGACGCATACTGAGGTATGTGAAGTCTACTTTGCATTGTGGACTATTCTATGAGACTGGGACAGAGATATGTGTACATGGGTACACAGATGCTGATTGGGCTGGTAGTATCTCAGATAGAAGATCTACCAGTGGATTCATGTTTTCTTTGGGGAGTGCTGCTATGACTTGGAGCAACAAGAAGCTGCCTACGGTTGCTCCATCGAGTACAGAGGCCGAGTACAGAGGAGCTGCTATGGCAGCATGTGAGGTAGCTTGGTTGAGAAAGGTACTTGCAGATTTGGGTTTATCAGTGGATAGACAAGTTGTCATTTTCTATGACAACATTAGTAGTATACAGTTGGCCAGGAACCCAGTCTTTCATGCTCGTACGAAGCACATAGAGGTCCACTACCACTTTGTCAGAGAGAAGGTCTTGGCAGGAGACCTTGACCTTGTTTATGTCAGCACAGAGGATCAGGTAGCTGACATCTTCACCAAAGCATTGGGTACAGAGAAGCTCCGCAGATTCAGGGCTTCGCTTGGTGTACATGAGATGGAGTTGAGCTCGAGGGGGAGTGTTGAGATATCGAGCTCGTCTAGTGAGGCGGTGGACACTGATGACCCGCCTGGGGGATAGGCCCCACACTTACACCACTGGCATGGTTGGTGAGATCATGGGAGATATGCGGCCAGTGGGATGACAGGCTGTGTGACAGCCATTCTAGAGACTGGCATAGTTATAGCGCCAGCTCATTTAGTCGGGTTCACACTATAGAGAACCCGTGTATGTATTTGGTTGAGTACCTTTCATATTGTGTGTACTCTTATTCTTGTATATGGTGTGTTGAGTGTTGAGTGAAGAAGAAGAAGATTTTCAGCCTCTCACCTTGTGTGTTCTCTATTAGGGTTTTGTGAGTGTGTGTGTGTGTGTGCTTGCAAGAGCTCAAGCTCTCTTCCCCCCTGCATCTTTTCATAAAATTGGATCTTAAGAAAAAGAGTTGTCCTCTACCTTGCGAGATGAGGACATCTTGCACTTTTTTAAGTGGGGTAGAATGTAAGATTCCTCCCCAACCTTCGAGGTATACAGGAGTAAGAATCTCCCTTTTTGATCTTATAATTATTCCCTCTCAAAAATAAAAGAAAGATTCTGTTTAAAAAAGGAAGACCCTCTCCCTAGAATACTTCTCAAGAGTCACGCTATTTTAAGGATTCAGAACAATGAATTCAGAAGTGAAAATCGGTGTTTTGGATACCAAGGTTTTGGTTTTCATTCGAGTACGGCCCAAAAGAAGTTCTTTATCTCTTGGGGAGTATAAGAAGTTATCCCCCAGATATTGTGAGCCTTATATCTGAATTCAATGAAAGTAGGTGACTTAGCCTACAAGCTTCTTTTACCTCCTCATCTCAAAGTTCTTAATGTATTTCATAGAAATATGTGCCAAACCCAAATCATGGAAAGACAGTAAAACTTCAGTGGCAAGATACCGTTGGCTTCTAAGTTACGCTAGTTCCTTCCTTTATTCGTAACTTTTACCTGTCGCTCACAGTAATCTTACTTCCATCGATCTCCCTTGTTCTTAATCTCCTTCATGGCTTGGCAACAGGAATTAGTTTTATCCATGATGATTTCTCACCTTCAAGACACAAGTGAGTCTGTGAAGAAAGATTTTATAGAACAGTATGAGCACTCACTTTTTCCTCACTTGGGAACGTCTGTAGCTCAGACCAAATGGCGGACCTATCAAGACATAACTAGGGTAACACCCTGGGGTCAGCAGCACTTTCGTAACAATGTCCGCTTGGCCATGGTTATTGAAGCCTTGGGTTTGGGTCCCCGATACTACTGCGTCATGAGATCAAGACATCTTGGGTTTTCTGAGTGGGTCTTCTTACTGGCGTGTTTTCTTCCTCATCAGAAGATATGCCTTTACCCCATTTTTGGTTTGCCTCTCAGAGGTCCTTTTGTTAGATCACCTCATACCACTGAGATATGTGCGGCAATAACCAACAGAATTATTCCTATAGATAAGTTACCTTATACGTGCACAGCTTGTGAGTGTTGCTTTTGTGATCATATGATGGACGGACTTATGGAAGTGTAAAGAGTTCTTCTATCTTTACTGTATATGTTCTAAGAATGAATAAAGTTTAAATCTTGTTCTTTTCTTGACCCTTACTCTCCTTGAGACTTTTTTATTTGGTGGTTAATCTTAATTAAATTTTTCTCTAAATCTCATGTTCGTGCATCTTGCGAAATTATCCCAAGTTTGCGAGATGAGGACATCTCGCGTTTTTCAAGTGGGAGAGAATGTAAGATTCCTCCCCAGCCTCTCAAAATGTCCAGCATCTTTCCCTGTAATCAATCCCCTCTTCAGAAATATAAAAGACCTTGTTTCTAACTGTTTTGACTTAGAGAGAGAGAATATTCTAGAGAGAGAATATTTAAATTTTGAATATTTGTAGATAGAAAAATTTGTCATCTTATTAAAATAAGCTCCCCTGAAACAGAAATTCAAAAAGAACTTTCCAATGTGCAATTGGAATTAATTGGAAATGAGTATGAAGGACCTTAGTCTAAGGGTCTAGATTTTCAGAAATTTTTGGATTATGGTCCAATTAAGGTTCCTATGGGCCAATAGCATCAATCCATGTGTAGGGAGGAGATAAATCTAATTTTGTAAAAGAAGATACCCAAAAATGAGTAAATGCTCACATAAGATGAAGAGTTGAAAATGTACAAGGTTTATTAGTAAAAAACTATGAGCAATATTAAAAATATGAGATATTTTGGGTATCCAAAAATGAGTAAATGCTCACATAAGATGAAGAGTTGAAAATGTACAAGGTTTATTAGTAAAAAACTATGAGCAATATTAAAAATATGAGATATTTTGGGTATAATGATTCCATTTTGACACATATGTAAGGAAGGGGAGTTCTTTAAAGGAGGTGCATATTTCACATAACATGAAGAGTTGAAAATATACAAGGTTTATTAGTAAAAAACTATGAGCAATATTAAAAATATGAGATATTTTGGGTATAATGATTCCTTTTTGACACATATGCAAGGAAGGGGAGTTCTTTAAAGGAGGTGCATATTTCACATGCTTGAATGAGTTTTAAACTCATAAAAATTGAGATATTTCATCTCTCCTCTCTCCTAATTCAATTCTAGTTCCAAAAAGTTAGCTTAACTGACCTAAAAATGGTCAAATATTGACCAAACTGATTTAGAAAATTCTAGAATCAGTTTGTTTGGTTAGGAGCTCAATTTTTCCTATAAATAGAAGCCTCCCCCTTGTTGAAAAATATATAGTGTTTATGCATCGTTACTTTACTCCACCTAAGCCAAGAACTGTGAATTCATTAATAATTCACTAGTTTTTGGAGCTTCCCTCTTTCTTCAATTCCCATTGGTGGCTCCATCAACATACTTAACCAATTGATTGGTTGGAGGCCTCTACCGTGAACAAAGAATCAAGCAATTTGTAAGGTAATTAGTGAATTTTGATCATTTTCTATAATTTCTCAATGTTTCTCTCTTCTCAACCCCTCTCAAGCTTGAGAAGCTTAATTGGAATGGTTTTTGAATGTTATTAAAGTTAATTGATGAATGGTAGTACTTGAATTACATAAATTAATGAATGTTATTGAAGTTAATTGATTAATGATAGTTAAGAATTACATAAAATTCCATTTCTCAGCCTATTCTCAATCCAAGTGAAGCTTTTCATAAAGCTTTTCCCTAATTTAAGATTAATCTATGCTTGAGGCCAAATTAATGGCTTTTTCTATGCTTTTAGTTTATGTATTTTATGAATATTGATGATTCAATCCATTATGGATTAATGATCCAATTAGGGATCATTCTAATTATTTTCTTAATGATAAGCTTTATCCCTTAGAAAAATTGAGATTTATCAGTCATAGCAGCGGAGCTATGGAAAAATTTTTATAAAAATTACGCATACATCATATGTAAATCTCTGCACAGGGTTCTTCACTCTCCCTGATCTTCGCAGCTTTTCATTCATGGCTTCCATAGCCTTCTTTACACTAGGTGTTCTCATGGCTGGGATCCCAAGCTCCTCATCAAGGCTCATATCTAAGCCACTAGACTCTCCATCAACATGTGAATGCCCTGCAGAAATGTTAGGCATACCAAGGGGCTCAACCACTTTCTCTTTTCCTCTACGTGATGTACTAATCACATTTGCAGGGCTGGTATTATGACGCAGCCTGCCACTCCATGGTCTATCAATAGACCCACTAGATGAGGACTCTCCTGGTCCACTCAAAGACTGTGATTGCTGACCTGCATTCTGTGCAACGACACTTCCACTCACATCAGCCCCAACAGCTTCTTTTTCAGCAGCATACCAACTGCTCATCTCATCAAAGACAACATCCCTGCTTACCCTCAACTCACGTGTAATAGGGTTATAACACCTGTATCCCTTTTGCTCAAGGGAGTATCCAATAAACACACATTTTTCAGCTTTTGGATCCAGCTTAGTTCTCAGCTCATCTGGCACATGCACATATGCAATGCATCCAAAGACTTTCAGATGAGACAAATCTGGTTTTCTGCCAGTGAACCTCTCCTCTAGAGTTACATCATGTATGGCTGCAGTTGGAGTCCTGTTCATGATGTATACTGCTGTAGAAACAGCCTCAGCCCAATAACAATGCGACATATTCTTCTCTTCCATCAATGCTCGTGCAATCTCAGCAATGTGCCTGTTTTTCCGCTCAGCAACTCCATTTTTGTGCGGAGTGTATCTGCATGTAAAATGTCTCTGAATACCATTCTTCTTCAAATATTCACAGAACTCATTGGAGAAGTACTCTCCCCCTCCATCTGACCTTAGGCACTTTACATATTTCCCTGTTTGCTTTTCAACCAAAACTCTGAAATTCTGAAAGTGAGTGAACACCTCACTCTTCTCCTTCATGAAATATACCCACACTTTCCTTGTGTGGTCATCAATGAAAGTCACATAATACCTACAGCCTCCCATAGATATGGTCTTCGTAGGACCCCATACATCTGAATGCACAACATCTAGTGCATTTTTGCTCACATATCTGTTACGTGGAAACACATGCTTTGTTTGCTTCCCAAATTGGCATGCTTCACAGATTTTATGCATACCTTCCACTTTAAATTTTGGCAGCCCTGTCACAATTGCTTTTGTCTGCATAGACTTCAATCTTTGCACATTCACATGTCCAATTCTTTTATGCCATATGTCTGTGTCTGCAACAATTCCTGAACCATTTGCAAACATCGCAGCACTCATCTCAGGCATGTCTACATCCAACGTAAACATTCTGCCCACTCTGTTGCCTTTTGCAACCAACCTGCACTTGTCTTTAAAATCTTCAACATAACATCCATCAGGGTTAAACCGAACCTGCAAACCCTGCTCAATCATCTGGCCAACTGAAACCAGATTCTTTGTTATGTTCGGTACATGAAGTACATCTGTAAGGTACTTCACTTTGCCATCCTGCATAGACAATGGCACATCTCCAACGTGGGCAATTGGATGAGTAGTGTCATCCCCTGTTTCCACAAAACCTGGTCTTTCCGGGTTTTTCATCTCCTTGAACCACTCCCCATTTTCAGACATGGCATTCACAACATGCTGCATAACAAACAACCTTTCATTATCCTCATTATTTCTACTTGAGGATGCATAGTTATTTTGCTGCACTTTTCCATTTTGCATGTCAGCCTGCTTCTTATAACATTCTGACTACACATGACCAGGTTTACCACAATAATAGCATTCACGTGCATCATTATATTGCCTTTGCCAATTTCCATGGCCTCTTTGACTCCCCCTGCCTCTAAATTTGCCTCTTCCACCTGCGTGTTGTTGTTGTTGTTGATTCTGGGACAATTGCCTTTGCCAATTTCCATGGCCTCTTTGACTCCCCCTGCCTCTAAATTTGCCTCTTCCACCTGCGTGTTGTTGTTGATTCTGGGACTGTTGTTGCTGCTGCTACTAGCCATAATTTTGATTACCTGTTCGGCCACCTCCTTGACCGCGTCCACGGCCTCCTCTACCTCGTCCTCTTCCTGAACTCGTGTAGAAGGCCTGTTGCTCTGAACTGTTTTTGCTTTGTGAAGACTGTTGGTCTTCACCCAAGTTCTTCTCTTCGATAATCAGCATAGACACCAAATCTGTAAAGTTGGGAATGTTTTCTCGTGTCTGAATAGACTTCTTGAACGCCTTGTATTGTGGCCCGAGACCACGTAGACAGACCTCCACCTTATCATCATCATCTACTGACACACCAATAGATGCAAGGGATTCCACAATGCCCTTTATGTTCAACACATAGTCATTCACAGACATGCTCTTTTTCTCCACAGTATGAAGTTCATTCTTCAAACTGTATCTTACGTGCCTTGGTATTTGTTTCATAAAGCTTTACCAAGGTGTCCCACGCCTCCTTGGGGGACTTGGCATCCTGAATGTGCCCAATCATGGTGTCCTGTATACTAATAGAGAGCCAATACATGACTTTCCTGGCTCCTTGGTTCCCGTCTTTAAACTCTTTCACATCTGTAGCAATCGGATTTATATCCGGTATTTCCGGTGCCTCTTCATGCTCACCTTCTATGTAGTCCCAATAGCCTTTTCCCATTAGGAAATTCGTCAACCTGAACCTCCAAGCATGGAAGTTATTCTTATCCAGCTTCTCAGCCACAATCTGTGTTATGCCATCATTAGACATCTTGTCAAACACACAATTTTACCAGAAACTGCACTCTGGTTTTTCTTGCACAACTGCTGTATTTTCTGCAGTGGTACTGTAGTACTCTCAAATGTCACACCCAGTGACTCCAATGTGCATACATACACCCAATGGCAACTGTAGACCTCTTTGCATCACCCACAGTGTCTGCACAGTCAATCTGTCTTCCTACAGTTCTTAAAACAGAGTTCTGCAGAGAATCAATGACTTACCCGCAGTTAATCTGTCTTCCTATAGTTCTTAAAACAGAGTTCTGCAGAGAATTAATGACTTACCCGCAATCAATCTGTCTTCCTACAGTTCTGAAAACAGAGTTCTACAGAGAATCAATGACTTACCCGTAGTGCTCGAAATCGCCTGCTTTCTGAAAAACCGAGGTCCAGACGCGCCCGAAACGCGTTTTCGGTCCATTTTTTAGGGTCCGATAGGACAGTATAGTTGCCACCGCCTCACTAGATGAGCTCGATATCTCAACAGGTCAATCAACATGTGAGCCTACACACGTTAGTGAATAGGCCTCTTATGTACACGAGCCTAGTTCATACAAAAAAGCCATGAGCCTACATACGTGAGTGAATAGTTGCGTGTTGCGTGGTCAACAGATGTGAGTCAACACATGTGAATCAAGAGATGCAAGCCTAGAAAAAAAACCAAAAAACCAAAAAATCTCAAAACTTAAGAAAATACAAAGTGTGAACAAAAGATATTTTTGTAGCTTGAGCAGAACAAACACATCTGAAATCAATTTTAGACTTACTCTTCAGGAAGCACTAAATATTGTTTCACTAGAGTGAAATCCTTGATGCATGGAATAATTATTGGAAGAAACAATAGTACAGTCGACTATAGTACATTCTCAAACCCACCTAGGCTTCAGTCCCAGCGTAAACGACCATCACCCAACAGAACGCTTTAGATCCACCTCAAAAGTGAGGAGCTTTGGGACAAGAAGAGCCAACTAAAGGTAGATGTGAGGAGCTTTGGGACAAGAAGAGCCAACTAATGGTAGATGTGAGCTAAGAAACATAGGAAAACCTGGAAATAGGAGTCGCCACCAACAGTCCTCCAAGCCCTAGATTCATTAACTAACTCTAAACGATGCCATAAACTTCATGAGAGGGAAATTAAATTGTCGTATTTTTGGGTGAAGCTCTAGTGAAGGAGTAAGAGCAGGAGTAGGACCAAGAACCCCAAGGTTCACTCTCTTAAGAAGTGGTCAAACCATGTCAAAAACCACAATGTTGTAAACATTTGGTGTTGATCTGGAGATGGGATTATCCAAAGCTGACCATGACCATGTCTCCTTTGCTATACCATTAAGGACAAGTATAAACACACACAACAACAAGCAAACACAGTGCAAGCAAGAGGCCCACTTTCCATAGTATGAGCTCAGTATAGTAGCATCTTCACCAGGAATCAAGTTTTAGTTCTTCTTCATTTAGATGATGAATTGATTAGGGGTTTTTTCACACCCACCTTTTGGACACCTAATTCTAGCCGAAACCCTGGCATGTGTTTGTACATAGTATCTTGTGTCCTCATTTTCTCCCTTTATTACCGCACTTGGATGCCCTACTCTTGTTTGTAATCCTCATGGGAATGGATTGTTTGGGTTTCAATTTATTATCTTGCTCATTGCCTTACTAGGGTGGACGGGTATTTATTTTCTCTAATTACTTTCCCTATAATAAGCGATGAATATGTGGCTAGGAGCATATCTTTTTTTCCCTTTTAACTTGATGGCCCATTATCTCTATACATATGCTTGAGATTCCTACTACTTTTATATATATGAATATGTTTATATATACAGGTATATAGGGTGAGTTATTTCTAGTGCTCTTCCAGAGGGAGTGTGAGATCCCTGTTCCCACCACACAACGGATTCGGGGTACTAGCAGCGGAAGTAGCACTTCATGCACGAGGTAGGGTCCCACACTCGGGGCCTTGTCCACGAATATCCGGACAAAAGACTAATCCGTCGGTTTTTCCAAAACCGAACCCGGAAAAACTTCCCTTATCCGGAAAGCACGGGCGATTCCTCCAGGATAACTTTTACTCTAACGTAGTCAAGACCATTAGTGATCAAACTGATCCGACTGCACCTATAAAGATACTTGGTCAGATCAAGGAAGAAACTTGCACTTGGATCATTGAGATCAACGCTTTTTTTCCCATCAAGAGG
This sequence comes from Cibotium barometz, assembly GCF_041138505.1. NCBI lineage: Eukaryota > Viridiplantae > Streptophyta > Polypodiopsida > Cyatheales > Cibotiaceae > Cibotium > Cibotium barometz. The sequence goes on along the minus strand of NC_141057.1, from coordinate 8,391,551 downwards.
CACAGCCGTTGATTCCTATCCATAGAACAATTACTATCCGAGATTTACTTTATCTATCGTAGTAACAGAAATTGAGTCTCGATTTACGGATCCATCAGTCCAGCCTAACCCCATCCGATCCCATGGGTTAGCCAACCGCCCAACCACTGTAGTGATGGGATCCAATTTGGAATTTGGTTAGGTTTTGTCCCGGGTACCAAGGAAAAGAGTTCCAAGGTCCCCTAGCCGGAATTTCATGCAAACATAAAACTAGCCACACCACTTACACACCCAATATGAAATTGCCTTTTTCTTAGCATCAGCTAAGAAAACAATATGAAATTGCCTTTTTCTTGGCACCAGCTAACTTTAAAACAATCCTTTAATGAAACCATAGTACCACTGATCACAATCTTCCAATTTATCCGGTTGATTCATAATTTCCCATCATTCCTTCATCAGAGTATCTATGGCATCATTGGCAACTAGAACGCTCACCACCTGTCCACTCAGGGGTCTTTTCAATAGTTCCTAGCCCATAATACTCGGTAATATAATCACTTATAAAAATCAAGATGGACTCTCGTTGAAGATCAGTAAGATCAACCAACAGATCCATAAAAAGAGCCATGGACTCATCCATTGAAGACCAGCAAGGTCAATCAACCAGATCCATGCCCGATTTCAGAAAACAACTCTTACTCCTTGTTCCAATATCTTCCTCGACGCACGCGTGGGTATCCTAGGCGACCCAGAGCCCGAGCACCGTATGGTCAGCACCCTCTAGGATCCTTCGCAGGTGACCTAGTGCTTCACTCATAGGCCGCTTCCTTGGTCCTCATCCACCGTACCGGAAGCTCACCATTTTAATCAAACCGAGACTGGTCAAGACCTCGGTTGACCTTGCTACGCGAGACGTCCTCCATTGACTCTCCGTCAGCAGTTGCAACTTTATCAGTTAGGTCTCCATGACCTTAATCACAAGACGGTCAAAATGCTTCCCCAGCATTCTTGACATAAAACAGCCATTTACAAACAGCATTTACAAACAGTTTACAAATACAATTTCTATATTAACTCTCATTTTTTCACATTATCCCTCATTAATCCACATTACTTATTCCACATTCCATTTATATGTGTACTCATCCAATCACATCATTTTCCATCTCTTCACTTCAGATTCCTTCACATCACATATCATAATTCACATCCATATCCACATCCATACATCCGTATCCACATCCATACATCCACATCCACATCCACATTCACATCCATACATCCATATCTACATGCTTACCTCCATTTTCACATCCTCATTTATACATCCACATCCCATATCCATATTCATACATACACATCCATATCCACATCCATATGCATACATCCACTATCACGTCCTCATTCATACATCCACATCCACATCCACATTCCCATTCACATCTATACATCCACATCTACATCCACATACATACATACTTACACATCCACATTCCACATTCACATCTATACATCCACATCTACATCCACATTCACATACATCCACATCCACATTCCCATTCACATCACATACATCCACATCCACATTCCCATTCACATCTATACATCCACATCTACATCCACATTCCCATTCACATCTATACATCCACATCTACATCCACATACATACATACATCCACATCTACATTCCACATTCACATCTATACATCCACATCTACATCTACATCCACATTCCCATTCACATCTATACATCCACATCGACATCCACATACATACATACATCCACATCCACATTCCACATTCACATCTATACATCCACATCTACATCCACATTCACATACATCCACATCCACATTCCCATTCACATCTATACATCCACATCTACATCCACATTCACATACATCCACATCCAGATTCCCATTCACATCTATACATCCACATACATACATACATCCACATCCACATTCCACATTCACATCTGTACATCCACATCTACATCCACATTCACATACATCCACATCCACATTCCCATTCACATCTATACATCCACATCTACATCCACATACATACATACATCCACATTCCACATTCACATCTTTACATCCACATCTACATTCCCATTCACATACATCCACATCCACATTCCCATTCACATTCACATTTGATGAAAGGCAAGAGGCTATGTGAAAATTGAGGTTTCATGTAAAGAGAGAGAAGTGCAGTTTTTGTGGTCCAATACCCAAATTTCAACCGGTAATTACTCATCACTCGGGTATTGGTTTCTAAAATTGATCATATGGCTAGAAAGCTCTTTCTATGCTCTTTCCACTCATGTAACTAATTTCTTAATCCCTTACTTCATTGATGATTAGAATTTCTCCCAAAGTTGCTAATTTTTAGGCGAATTTTGGCAGTTTTATAGTCTTGCAGTAAAATGCTCATAACTTTTCGCTCAGTTGTCCATTTTTGAAAGTTTTTATATGGGCATGAAGCTCTCTTCAAGCTCTACGTATCTATCTAATCCTCTCTTGCACAGCCTATATGGATTTAAAACTGCAATTCTCTGTGTATCTCTGTTTTTATAGAATTTTGGCAGTTTTATAGTCTTGTAGTAAAATGCTCATAACTTTTCGCTCGGTTGCCCGTTTTTGAAAGTCTTTATATAGGCACGAAGCTCTCTTCAAGATCTACACATCTATATAATCCTCTCTTGCACAGCCTATATGGATTTAAAACCGCAATTCTCTGTGTGTCTCTGTTTTTATAGACTTTTGGCCATTATTTCTTCTTAATCATGATTAATTCCTCCTAATCTCTTATCAAAAGGCAAACCCCATGTGTCTTATCCTCTTGTAAGTGATTGCGATATTTATTTTCTTTAATATGTTTCGTCCAAATCGCCCAATTCGAACAGATGAACCTTACCAATATTCCCCGTATGTTTCCGTTCACATTCCTTATTCGGAAGATTTTCTTCCAACAAAGAATCGCCCTCTTGTTTGGAGCTGCAAGACTGGCAGAAATTCTTACTTCTCCGGATCCTTTCATCTTTCCTTCCATGAATTATGATCTCACCTTTGATGTGTATATCTTTATCTTAACCTAGGGAGAGAAAGGGAGGTGAGGAGGCTATGAGGTTTCATTCAAATGTGTTTTTGATTCTAAGAAGTGACCGAAGTCCAAACCCCAACTTCGTGTCACAATAGTAAAGAAGAGGATTCCTGGTCTACCTCCTCAGGAAAAGGCACATCAACTAGTGATGTGCCTTTCCCTAAGTAAAGAAGAGGATTCCTGGTCTACCTCCTCAGGGAAAGGCACATCAACTAGTGATGGTGTTGGTATAGATAGCATGATTATGAGAAACCATAACTATGCCATAAGCTATATGTTTAGAAAATAGATTCTTTTTATAGTTGTATCAAATTTTTTCTGATTGAAAATGACAATGATAAACATAAGCTATATGTTTAGAAAATAGATTCTTTTTACAGTTGTATCAATTTTTTTTTGGATTGAAAATGACAATGATAAACATTGTCTCTATTTTGGCATGTTTTTTAAAAATTTATTATAATCTCAAAAAGTAAGCAAAATTAAGTCTTTTTTTTCATGTCAATTTAAAAAAAACGTGCAAAGTTCCCAAAATATTATCATTTTTTGGCAGTGTTGTACCTATGTGTAGACCACTTTTCAAAAAGCGGTTAAAAATGAACTTTTTGATGGTGAAAGATGCCAAATGTTTCTCGTTTATCAGGAAATATTACCTATTTTGTAGTGTTAAAAGTGTAAATTCATAATAGACATGGTACAATCCTAGGGCATGTAACATAAAAAAATGGGATCCAACCGATGAAGGGAACATCCAATTTATTTTAGAACTAGAGAGACATGAAAACCTAAAGGTTATCCAAAGGTCTATGGGACACCTGTGGTATTATAGAAGATTCATATTTATGTATGCAAAAATCACTAGACCTCTATATGCCCAATTGTTGGTATGTTTGTTATGGATGGAGGAATGCAAGGAAAGCTAAAGTAAGCTCTAATTTGGGTCTTAATGTCTTAATGTCTTAATGTCATAAAAAATACATCTTTAGATTACAAAAATCTTAGTAGAAAATAATCCCATGGACTTAACCTCAGTAGTTTTGCGGTGGACTCCAAAAACAACATCCATATTTGGATGCCGGAGAAGATGAAACAAAGCTAAGACACGTAATCCTAAGAAGTTAGTTTGAGAGAGAGTGACCAAGAAGAGGATTGGAGACAAGGTCCTCCATATTTCAGGAACTACAAGATTGAAAACAAGGAGGTGTGTGCACTAGCAGAAAAAAGAGAGAGAACAAAAACGAAACATGGGTGTCTTATGATAGACCTAAATATGCCAAACAAATTCATCTAGTATAACGATGTGAAGAGCCCAAAAAGTTTGGATCTATGCTAACTTAACCCCTAATTAGAAGACCAAAGTAGTGTAGTTATACTCAAGGAATACCGAGATGTGTTCACTTGCTACTCAGATCTTAAGGGGGGATTCCCTCTTAAAGTCTGCCACCAGCATACGATTCCACCAGTTGGATGGTGCACGGACAATCAAACAAAAGCTTTATACATACAATAAAAACTATTCCAAAACCATCAAAGTAAGAATTTGACATACTATCAGGTATCCCTAGTGGTTATAGTACTAAAAAAGGATGGAAAGTTTTGCATATATGTGAATTTAAAAATGTAAATGCAGCCACTATACTAAAGTGCTAAAAAGAGTAGTAGAAAAGGAAGCTTAGAGATTCTTAAATGGATTCTGGGGATACACGAGTATCCATAAATCCCAGGACCAACATAAAATTGTAATAACTATAGGGGATGAGACATTCGCATACAAAGTACTACCATTTGTACTACAAACATGCCAACAACTATGTACGATTAATGTCCACCGCTTACAAGGATTTTCTTACAAAAATTCTTAGAGGTCTTTAAGGATGACCTTTGTGTGTGAACTCAAAGTTGAGAAGAGAGCATATCCCTCATATTTGGCAAGTATTTGTGAGAGATGCTAGGGATACTAAGACAAGTCTCCAGATGAAAATATAGGGGGAAAATTCAAGTAGAAACATGATAATAATTGTCTCACCCCCCACACATGAACAAGCCCTCTAACAAGACACCTACCAACCTACAAAAAGTGCAAGCTTCCAATAGGAAATTGTTGGTAGGTAGCATATGGTGTGCATGTGGTTAGACTACACAATCACAATGAAAGTGTTGTGTGGAGATTTATCTTCGGAGGCTCGTAGCCACCTCTTTACACTTTGTGAGTAGTTAATTGATGTTTTGAGAGGTGACCTTCTTCCATGGTTTTTGAGGCCATAACATACCCAGCTATGATTTTACTAACTCCAAAATCACGGTGTGAGACACGGTTTGATGGTTCAATTTTCATGTAGTAGAGGCATGGGAAGAAGATGTGGCCCTTGGTATTAATGGTTTTGTGGGGGATAAACAACTGTAATTTGACAATCAAGCCACATGGTGTGATTTTATAGGCATGACTGACGATGTGGAAAATCACGACATGATTTGTAGCCTTTGGAAATTCCCTACCCTTGGCCCATACCACTTTTCCTTCTGGATCAAATAAAACTATCCCCCCAGCCCCACATTGCCTGGAAGGGCTAAAGGCTCCATCAAAATGCATAGTGAAAGCAGTTGGTGGTGTCTCCAAATCTTCATACACTTCTTCCTTTGCTCCTGTTCCTTCTTCCTCTTCCTTCCAGGTAAGCAAATCTACAAGAGAGGCCTTAGTGGTGTTTTCTGTAATAAAAGTGAAAGAGAATTCTTGAAGCTCACAAATCCACTTTGCAAACTTTCCTCCTGTCTGCAGGATTGGGTTTACGGACCAAGAATTGTAAAGAAGGTTGAGATGTGAGGAAGAAAAAAGGGCGAGGTAACAAGTATGACCTGAACTTCTTTTCTGCAAAAACAAGAGACAAACCACCTTTCTCCATTTCACCATACCTCTCCTCGGCATCAGTGAGTTGTCGGCTTGCATAATACACTGGTTGCATACGCCCTTGCTCTCCCTTTTGCAAGAGTATAGCACCCACTGAATGTGATGAGACACTTGGGTTCACATAAAAGTCCTCCCCCCACCTAGGAGGCTGCACAATTGGACTTTGACTCATGCATTCCTTGAGCAAACAAAAAGATTGAATTTGATCGGGCCTCCATTGGAAAGAAACATTCTTCTTTGTCAATAGATTTATAGGATACATCTTCTCAGAAAACATGTCAACAAAGCGTTGGTAGTACTTTGTTTTACCCAAAATCCTCCTTACCTCCCGTACATTGGTAGGTGGTGGGAGGGCCACAATTGCCTGCACCTTCTCAGGATCCATCTCTATACCTTCTTCTGAGATAACATGTCCCAAGAGAACCACCTTCCTTCGTGCCAAGCGGCATTTTCCAGGATTAAGACACCCTTTTGCATCATCAATACTTTGCAAGGCCAACCTCAACTTTTCCAAGTGATCCATGCGGCTTGAATAAATGCAAAAATCATCCAGAAAGACCCTTATAAACTTTCCCAAGTAAGGTGCAAATACCTGACTCATGAAGCGTTGAAAAGTTGCTGGTGCATTGGTCAAGCCAAATGGCATCACCCTATAGGCATACACTCCCCAAGGGGTGATAAATGAGGTTTTTCTTTGATCTTCTTCACAAATTCGGATTTGAAAGTATCTAGAGTATCCATCACACACTGAATACAATTCATGACCTGCAACTTAAAAGGTAGAGGATAATAATCCCTCTTTGTGCATGCATTCAGAGGGCGAAAGTCCACACACACACGCCATTTTCCACCCTTTTTGGGAGTGACTACAACTGGGGAAATCCACTCTCAATTCTCTACTGGAAAAATAAATCCAGCTTCAAGCAAATTAGTTACCTCCTTCTTAATCACCTCTGCTTTCCAAACGCCTTAGCCGCTGTACCACTGGCTTACTTTGGGGCTTGAGATCAATCTTGTGCTCTACTAGGGTAACTTGGCATACTTGTGAGTAGTTGTTTGCAAAAAGGTTAGGAAATCCATCCAACATTTTTAAGTAATCCTCCCTTTCAGTACCTGCTATGGACTCATCAAGAAGAAGTTCATTCTGTTGGTGAAGACCAGTGAGGTCGACATCTCCTTTCTTGCACATGGTTGAAGAAGCTTCCCCTTCCAAGGTTCCATTGTCTTTAGCATCCCCTCGATCCCTTCCCAGGAAAAGACCAAATGCAACTCCCTCCACCTCTCCTTCTGAGACGGAATCCTCAGAGCTACCACTTGTCTCTTCTTCATCGGATGACTCTGACTCTGAACTTTCGAAAGTTGAAGGTTCACCTCTTACCACTTTCTTGCGATGACTCTTGATGTTGTAATGGACCTTCTTATTCTCACCTTGTAGAATAAGATCACTTGTCTCCCACTTTTGAATTGCCTTCACTTGGTAAAGCCAAGGCCTACCCAATATCAATGGGTAAGCCCTAGCATCAGGCTTTGTAGGAATGACCTGAAAAGTTGTAGGCACAAAAATACCACATACATCCACTCCCAAATTCCTGACAATTCCTAAGGTTTTCACCCTAGTATTATCAGCAAGTTTGATGCGATAGGGAGAGTTAGTAGAAGACAACTTTAAATCAGCATCTTTCATTGTTTTTTCACTCATGACATTGATTGACGCACCTCCATCAATGTATGCATTAGAAATTGTTTGCCCCTCAATGATGGCATCAATCACAGGCACATCATCTCCTACATCAATATCCACCTTCTGAGCCATAGTAGGAGTCCCATTATCCCTCTTCTTCTTTTTCTTAGATTCCCTTGTGCTAGCCAGCTTACCCCATTCCTTTCTGAGCTTTGGAGAGAGTGCCAAAAGCTACCCAAATGGGATTTGTGTTGTTTTCTCCCTAAGATCTGTTAAGAGGTCATAACTAAGAGATCCTTGTCCAAGAGGAAAGTCCGATCGTCCAATTTTTCTCCTAGACGACTTCTTCTTCTTCTTATTTTTCTCCTCTTCTTCAGATTTATCTTCTTGTTCTTCTTCTTCCTGGCTTCTAGTTTTACGACCCCTTTTTGCCATTAATGGCATCAATGTTTCCTCTTCTTATGAGCATATTTCCTCTAAAAGTGCTAAACTTTTATCCTCACTTTTCCTCAAGTTTGGACACTCAGTGCGATAGTGCCCCTTCTCTTGACATTCATAGCATGTGACACTACTTCTATCCCTAGGTTTATCCTCAGCTCGTGGAACCCTAGGTGGCCTTGCATTAACTAAGTGTAACTTCAAATTAGCAAATTCTGCCATAAGTTATGCAATGTTATGATCCAAGTATGGAGCTTGTACCTGAGATGTTGAGGCTATCTCTACTCGTGGTAGGGTTGGCACACTTAGAGAAGATTGGAATGTGGACTCAATATGAAGAGTGGCCTCCTTCTTCAAAGCAATACGAAGAGCCTCTTTAAAATTAGTGGGATCTTGGCTAAGAATATTTCCATGTAAGCGAGGATCCAAAGCCCTGATAAACTTGCTCATCTTAAGGTACTCCATTCTTCAATAACTCTTTGAATCTTCCATAGAAGGTGAAGAAGAAGAAGCAACAACATGTAAAGCAGCTTGTTGATATTTGATGAATAAGGCTTCATACCTTACTGAAAAGGCAGAAACTGACTCTCCATCCTTTTGGAAAATTTAATCCAATTGCAATAGTAAAGCGTTTGGTGACTCCACTGTCCCAAATCTCTCCTTCATTGCTTTGTCAACCTTTCCCAACCATTATTGGAATCCTCTGGCAAAGCCTCATGCCAAGTTAAGGCTACACCCTCCAAGAAATCTGGGAGTATTTCTGCCCTCTCCTTCATAGACCAACCCGTCAAGCGGCATGCTCGGTTAAACTCTCGGAGATAACTCCCCAGGTCTTCTCCTTCCGATCCTTGGAACACCGGAATGTTGAACATCTTGCACCAAAAGATGAGTAGCAACAAGGGAAGTTTACTTGTTTCAAAATAACTTTCCTTTAATCATGCGGGACCTTGAGGTTGAAATAGAATAATTCTAAGTAAAACCTGCCCGTCAACTCCACCAAAAGATGTGACACGAAGTTGGGGTTTGGACTTCGGTCACTTCTTAGAATCAAAAACACATTTGAATGAAACCTCACAGCCTCCTCACCTCCCTTTCTCTCCCTAGGTTAAGATAAAGATAGACACATCAAAGGTGAGATCATAATTCATGGAAGGAAAGATGAAAGGCTCCGGAGAAGTAAGAATTTCTGCCAGTCTTGCAACTCCAAAAAACAAGAGGGCGATTCTTTGTTGGAAGAAAATCTTCCGACTCAGAATTATGTGAATGGAAACATACGGGGAATATTGGTAAGGTTCATCTGTTCGAATTGGGCGATTTGGACGAATACCAACTGTGAGACCCCTCTGTCCCCTTTGCGCACCGGATTGGAGGTTGCTAGCAACAGCAAAAGTATCTTCCTCTTGCGCAAGGTAGGGTTTCCCACTTGGGGCCTCGTCCTCGAATGTCCAGACACGGGACTAATCTGGTGGTCATTTCGAAATCAAAATCGAGAAAATTTTCCTTGCCTAGAAAACGGGGACGATTCCACCTTTTTTATTTTCTTTTAACAAATTTTCTAACAAGTTCAAGAGATTAAACTATCCTTCACCTGATTATACTAGATAGAAGGAAAACTATCACTGACTTATATTGAAGAAATCAACGCTTTTTTTCTAACCAAAATCAGGCACAACCGTTGATCTAATCGTTTGACAAAATCTTCAGGTTTTTATTTAATTACTTGAATTCTAAGAGGATTCCTATTATTTCAATTTATTTATTAAAACTCCACTGATTCCAGCCTCCCCATCCGGCCTATGGGTTAGCCACCACCCAACCACTGGAATCGATAGAACCAGACAATTACTCACCCACCCATAATTGAATGCCTTTCTTAACTTTTGCTTTCGAATATAGATATGCACACGCTCCTCTTTAAAACTTTAACTTATAAAACAATCCATTGACAAACAGTTATTGATTACAGATGTCATAACTCAAAAATTCCATCTAGTCCCTTGTTTCTCAAAAAACAGTATCACTTTGGACTCTCCGTTGGTCAGCCCAGCAGAGCGAGATCCAGTAAGAGATTACAATAATCATTTCGTCCATCATACATATCTTCCATGACATACGCATGGGTGTCCTAGGCACCACGAGCCCGTGCATCGCCTAGTCAGAACCCTCCACGATCCTCCTTAGGCATCCTAGCACTTTACTCAGGGACCGCTTCGTCGACCCTCGCCCATCGTATCGGAAGCGCACCATTTTTCAACCATACCAAGGCTAGTCAAGACCTAAGCCATCCTTTGAACACTCCCCCCAACTGTTGCGACCAAAAACATATACCAAATGCCCCCTCCACAGCATTATGGCGTAAGACAGTCCTTTAAGAAAATAGGGTTTCTATGCAAGTTTTCACTTTGATTTTCTTTTGATAAATACAAGGAGTATTTCTTGAATAAGTATCCCCAAAACTTCTTGATCATAATTTTGAATTTCATATTAGAATTCCTCGAATTCTATAACCTTGATCCACATATCAATTCGAAGGGTCTCAAACTTAGTTTCAGATTTGGCGAGAGTTTGAGTGTATTTTTCTAAACTAGTCACACCTTTCCTCGAAACTGACAAAAGAGTTTGGTCTTGGTCATAGTCTGATTCTATAAGATTCCTCCCCCTCAGTCCCTCAATCCATTGACAAACAGTTATTGGTTATAGATATCATAACTCGAAAATTCCATCCAGTCCCTTGTTTCTCAAAAAATAGTATCACTCTGGACTCTTCGTTGAGACCAACTGGTCAGCAAAACGAGATCCAGTAACAGATTATAATAATCATTTCGTCCATCATACATATCTTCCACGACATACGCATGGGTGTCCTAGGCACCACGAGCCCATGCATCGCCTGGTAAGAACCCTCCAAGATCCTCCTTAGGTATCCTGGCACTTCACTCAGGGATCACTTCGTCGACCCTCGCCCATCGTACCGTGTGAGCCGTCCTTTGAACACTCTCTGCCGCCAGCTATTGCAACCGAACTTTCCTTAAAAAAACATATACCAAATGCTTCCTCCAGCATTCTGACGTAAGACAGTCCTTTAAGAAAATAGGGTTTCTATGCAAGTTTTCAGTTTGATTTCTTTTTGAATACAAGGAGTATTTCTTGAATCAGTATCCCCAAAACTTCTTGATTATAATTTTGAATTTCATACCAGAATTCCTTGAATTCTATAACCTTGATCCAAAGATCAATTCAAAGGGCCTCAATTTTAGTTTCAGATTTGGCGAGAGTTTGAGTGTATTTTTCTAAACTAGTCACACCTTCTTTCCTCAAAACTGACGAAAGAGTTTGGTCTTGGTCATAGTCTTTGATTCCATGTTCGAGTCATCGGCGGATAAGATTTTTCATGAACTAACCAGCTGCTCATCTCATCAAAAACAACATCCCTGCTTACCCTCAACTCACGTGTAGCAAAGTTATAACACCTGTATCCCTTTTGCTCAAGAGAATACCCAATAAACACACGTGTAACAAAGTTATAACACCTGTATCCCTTTTGCTCAAGGGAATACCCAATAAACACACATTTTTTAGCTTTTGGATCCAGCTTAGTTCTCAGCTCATCTGGTACATGCACATATACAATGCATCCAAAGACTTTCAGATGAGATAAATCTGGTTTTCTACTAGTAAACCTCTCCTCTAGAGTTACATCATGTATGGCTGCAGTTGGAGTTCTGTTCATGATGTAAACTACTCTAGAAACAGCCTTTGCCCAATAGCTATGCGGCATATTCTTCTCTCCCATCAATGCTCGCACAATCTCAGCAATGTGCTTGTTTTTCCGCTTAGCAACTCCATTTTGCTGCGGAGTGTATCTGCATGTAAACTATCTCCGAATACCATTCTTCTTCAAAAATTCAGAGAACTCATTGGAGAAGTACTCCCCCCCTCCAGGCATTTTACATATTTCCATGTTTTCTTTTCAACCATAACTCTGAAGTTCTGAAAAATGAGTGAACACCTCACCCTTCTCCTTCATGAAGTATACCCACACTTTCCTTGTGTGGTCATCAATCAAAAATAAATGTCACATAATACCTGCAGCCTCCCATAGACATGGTCTTCATAGTAGGACCCCATACATCTGAATGCACAACATCTAGTGCATTTGTACTCACATTTCTATCACGTGGAAATACATGCTTTGTTTGCTTTCCAAATTGGCATGCTTCACATATTTTTTGCATACCTTCAACTTTAAACTTTGGGAGCCCTGTCACAATTCCTTTAGTCTGCATAGACTTCATTCTCTGCACATTCACATATCCAATTCTTTTATGCCAAACGTCTGTGTCTGTAGCAATTCGTGAACCATTTGCGAACATCGCAGCACTCACTTCAAGCATGTTTACATTCAATGTAAACATTCTACCCACTCTATTGCCTTTTGCAACCAACCTGCACTTGTCTTTAAAGTCTTCAACATAACAACCATCAGGGTTAAACTGAACCTGCAAACCTTGCTTAATCATCTAGCCAACTGAAACCAGATTCTTTGTTATGTTTAAAACATGAAGTACATTTGCAAGGTACTTCACTTTTCCATCTTGCATAGACAATGGCACATCTCCAACATGGGCAATAAATGTCATCCCTTGTTTCCACAAAGCCTGGTCTTTCAAGGTTTTTCATCTCCTTGAACCACTCCCCATGACTTGTCATGTGGTTTGAAGCACCTGAATCAACGTACCATACATCATCTTTATGTGCTGCTTCAACATTTTCAGACATGGCATTAACGACATGCTGCATAACAAACAACCTTTCATTATCCTCATTATTTCTACTCGAGGATCCATAGTTGTTTTGCTGCAATTTTTCATTTTGCATGTGAGCTTGCTTCTTATGATAATCTGTCTACACGTGTCTAAGCTTACCACCCATAATAAAAGCATCCACGTGTATATTTATACTGCCTTTGCCGACTTCCACCTTATCATCATCATCTACTGAAATGCAAATAGATGCAAGGGATTCCACAATACCCTTGATCTTCAATGCATAGTCATCACAGACATACTCTTTTTCTCCACAGTATGAAGTTCATTCTTCAACTGTATCTTTTGTGCCTTGGTATTCGTTTCATAGAGTTTTACCAAGGTGTCCCACGCCTCCTTGGGGGACTTGGCATCCTGTATGTGCCCAATCATGGTGTCCTGTATACTGAATAGAGAGGCAATACATAACTTTTTAGGCTCCTTGGTTCCAATCCTTGAAGTCTTTCACATCTACAGCAGTCGGATTGATCATGGTGTCCTGTATACTGATAGAGAGCCAATACTACATAACTTTTCTGGCTCCTTGGTTCCAATCCTTGAACTCTTTCACATCTGCAGAGCAGTCGGATTGATCTCCGGTATCTCCGGTGTGCTGTCTCCTCATGCTCATCTTCTATGTAGACCCAGTAACCCTTTCCCATCAGGAAATTTATCAACCTGAACCTCCAAGCATGGAAGTTGTTCTTAATAAGCTTCTCAGCAACAATCTGGTTTATGCCATCATTTGACTGCCAGACACACAAATTTACCAAAAATAGCACTCTGGTTTGTTCTGCACAAACTGTTGTATTCTCTGCAGCGGTACTGTACTGCACTCAAATGTCACACCAATGACCTCAATGTGCATACACACACCCAATGGCACCTGTTGACCTCCTTGCAGCACACACAATGTAAGCACAACCAATCTGTCTTCCTGCAGTTCTTAAAACAAAGTTTTGCATAGAACTGATGACTTACCCGCAATGCTCAAAATCGCCTGCTTTTTCTGAAAAACGGAGGTCTCCGAAACGCATTGTCAGCCCGAAAAAGTTATCCAATAGAACGATATAGTTGCCCTATAGCTTTATTCCCATAAAGAAAGCTCCTCAATCAGAGATTGTTTGCTGGTGCCTCCCATAGAGCTCCTGACAAGGGTGTAGTCGCCACCCAACACAAACAGGGAAGAGTAGATGAAGCTCTTACCCTCGTACCGCTTCTTGTGCTTCTCTTGCTTGTAGCTTAGTCCTTAGCGTGAACCAAGCTCTGATACCATGAAAAGATGCAGGGGAGAAGAGAGCTTGAGCTCTTGCAAAAGCACACACACACTCACAAAACCCTAAAAGAGAACACACAAGGTGAGAGGCTGAAAATCTTCTTCTTCTTCACACAACACTCAACACACCATATACAAAGATAACAGTACACACAATATGAAAGGTACTCAACCATATACATACTAAGGTTCTTTATAGTGTGAACCCAACTAAATGAGCTGGCACTATAACTATGCCAGTCTCTAGAATGGCTGTCACATAGCCTGTCATCCCACTGGCCGCATATCACCCATGATCTCACGAACCATGCCTGGGGCCTATCCCCCAGGTGGGTCATCATTGTCTACTGCCTCACTAGATGAGCTTGATATCTCAACATATAGGAGTGTGGAAAGATTCTAAGAAAAGGTTGTTGAGATACCGAGCTCATCCAGTGAGGCGGTGGACACTGATGACCCGCCTGGGGGATGGGACCCACACTTACACCACTAGCATGGTTGGTGAGATCATGGGTGATATGCGGCCAGTGGGATGACAGGCTGTGAGACAGCCATTCTAGAGACTGGCATAGTTATAGCGCCAGCTCATTTAGTTGGGTTCACACTATAGAGAACCCGTGTATGTATTTGGTTGAGTACCTTTCATATTATGTGTACTCTTATCTTATATATGGTGTGTTGAGTGTTGAGTGAAGAAGAAGAAGATTTTCAGCCTCTCACCTTGTGTGTTCTCTATTAGGGTTTTGTGAGTGTGTGTGTGCTTGCAAGAGCTCAAGCTCTCTTCCCCCCTGCATCTTTTCATGGTATCAGAGCCTGGTTTATGCTAACGGCTGAGCTGCAAGCAAGAGAACCACAGGAAGCAGTACGAGGGTAAGAGCTTCAACTACTCTTCCCTATTTGTGTTGGTGACTACACCCTTGTCGGGAGCTCTACAGGAGGCACCGGCAAACGATCTCTGATTGAGAAGCTTTTTCGCGGGAGTAAAGCTATAGGGCAACTATAGTGTCCTATTGGACACAATTTTCTAGGCCGAAAATGCGTTTCGGGCGCATCTGGACCTCCGTTTTTCAGAAAGCAGGCGATTTCGAGCACTGCGGGTAAGTCATCGATTCTCTGTAGAACTCTGTTTTAAGAACTGTAGGACGATAGATTGACTGTGCAGACACTGTGGGTGTTGCAAAGAGGTCAACAGTTGCCATTGGGATGTATGTATGCACATTAAAGTCACTGGTTGTGACATTTAAGAGTACTGCAGTACCGTTGTAGAAAATACAGCAATTTGTGCAGGAAAAACCAGAGTGCTGTTTCTGGTAAATTTGTGTATCTGGCAAGATGTCAAATGATGGCATAGCCCAGATTGTGGCTAAGAAGCTTGATAAGAATAATTTCCATGCTTGGAGGTTCAGGTTGACGAATTTCCTGATGGGAAAGGGCTATCGGGACTACATAGAAGGAGAGCATGAAGAGGCAATAGAGATACCGGCGGACATAAATCCGACTGCTGTAGATGTGAAAGAGTTTAAAGACTGCAACCAAGGAGCCAGGAAAGTAATGTATTAGCTCTCCATTAGTATACAGGACACCATGATTGGGCATATTCAGGATGCCAAGTCCCCCAAGGAGGCGTGGGACACCTTGGTAAAACTATATGAAACAAATACCAAGGCACGTAAGATACAGTTGAAGAATGAACTTCATACTGTGGAGAAAAAGAGCATGTCTGTGAATGACTATGCATTGAAGATAAAGGGTATTGTGGAATCTCTTGCATCTATTGGTGTGTCAGTAGATGATGATGATAAGGTGGAAGTCTTTCTACGTGGTCTCGGGCCACAATACAAGGCGTTCAAGACGTCTATTCAGACTCGGGAAAACATTCCCAACTTTACAGATTTGGTGTCTATGCGCTGATTATAGAAGAGAAGAGCTTGGGTGAAGACCAACAACCTTCAAAAAACAAAAATAGTTCAGAGCAACAGGCCTTCTACACAAGTACAGGAAGAGGACGAGGTAGAGGAGGTCGTGGACGCGGTCAAGGAGGTGGCCGAACAGGTAATCAGAATTATGGCCACAGCAGCAGCAACAACAACAGTCCCAGAATACACAACAACAACAACAACAACACGCAGGTGGAAGAGGCAAATTCAAAGGCAGGGGGAGTCAAAGAGGTTGTGGAAATTGGCAAAGGCAGTATAATGATGCACGTGAATGCTATTATTGTGGTAAGCCTGGACATGTGCAGGCAGAATGTTATAAGAAGCAGGCTGACATGCAAAATGGGAAAGTGCAGCAAAATAACTATGCATCCTCAAGCAGAAATAATGAGGATAATGAAAGGTTGTTTGTTATGCAGCATGTCATGAATGCCATGTATGAAAATGTTGAAGCAGCAAAAAAAGATGATGTGTGGTATGTGGATTCAGGTGCTTCGAACCTCATGACAAGTCATGGGGAGTGGTTCAAGGAGATAAAAAACCTGGAAAGACCAGGTTTTGTGGAAACAGGGGATGACACTGCTCATCCAATTGTCCATGTTGGAGATGTGCCATTGTCTATGCAGGATGGCAAAGTGAAGTACCTTGCAGATGTACTTCATGTTCCGAACATAACAAAGAATTTGGTTTCAGTTGGCCATTGTAGGTTCGGTTTAACCCTGATGGTTGTTATGTTGAAGACTTTAAAGACAAGTGCAGCAAGTGCAGGTTGGTTGCAAAAGGCAACAGAGTGGGCAGAATGTTTACATTGAATGTAGACATGCCTGAAATGAGTGCTGCGATGTTTGCAAATGGTTTAGGAATTGTTGCAGACACAGACATATGGCAAAAAAGACTTGGACATGTGAATGTGCAGAGAATGACGTCTATGCAGACAAAAGGAATTGTGACAGGGCTGCCAAAATTTAAAGTGGAAGGTATGCAGAGAATATGTGAAGCATGCCAATTTGGAAAACAAACAAAGCATGTATTTCCACGTAACAGATATGTGAGTAGAAATGCACTAGATGTTGTGCATTCAGATGTATGGGATCCTACGAAGACCATGTCTATGGGAGGCTGCAGGTATTATGTGACATTCATTGATGACCACACAAGGAAAGTGTGGGTATATTTCATGAAGGAGAAGAGTGAGGTGTTCACTCACTTTCAGAATTTCAGAGTTTTGGTTGAAAAGCAAACAAGGAAATATGTAAAGTGTCTAAGGTCAGATGGAGGGGGAGAGTACTTCTCCAATGAATTCTCTAAATTTTTGAAGAAGAATGGTATTCGGAGACAGTTTACATGTAGATACACTCCGCAACAAAATGGAGTTGCTGAGCGGAAAAACAGGCACATTGCTGAGATTGTGCGAGCATTGATGGAAAAGAAAAATATGCCGCATAGCTATTGGGCTGAGGCTGTTTCTATAGCAGTATACATCATGAACAGGACTCCAACTGTAGCCATACATGATGTAACTCCAGAGAAGAGGTTTACTGGCAGAAAATCAGATTTGTCTCATCTGAAAGTCTTTGGATGCATTGCATATGTGCATGTGCCAGATGAGCTGAGAACTAAGCTGGATCCAAAAGCTGAAAAATGTGTGTTTATTGGATATTCCCATGAGCAAAAGGAATACAGGTGTTATAACCTTGCTACACGTGAGTTGAGGGTAAGCAGGGATGTTGTCTTTGATGAGATGAGCAGCTGGTATGCTGCTGAAAAAGAAGTTGTTGGGGCTGATGTGAGTGTAAGTGTGGTTGCACAGAATGCAGGTCAGCAATCACAGTCTTTGAGTGGACCAAGAGAGTCCTCATCTAGTGGGTCTGTTGATAGACCATGGAGTGGCAAGCTGCGTCATAATACCAGTCCTGCAAATGTGATTAGTACATCACGTAAAGGAAAAGAGAAAGTGGTTAAGCCCCTTGGTATGCCTGACATTTCTGCATGGCATTCTCATGTTGATGGAGAGTCTAGTGGCTCAGATATGAGCCTTGATGAGGAGCTTGGGATCCCAGCTATGAGAACACCTGGTGTAAAGAAGGCTATGGAAGCCATGAATGAAAAGCTGCGAAGATCTGGGAGAGTGAAAAATCCTATGCAGAGATTTACCTATGATGGTTATGTGGCACATCACTATGCATATATGGCAAAGGTTGTGTAGGTTGTTGAGCCCACATGCATTGATGAGGCTGTTGGAAATGTGTGTTGGGAGAAAGCTATGGATGAGGAGATGGATGCACTATATGGAAATGAAACTTGGGATTTAGTGCAATTGCCTGAAGGCAAGAAAGCCATTGTGGGAGAAAGCTATGGATGAGGAGATGGATGCACTATATGGAAATGAAACTTGGGATTTAGTGCAATTGCCTGAAGGTAAGAAAGCCATTGGATACAAATGGGTGTACAAAGTAAAACATAACAGTGATGGAAGCATAAACAGGTACAAGGCTAGATTGGTAGCCAAAGGGTATGCGCGCAGACATATGGCATTGATTATGAGGAAACTTTCAGCCCAGTTGCCAAGATGGCAACAGTGAGAGTTGTGACAGCAGTGGCTGCGTCAAAGCAATGGTCTTTACATCAGATGGATGTAAAGAATGCATTCGTGCATGGGGATTTGTAAGAAGAGGTGTATATGTTGCAGCCACCTAGCTATGAGGATGTGGGTCACCTCGAGTATGTTTGCAGGTTGAAGAAAGCCTTGTATGGCTTAAAACAAGCACCAAGAGCATGGTCTGACAAGATTTCTGAATATCTTGTCACTATTGGCTTTCATGTAGATTTCTCGCTGCATGTGAGACATGATGGTGATAGAGGGGTTGTGCTTGTCATCTATGTAGATGACTTGATCATTACGGGGGACCATGATGCAGAGATCTTTGATGTAAAGATATTACTTAGACAGAAGTTTGAGATGAAGGATCTGGGTGAGCTCAGATATTTCTTGGGCATTGAGGTGATTAGGTCACCACATGGTATTGGATTACTGCAGAGACAGTATGGCTTGGACATGTTGTCCAAGTATGGTATGACAGGCTGTAAGCCTATTTCCGTGCCATTGGATCAGAATGGCAAGTTGAGTGCAGATTCAGGAGAGATTCTGGAGGATCTACTATGTATAGGCACATAGTAGGAAGCTTGATCTACATGACGATCACCAGACTAGATTTGAGCTATGCTGTTGGGTTGGTGAGTCAGTTTATGCAGGTTCCACGGAAACCGCATTTGGATGCAATGAGACGCATACTGAGGTATGTGAGGTCTACTTTGCATTGTGGACTATTCTATGAGACTGGGACAGAGATATGTGTACATGGGTACACAGATGTTGATTGGGCTGGTAGTACTCAGATAGGAGATCTACTCTCGGAGGGGTCACTCACAAAAAAATGTGAATATCATGTGTGTTCAACAGAAGCATAATTTTAATTTATGAAACTTACAGAAATATATTTACATAAGGGTATGATTTACAATTTTTTCAAAAAAATTTACAGATTCATAAAGCAAAGGGGATATTATATAGATTAAAAAATTCACAAATAAGGGATTTAAAATATAGGCCTTGAACGCACGCGATAGGGATATTTTACATATAGTGACCCCCCCGAGGATCTACTAGTGGATTCATGTTTTCTTTGGGGAGTGCTGCTGTGACTTGGAGCAGCAAGAAGCAGCCTACGGTTGCTCTATCCAGTACAGAGGCCGAGTACAGAGGAGCTGCTATGGCAGCATGTGAGGTAGCTTGGTTGAGAAAGCTACTTGCAGATTTGGGTCTATCAGTGGATAGACAAGTTGTCATTTTCTGTGACAACATTAGCAGTATACAGTTGGCCAGGAACCTAGTCTTTCATGCTCGTACAAAGCATATAGAGGTCCACTACCACTTCGTCAGAGAGAAGGTCTTGGCAGGAGACCTCGACCTTGTTTATGTCAGAACAGAGGATCAGGTAGCTAACATCTTCACCAAAGCATTGGGTACAGAGAAGCTCCGCAGATTCAGGGCTTTGCTTGGTGTACATGAGATGGAGTTGAGCTCTAGGGCTAGTGTTGAGATATCGAGCTCATCCAGTGAGGCGGTGGACATTGATTACCCGCCTGGGGGATAGGCTCCACGTACACCACTAGCATGGTTGGTGAGATCATGGGTGATATGCGGCCAGTGGGATGAAAGGCTATGGGGGCGACAGCCATTCTAGAGACTGGCATAGTTATAGCACCAGCTCATTTAGTTGGGTTCACACTATAGAGAAACCGTGTATGTATTTGGTTGAGTACCTTTCATATTGTGTGTACTCTTATCTTGTATATGGTGTGTTGAGTGTTGAGTGAAGAAGAAGAAGATTTTCAGCCTCTCACCTTGTGTGTTCTCTATTAGGGTTTTGTGAGTGTGTGTGTGCTTGCAAGAGCTCAAGCTCTCTTCCCCCCTGCATCTTTTCAAAGGTGCCCCAAATGTAGGGGAGGTGGCAAAAATCAAGGAGAAATAAGTGGGATTAGATGCTTGGCATCTTGTGGATGTAAAACCTATAAATTGAGGCATTGGCCTAATAAGAAATCGGTGGTTTTTGAGTATCCATGCCTACATTATCCTATTAATTATTCACTAATATCATCTTAATCATCTTCTAATCACCTTCTAATCATGTTGATTCTTGTGTTTGATCCACCATAGCTCATCACATTGCTGTAAATTTAACTATGTATTCTCATAATCAATCCCATGTGTCTACGCATATCCTTTGGCTACCAATCTAGCCTTGTACCTACTTATGCTACCATCACTGTTATGTTTCACCTTGTACACCCACTTACAACCAATAGCTTTCTTGCCTTTAGGAAATGGCACCAAATCCCAAGTCTCATTTCCATACAATGCATCCATCTCCTCATCCATATCTTTCTCCCAACACACATTTCTAATAGCCTAATCAAAACATGTGGGTTCTTACAACCTACACAACTATTTCCATATAAGCATAGTGATGTGCCACATAACCATCATAAGTCAACCTCTGCATAGGGTTTTTGACTCTTCTAGATTTTTGTACTTTTGCATTAATGGCTTCCATAGCCTTCTTCACACCAGGTGTCCTCATTGCTGGAATCCCAATCTCCTCATCAAGGCTCATCTCCAAGCCACTAGACTCTCCATCAACAAGAGAATGCCCTGCATAAATATCAGGCATATCAAGGGGATTAACGACTTTGTCTTTGCCTTTATGTGATGTACAAACAACATTTCTAGGACTGGTATTATGATGCAACCTCCCACTCCATGGTTTATCAATAGAACCACTCGATGAGGACTCTCCTAGTCCACTCAATGATGACTGTGATTTTTGACTTGCATTCTGTGCAACCACTTTTCCACTTACATCAGCCCTAAACAACATCTTTTTCAGCAGCATACCAGCTACTCATCTCATCAAATACAACATCCCTGCTTACTCTCAATTCACGTGTAGTAGGATTATAGCATCTATATCCCTTTTGCTCTCAAGAAATACACATTTTTCTACCTTTGGATCTAGCTTGGTATGTAACTCATTTGGCACATGCACATATGCAATACATCCAAAAACTTTCAAGTGAGACAAATCAGGTTTCTTGCCAGCAGTAAACTTCTCCTCTCGTGTCACATCATGTATGGCTAGTAGGAGTCATTTTCATGTACGAACTACTATGGATACAGCCTCATCTCAATAGCTATGTGGCATATTCTTCTCTACCTTCAAAGCCCATGCTATCTCTGCAATGTACATGTTTTTCCGCTCAGCAACTCCATTTTGTTGTGGAGTGTACCTACATGTAAATTATCTTTGAATGCCATTCTCTCGCAAGAATTCATAGAACTCATTGGAGAAGTATTCTCCCCCTCCATCTGACCTTAGGCACTTCACATGATTTCCTGACTGTTTTTCAGCTACTATCACTCGGAAAATTTGAAAATTATTGAACACTTCACTCTTCTCCTTCATCATGAAATACACCCACACTTTTCTCCTGTGGTCAAATGAATGTTACGTAGTACCTGCAACCACCCATAGACATAGTCTTTGCAGGACCCCATACATCTAAATGCATAACATCTAGTACATTTCTGCTCACATGTATGCTACTCACACTGTCATGATATATTAAAATGGCCCTATCTATGAGATCACCCATATCACCAAGTTGTTTCTAAAGCTAAGATACCTCACAAGGATGCCATAGTAGCACCCTTGTACTCAGCCTTATGTTTAGGTATACCCATACCTGATTTGGCTTTGTTGGTGTATTAGCCTTGAGCCTAATTATTTTTAATGTAGTCTGATTCTCATGATTTTTTGTTAGAGGCAACCTTTAATTAGCTTTATGATTTATTTTTTCAGACCCAAATCAATATTTATCCTTGGTAGTACCATTGGGATTTGAGGGAGCCTTTATAGTTATCCATCCTTATATAGTGGCTAGATCATTCTTTAGCTTGGTGTTTCTCCCTCTCTTAAGGATCATACTAGCTTGCCATATGTGGTTCAAATAACATTTGGTATACTAGCCTTTGGGATCCACAACTATTTTGTTCTCTTGGCCTTGGATTTATGAGAATTATAGAATACCGTAGAACTATATATTGAGTCTATAACATGGAGGAAGCCTGACTTTGGATTTCAACATTGCATGTTGTTTCTCATGTGGAATAGAAAGAAAATTATCCACTCACTACTTGAGGTGATTTTGTCTCATGAGAGGTCCTCACTATGCTTACATGACTACAACATTAGAGGACAATAACTCAAACAAAAAACCATTAATGTTTTTCTTGCAGAGAGAGAAACATAAGTCTCATTAGAGATTAATAGGCTACTCACCTTATTGCAAGTAGTTCTACTTGAGTCCATAATTTTGATTTTCTACTATAAGTTCGAATCTTCATCAAAAGAACCACAACCCTTCCTAACTCTAAGAAGAGCCCTACAATTCAAATGCCAAAACTAAGGAGGTGAAACCCATGCCAAAACCAAGAAGGGACTAAAAAATAAATATAAAAACAACCAAGGATACTTCGATTCCTCTGTTGGCTCTACTTCACCATTAATACCCAAATGTAAATTTTGACTCAATATAAGAGGAACATTTAACTTCCACAGGGATGAGAACCATTAGGTGAGAGCCTTCTGGAAGAACTAGATCAATAAGCCTAGTTCAATGAGAACCAATCCAACTAGGACGAGGAAAATTGCGAGAGTTGAGAGCCTTAACTATAGGAGGCTCCAGAGTGCCAATAGCTTCTAGAGAGCCATTATATGGATACCCAATGTCACATTTAGGCTTTGTACCCTTTGAACAACAAAGAGAAGTTGGGGTTCCATCCTATGGATATGTGGGACCATTCTATACTCAAGTACTCCCACAATGGAACCTACACACATGATCACATGAGCCGATTGCAGAACCATTAGAAATTGGCTTCAAAACTCATGTAACCCCCAAGAAAAATGAATAAACTTAGATGTAATTTGCACTAATTAGACCTACTAATGGATTGAGGGAGGAAATAGAGTATGGCCATCCCAAGAAAATACCCTCTCTCATAGCCAAGATAATTTCAAGTTCAATGAAACCTACACTCGAATGATCCTCAAATAAATATAGATGCCTGTAACTTAACCTTAGAAAATAATGCTTTTCTATGGTTTTAATGATTATAAGGTTCCTAAAGAGAAACCATGAAAGACTTAGAGCTAATGTTTATGATAATATTCTCTAAGCATAGCTTAGTAACTCAACTCTATCAATTCAAGAAGCTTGAACAAAAAACAATGAGAGATTCCAATAATCATCTCAAGAACTTGAACTAGTGCCTTACTGAGGAAGGACCGAGCTAAACTAGACTACTTCTGTCATTCTTCAAAGGATTAAGGAGCAAGCAACTACATGATTCATTGTATGCCAAAAGGTATCAGCAGAATGCTAGTGGAGTGTCACTCAAATGGCATAGACTTTGATGACAACTTTATTGGTATCCCATCCACAAATATCCTAAATTTGGAATCATTGACCAGATTCAAGCCTAGCTTTAAGATCCATTAGTCAGTGAATTTTTAAGTACCTAAGAGTGATAGAGACATAGTAAATGTTGTATCTAGAGGACTAGAAGGAGTACTGAAAGTTGCTCTAAGGAGTCCAACATCCTCATTTAGCTCCTATATGTGAAAATGATATGGTGTGATGTTTATAGAAGAAACTATATAGCTCATGAATTCCCATTCTAAGAGATAGATAAAACCAATGGTGTGGGCAATTGGGGGAAAAATGTCTCCTCATAATAAATCCCATGTGTCTACACATATCCTAACAATATAGCCTTGTACCTGCTTATGCTACCATCACTCAGTCTGTTATGTTTCACCTTATACATCCACTTATAGCCAATAGCTTTCTTGCCTTCAGACTGTGGCACCAAATCCCAAATCTCATTTCCATAAAATGCATCCATCTCCTCATCCATAGCTTTCTCCCAACACACATTTCCAATAGCCTCATCAAAACATGTGGGTTCTACAACGTACACAACTTTTGCCATATAAGCATTGTTGGGGTTCATCAACACAAACATGAATACAACAAGCAGACACAATTTCTCAAAACAAGAAACATGTTGATTAGGTAAAAACGGAAATTCAGACACAGCAGAAACTGAATCTTTTTACTATTTTTTGCTTTTCTTTTCTTTTCTTTTCTGTGTATGAAGCTATATATATATATCCCCTTGAATTTGGCAATTACATGGTTAGGGGAGAAGGTTAAGGAGGAAGCATTAGAATGTTGAGCGTGAGTACATGCTCCCCCTTTCCTTGGGTAGATCATATTTTTTGCAATGATGTTGCAGCCTCTTGGAACCAATTTGTGTCATAGGTTGTGATGTGGGTAGATAGCTTTTTATGACTCTTGTGGCCACATCCAATTGCAGAGATGTTAGTGTACGCTCCCATTCACGAATGGAGGAAATGATTTTCGATGATACTATTACAAGGGGAGACGTAGACTCATCGGTGGGTGTTGACAAGAGTAGGTGTAGAGCATGTAGAAACTTCTATATCAGCGTGTGCCTGGCATGAGGAGCTAGAAGCTTCATGTGGCTCCCCCCTTCCTGAGCTAGGTGGTAATGATCGATATCATTTGGGAATCCAAACTAACTCTGGAAGAAGTGGTGCGGAGCACTCTATTACCTTTCCCTTACCACCCACGGTCTTGAATTGTCGTTGGGGTGGCAACAATTGGTTTACAAGGTTTTACAGGTGATGTAGAGGGATTCAACTTATGTTTAGGGACCCAAATCTGGTCATTCCCCTCGTAGTACCCTTAGGCCTACTAATAATTTTTTAGGGATCCATCGTGATGTTACATTGCCCTTTCTTGGGTGGGTAGCTGTTTTCTTTCTACGAGGCTTCTTGTCTGAAGGAGATTGAGCAGGGGAAGTAGCTGTTAACGAAGCTTTTGGGACCCATTTGTATATATTTTTTGGCATAGTAAGCGGAGCTTTAGAGACCACCCTGCATGTTTCCACTCTTAGCGTTGAAGCATTAGAGGGGTAGGAAACAATCAAAGATGGTTTGGCAACTGGACTTTATGATTTTTCATTATCTAACATTTGAGTGGATGACTTAGGTGCGGGATTTTGAGCGGTCAGACCTAGTGTTGGTTCTTGCATTGTGACTCGTCTGGTTGCCCAATCAATATTGCACTTGATGGCCATCATCCATTTGCGCCCTAAGTTTACAGTCCCTTCCATGGTACCCACAGGCATAACCAAAAAACTTTGAATTACGATCCCCTTGTCATAGGCAACCGGAGTGTGCAGAATTCCTGAGACAGGGGTTTTCTTCTTGTTGATTCCTTGAACTTGGATAGCACTCTTGGATAAAGGTGGTTTTCCAAGTTGACACCACACGCCATATCATAACAAATTGTGTTGATCTCCTGTATCCAATAATGCATTATACAGCACCTCCCCGTAAGGACTCTGTAACTCAATTGGGTATCTTAGAGGTGGGTCAGGTGGGTCTGCCTCCTTGAAAAATGCTTGTGTAATCCCCAAGTTGGCTTCTCGTTGGTGCCTAGCACGCTGTTGACATTCTTTGGCTTCAATTCTTGCTTGTATCTTTTTAAGCTCAGCTTGTTCTTTAGCTGCCTTCTTTTGATGGATTGCATGTAGTTCCTCTTGGCTCAGGGGGTCATAGTACCTTTTGAATTTACTCCCATTAAGGAATCCAATGGTTTCAACTCCGTCGAGAGTCTCCACTCGGATGGTACCTTGTGGGGTAATTTCACATACTCTATACGGTCCCTTACCAGCATATTTGAGCTTCTTCTTTTCGTTATGCACTCCATACATCAGGACTTTATCCCCAACCTTGATGTCCTTGTCCTTTAGGTGGCGATCAAACCATTTTTTTCTTCTATCCTTCTCCACAAGGGCATTGTATACAGCCAATTGTCTTTCTTCGTTTAGCCGCTCAAGGATATATTGTAAGATTCCTCCCCAGCCTCTCAAAATGTCCAACATCTTCTCTTATAATCAATCCCTCTTCAGAAAAATAAAAGACTTGTTTCTAACTGTTTTAACCTAGAGAGAGAAAATATTCTAGAGAGAGAATATTTAAATTTTTAATATTTTTGGATAGAAAATTATCTCATCTTATTAAAATAAGTTCCCCTGAAACAGAAATTCAAAAAGAACTTTCCAATGTGCAATTGGAATTAATTAGAAATGGGTATAAAGGACCTTAGCCTAAGGGTCTAGATTTTCAGAAATTTTTGGATTATGGTCCAATTAAGGTTCCTATGGGCCAATAGCATCAATCCATGTGTAGGGAGGAGATAAATCCAATTTGTAAAAGAAGATACCCAAAAATGAGTAAATGCTCACATAAGATGAAGAGTTGAAAATGTACAAGGTTTATTAGTAAAAAAACTATGAGTAATATTAAAAATATGACATATGTAAGGAAGGGGAGTTCTTTAAAGGAGGTGCATATTTCACATAAGATGAAGAGTTGAAAATGTACAAGGTTTATTAGTAAAAAACTATGAGCAATATTAAAAATATGACATATGTAAGGAAGGGGAGTTCTTTAAAGGAGGTGCATATTTCACATAAGATGAAGAGTTAAAAATGTACAAGGTTTATTAGTAAAAAACTATGAGCAATATTAAAAATATGACATATGTAAGGAAGGGGAGTTCTTTAAAGGAGGTGCATATTTCACATAAGATGAAGAGTTGAAAATGTACAAGGTTTATTAGTAAAAAACTATGAGCAATATTAAAAATATGAGATATTTTGGATATAATGATTCCATTTTGACACATATGTAAGGAAGGGGAGTTCTTTAAATGAGGTGCATATTTCACATGCTTGAATGAGTTTTAAACTCATAAAAATTGAGATATTTCATCTCTCCTCTCTCCTCATTCAAGTCTAGTTCCAAAAAGTTAGCTTAACTGACCTAAAAATGGTCAAATATTAACCAAACTGATTTAGAAAATTCTAGAATCAGTTTGTTTGGTTAGGAGCTCAATTTTTCCTATAAATAGAAGCCTCCCCCTTGTTGAAAAATATATAGTGTTTATGCATCGTTACTCTACTCCACCTAAGCCAAGAACTATGAATTCATTAATAATTCACTAGTTTTTGGAGCTTCCCTCTTTCTTCAATCCCCATTGGTGGCTCCATCAACATACTTAACCAATTGATTGGTTGGGGGCCTCTACCGTGAACAAAGAATCAAGCAATTTGTAAGGTAATTAGTGAATATTGATCTTTTCTATAATTTCTCAATGTTTCTCTCTTCTCAACCCCTCTCAAGCTTGAGAAGCTTAATTGGTATGGTTTTTTTAAATGCTATTTGAATAGTAGTGAAGAGTTACATAATTTAATAAATGCTATTGAAGTTAATTTTTATTTATGTTTAAATTCTAATGGTTTTTATGTAATTTCTCTCTCTCACTCAAGAAATGGTCATACTCATGACCCATTCTCAATCCAAATCAAGCTTTTCATAAAGCTTTTTCTTAACCCAAGATTAAGCTATGCTTGAGGCCAAATTAATGGCTTTTTTCTATGCTTTTAGTTTATGTATATTGATGATTCAATCCATTTATGGATTAATGATCCAATTAGAGATCATTTTAATTATTTCCTTAATGATAAGCTTTATCCCTTAGAAAAATTGAGATTTATCAGTCATAGCAGCGGAGGCATGGTAAAATTTTTATAAAAATTATGCATAAAATAATTTCATTCAAAGCATAAAAAGAGGACTTCCTACCATATTCTAGGAATTATCATCCTAGATTAATTGAAAGAATTTTATTATAATCATGGAGAAATTGAATTTTAATATCATGCATAAAGGATAAGTTTTTATATCAAAAGTATTATTTTTACCATTTTTATTTCATGCATAAAAGTATGCATAATGGATAAATTTTTATATCAAAAGTGTTATTTTTACCATTTTTATTTTCATGCATAGAAGTATGCATAATGGATAAATTTTTATATCAAAAGTGTTATTTTTACCATTTTTATTTTCATGCATAGAAGTATGCATAATGGATAAATTTTTATATCAAAAGTGTTTTTTTATCAATTTTTATTTTCATGCATAGAAGTATGCATAAAGGATAAGTTTTTATATCAAAAGTGTTACTTTTACCATTTTTATTTTCATGCATAGAAGTATGCATAATGGATAAATTTTTATATCAAAAGTGTTACTTTTATTATTTTTATTTTCATGCATAGAAGTATGCATAATGGATAAATTTTTATATCAAAAGTGTTACTTTTACCATTTTTATTTTCATGCATAGAAGTATGCATAATGGATAAATTTTTATATCAAAAGTGTTACTTTTACCATTTTTATTTTCATGCATAGAAGTATGCATAATGGATAAATTTTTATATCAAAAGTGTTACTTTTACCATTTTTATTTTCATGCATAGAAGTATGCATAATGGATAAATTTTTATATCGAAAGTGTTACTTTTACCATTTTTATTTTCATGCATAGAAGTATGCATAATGGATAAATTTTTATATCAAAAGTGTTACGTTTACCATTTTTATTTTCATGCATAGAAGTATGCATAATGGATAAATTTTTATATCAAAAGTGTTATTTTTATCAATTTTTATTTTCATGCATAGAAGTATGCATAAAGGATAAATTTTTATATCAAAAGTGTTATTTTTATCATTTTTATTTTCATGCATAGAAGTATGCATAAAGGATAAATTTTTATATCAAAAGTGTCACTTTTATCATATTTGAATTTCATGCATAAAGGTATGCATAAAAGTTGATTATTTTATTATAAAAGTGTGTCTTTTATTATATTTAATTTCATGCATAGAGGTATGCATAAAGGTTGATTATTTTATTATAAAAGTGTGACTTTTATCATAATTGAATTTCATGCATAGAGGTATGCATAAAAGTTGATTATTTTATTGTAAGAGTGTTATTTTTATCATATTGGATTTCATGCATAGAGGTATGCATAAAAGATATTCTTTTTATACTAAAAGTGTGATTTTTCTCATAAATGGATTTTATGCATAACTTAGATGCATAAGAGAAATTCTTTTATTCTAAAAGTGTAATTCCTACCAAATTGAATTTATGCATAAGAAGATGCATAAAAGATTGATTTTAATTTCGAAACCGTTAGTCTCCTTAAATGGAATTTATGCATAAATAAATGTGTAGAGAAATCTTATATCAAATATAAGAATTCTCTTAAAAAAGATATGAAATGTGATAAGATGTGATAAGAGGTGTATGAGATGAGATAAGATTTGATAAGATGCGTATGGAAAGTGATAGGATGTGATAAGAGGTGTATGAGATGTAAAAAGATGTGATAAGATGTGTATGAGATATGATAGAATGTGTTAAGATGAGTTAGGATGTGTTAAGATGTATATGGGATGTGTTAGGACGAGAATGGATGTAATATGGTTGTATGAATGTGATGTGGATGTATACATGTAGATGTATATGTATGAATGTGAATGTTGATGTGGATGTGGATGTATGGATGTAGATACGGATGTGTATGTATGTATGTGGATGTGTATGTATGAATGAGGATGTGAAAATGGATGTATGTATGTAGATGTGGATGTATGGATGTATGTATGTAGATGTGGATGTATGGATGTGAATGTGAATGAAGAGGTGGATGTGGATGTATGGATGTAGATACGGATATGGATGTATGTATGTGAATGTGGATGTATGAATGATGATGTGAAAATGGATGTATGCATGTGAATGTGGATGTATGAATATGAATGTGGATGTGTGGATGTGGAAATGGAGGTATGGATGTATGAATGTGGATGTGGATGTATGCATGTAGATGCATATGTATGAATGTGAAATTGGATGTATGATGTGGACGTACGAACATGGATATGTATGTAGAATAATGAATATGAAGGTGTATGTGAGATAATGTGTAGTCTATATGAGTGAATGGATGAGAACGAGTACACATTGAATGGAATGTGGAATAAGTAATGTGGTCCGAGAGTGGATAATATGGAAAGACAAGAGTTCGTTATAGAAACTGTATTTTGTGACTGTTTGTAAATGACTGTTTTATGTCAAGAATGCTGGAGAAGCATTTTGACCGTCTTGAGGATTAAGGTCATGAAGACCGAACTGATAAAGTTGCAACTGCTGTGACGGAGAGTCAATGGAGGACGTCTCGCGTAGCAAGGTCGATCGAGGTCTTGACCAGCCTCGGTTTGATTTAAATGGTGAGCTTCCGGTACGGTGGATGAGGGACCAAGGAAGCGGCCTATGAGTGAAGCGCTAGGTCACCTGCGAAGGATCCTAGAGGGTGCTGAGCATACGGTGCTCGGGCTCTGGGTCGCCGAAGATACCCACACGTGCGTCGTGGAAGATATTGGAACAAGGAGTAAGAGTTGTTTTCTGAAACCGGGCATGGATCTAGTTGATTGACCTTGCTGGTCCTCAACAACGGATGAGTCCATGGCTCTTTTATATGGATATGTGGGTTGATCTAGCTGATCTTCCACGGAGATTCCATTCTATTATATGAATATATTGCCGGTTACTATGAGCTAGGAACTATGGAAAAGGCCCCTGAGCGAACAGGTGGTGAGCGTTCTGGTTGCCAATGATGCCATAAGTATACCAATGAATGAATGACTGGAAATAAGGATTCAACCAGAGACTTTGAGGATTGTCATCAGTGACATAATGGTTTCATTAAAGGATTGTTTTAAAGTTAGCTGATGCTAAGAAAAAGGCAATTTCATATTGGGTGTGTAAGTGGTGTGGCTAATTTTATGTTTGCATGAATTTCCGGCTAGGGGACCTTGGAACTCTTTTCCTTGGTACCCGGGACAAAACCTAACCAAATTCCAAATTGGATCCCATCACTACAGTGGTTGGGCGGTTGGCTAACCCATGGGATCGGATGGGGTTAGGCTGGACTAATGGATCCGTAAATCGAGACTCAAAAATTCTGTTATTACGATAGATGAAGTAAATCCCGGATAGTAATTGTTCTATGGATAGGAATCAACGGCTGTGCCTCTTGACGGGGAAAAAATGTTGATCCCAATGATCCAAGTGCAAGTTTCTTCCTTGATTTGACCGAGTATCTTTATAGGTGCAGTCGGATCAGATTGATCACTAATGGTCTTGACTACGTTAGAGTAAAAAGTTATCCTGGAGGAATCGCCCGTGCTTTCCGGATAAGGAAAGTTTTTCCGGGTTCGGTTTTGGAAAAACCGACGGATTAGTCTTTTGTCCGGATATCCGTGGACGAGGCCCCGAATGTGGGACCCCTGTCCCGTGCGAGAAGTGCTACTTCCGCTACTAGTACCCCGAAACTGTTGCTCGGTAGGAAAAGGGATCTTACAGTTGGTATCAGAGCGAAATTGAAAGCTAATAAAGATAATTAAATTCTTATCTGAAATTAGTAATAAGAATTCAGAAACAGCATTTTCATAATGTATTTTCATTCTGTAAGCTTCTTTAATGAAGAAATTTTAATCAAAGAAATTATTTTTATAGATGGAAGTTTCCCATTTATCTGGTATTCCCGACCTCACCCAGTCTCAAGATATGATTGCATTTGCCTTCGAGCATCTCATCTCTTCCGCTTCAACTCAAACAAGCCGAGCAAGACTCGCACGCCATTTCGCGGATTTATATTTTCCTACCCCAGTGGAGAGAATACAACATAAGTGGTTTGCAGGGCAATATGTCCACGCCCCTTGCGACCGCCGTACAATGCTGTGGCAGAATCACTACAAGACAATGCTGCCATACACGCGTTTCATACACGCGATAAATTACGAACGCGTGTATGGTCGCGCTTGTATTTGAATAGAATCGGCGCGTGTATTTTAGCATTTAAGTACGCGTGTATATTTGCATTTATCAACGCGTGTATAAATGCGTTTATATACACGCAGTAATACACGCATAAATACACGATAATATTTACGGGGTAATACCCGCTATTATACACGGATAAATGCACGCCACTATACACGGATTAATACACGCATGGCAGAAAAACTGAAAAAAAACTGAATTCCTTAACAAAATTAAAAACTATTTTCCTTAAACCATCTCATAGTACATTACAGTATACATCATTACACAATCCCACTACATGCATTTACAACAATGAAATATATTCAAAAATAAATCATGCATATGAGATGATAGAAATGTCATCAATTTAGAACATACAGTGACGGATTGGTTAGGGTTCGATCTCATCTTCAATAAGATCCATCCTTGTCAAACGATCAACATCAATATCCATTTGATCAATTGGTAAGGCTACGATTAAATTTATTCCACTATCGATATTCTGTACTCCATTGATAATGGTATCGATGTCCTGATCATCCTCATCAACATCACCATCATCCTCAATGGTAGGGTCATTCTCATGATCATGAGAAATGGCATGCTCATCCTCATTATCACGATCATCTCTTATTTCTTGATCATCGATCACAACATCTTCAATGGCATGTTCGACGTCATCTTCATTGCGGCTTGTTACATCCTCCATATGCTCCATATCAGTGAATGTATTATACATCACTTTGGAACGTGGTGCAATAGGGATGACGTACCACCGTTTGATGTCATGCACCATTGGTAGATAGATAACCTACTCAAATACACACAGTACAGTAATTAATTAGCATATCAAAAGTCAAGGGGTACGCGAGCTTAGATATATATGTACATGAAACACATTAGTAAAAAAATGCATACCTGCTCACATTGTTGTGGCAATACGAGCCTATCTTTCTTTGTTTGCCAGAACTTTGTAGAGTCAATAGTTACATATCCACTTGCATGGCGTTTTATCGTTGCATCAGGCCCTTTTTCCACCACGTTCATTTGCCATTTGACATCCAAAACATACACAAAGAAGCGACGAAAGTCAAGCCTAAATATGTCTTGGATTATGCCACAATAATCATCCATTTTTCCATTAGCTCCCTCAAAGCTACTAATGACACTGCAATCTTGTGTATTTCTCTTTTCATCAATTCTTTGTGTTCGAAAATTCTTGCCTTCACACCATATAGCATTGAACATAGTGCACTGGACCAAAATAGAAGCAATATTTGTGTAAGCAATGTGAATAAACATTAAAAGCAAATCACTTACAACTAATGCAAAACATTAGTTCTATGTACCTTTGACATGCATCCTCGTGCATACTCCCATTCTTCCGCCGTGATATGCAGCCCCTCGTCGCTCTCTGCTCTCTCCATTTCCTCATGCAACCAATCAACATGGATATCATTCGGAAGTGTTGCTAGATGCTTAGGGTACGCCTTCTGAGAGCCATGTTGCCTCCGAAAGAGAGCTCTTTCTGCTTGCCTTTTTGTCTTTGCATCCTCATATCTTGTAACCCATCTGCTCATCACATCACTATTAAGGATACAAGTGAAATTGAGATCATCAATCAATGTTCTCGTACAATGCATCCTTGACATCGATTACACATACATTTGATCCGTTGTCCCAACCACACATCGCGATTACGATGACGCATTGTCTCATCTTCCCCAGAACTGCTTGAAGAGGTTGATGACATCCTGTGTACAAATCAGAAAACACAAACTCATTATATATTTTTAATGAAAGCACAAAATCGCGTGTATTCACGCGGCTATCTCCTAAAATTTGCGTGTATTAACGCGGCTACTTCCTAAAAAACGCGTGTATTCACGCAGCTAATTTTTGCAAAACGCGTGTATCAACGTAGCTAAAAGCATATACACGCGAATATACCTGCGTTTATAAACGCGAACATAAATGCGGCGGCATATTTAAACTAAAAATAGCCCGCCTTCCCCAAATATAGATTTTGAACTTAGAAATCAACAGTGCATGCGTTTTCGCCTGTTTTCGCCTCTTCCAACAGCAAGGAGGGAGCAGAGAAAGGAGCACACACACGGGAGAAGGAGGGAGCAGAGAAGGAGTCGAGAGGACTCACTTTTTCAGAGGTGAGTCACTTTGTCCTGTGCCTTGTCTCTTTTTGTCAGATTTGTTTACTTTGCTCTTTGCTCTTTGGGTTTGTCTTTTTGCACACGATTGGGTTGCTGCATCCTGACAGGGGCGACAATGGCTGGTCCTTTTATAAGGACATTCTGTCTTTGTCGGGGGGTCGGTCTTTTCGAGAAAATTTTTTCGCAGGTCGCGTGTACAAACGCGTGTAGAAGCGCGTGTAACCTGTCTGCAGAGTTTTTTCACGCGCATATACACGCTGTCGTGAAGTGTGCGGTACAGCCAGGAAAGTACGAAACTTCTAGCTGTGAGAGTGATTGTCAAATCCAATAAGAAAACTCACGCACAAAATTGCCTGAAACCCTTTGAACCATTCACATGTAGGCATCACAAGGCCTTCCAATTTTTCCAATATACATGTGACCAGTTTCATCCTTTACATCCAGTGCCATCAAAACCATTATTTCGAGATGCACTTTATCACCTGAAAACCTGCCTTAATATTCCAACATCTCACAAGGAAAATAGCATAGCATATGTGTCACATAATCTTGTAATTTTTGAAGTTCCCTAATTTGCATTCAAAACCCGGCTATTTTGAATTTGAAATCCAAAGCTTTAAAGCTCACCAAGGTAATAATAATAAAAAACTTTACAAGATCTCATTTGAAAGCCTTTTTAGAGGAATTTTCTTTTAAAAGGAAGCATTCGCTTATCTCTTTAAGGGAAAAAGAAACGATTTCCAGTATTCGTTTCTTCCTTCACATTCGCCACCTCGCTGTAAGCGTAAGGAGAGAATAACATGTTATGTAAAGATTTTTCTGAGAGTCCTATCTCCTTATCAATCTTCATTTTCTCTTCAATTTGAGACCCAAGACACGATGTACAGTCATCGCCATCAAGAAATTAGAAGCCCTGGTCGATTCGACGCTGTTCCACGCCTCTGCAGATTTTCTCCCCTCACTCTGGTTCGCCGCCGTGAAGCTCCGGTCCTTTTTCTCCTTTCCCGCGGAGAACTCGGCGATGCTCACCTCTTCCCAGCTATTGAAGCGGGAGTTTCCGCATCTCAAAGGCTGCGCTCGTTTTTTTTTCATATTATCTAGAAAGCTCCACCACGTGTGTTGCTAGCCACGTGGTGATGCTAGCCTTAGTGCTTTCAACCTTAGCACTAAGGTTGCAAGGCATAACCACAAGATTCCCAAAATATTCTCAATGTGGAGATATACATAAGATACATGTACCTCTTTACATGATGATCCATGAAGTCCAAGTGCAGTTTTCTATCTCCACATTTTCCCCACATTCAATAAGTTTCTCGACACTGCCATGTCCATTGAGTCTCCATTACTTTTTGATGCCTCCATAGTGTATAAATCATCATATTGGCCATGTGATTTATAGACTCCCAAATTATTTATTCAAGTATTTTCCCATATCTTCATAAATACATCCCTTTGTGCATTGAGATACCCTCATGCTTGCATTCCATAAGATTCACTGATTTGACCCAATCAATACCATTTAGCAGAACCATCACCCTCCACACTCATATGCAAAAAACTCCTAATTCTGACTCAGCCTCAGCTTGTCTTATTAAACCTCATATACAATATGAACATATGTACATGGCATCATATAATGACTCGTCATGGCACTTAACCCCATGCATCTGGATGTGTATTTGATGGCCTCACATGCACGGTTTCATATCATAGACGTGCCATGGCACGACATCCACCCCCTCTAAACCTGCACATCCTCTGGTATGTGCCAAATCATCATCAAGGTCCACATATAACTGGATGTCGTCTTCATCTTCTGCAGTTCCAGGAAGATCATCCTCTTCCTCTTCAATCATATCCATACTTCCACTGTCAAGCCTCTCATCCTGAATCTCTTGTGAATCAAAAGGATCACCATCATGCCTTCTTTTAAATATCTTGACTCTTTTACCAGCCACAAGATTCTTTACTTCTGTTCCATCAAGTTCACACAGAGTATACGTAGCATTCCCATGCACATGCTTAACAATGTAAGGGCCAAACCATCTTTTTGTAAATTTTCTTTGAACAGTGAATTGGTTGTCAAGGCTACTATCATACATTAGAACCCAATCACCTTCTTCAATAGGTTTTGGCCGGAGTCTGTGTCTACTATCAAATCTTTTTTTATTTTTCAACCTTGCATCTTTCAGGCGAGCTTTAGCAAGCTCTACATCTTCAGGCCTCCTCTCCAACTGTCTTATTCGCAATGCAAGGACGTCATCTCTGCTCAATCCTTCCACCCAGGGCAATACATTCCAAGTTAGAATTACTTCTTCAACTGGCATCACTGGCTTCTGACCATACATTAATTCAGCAGGCATGTATCCTGTCACTGAGCTATGAGTTGTACGGTCAGCCCACAAGGCATATGGTAGCAGCTTTGGCCACACTCTCATCCTTTCTCTGCATGCCTTAGCCAAAGCTTTAATGATTGGAGGATGTCCTCGCTCACTTTTCCCATTGCCCTCAGGATTGTAAGCACATGTTAGAGACAGTTTAATACCAATTCTAGAGAAGAATTCCCTTGCTTCTTCAACATCTAGCTCTCCCCTATCAGCTGTTATTTTCCCAACACAACCATATCGGCAGATCACATCTTCCAAGAGAAATTTGCATACTGTTTCCGTACTCTTTGTTCTAAGGGCACGCCCTTCTACCTGATTTGTCAAATCTTCTCTTGCAAGTGCTATATACCGCATCTGCCAAATTCCCAAAGGCATTGTAACTAGATCCACTACCCATTTGTAGTGCATGGCAGGTGGGTAAGTTGGTTGTAAGCCATCACGATGCCTCACATTTGAGTACATTTGGCATACCATGCATGTTTCCACATATTGGGAAATATCCTTGTACATTCCTCTCCACCAATATTTTTCCTTTATTTTGGTAAAAGTGGCCCACACACTTCTATGCCCAGCCCAGAGACTCTCATGGAATTCTTTCACAAGCTTCTCTTGAGTCTCTTTATCACATATGACTCTCTGTGGCATAGCATTCCTCTGTTTAGGATGTTTCCAGAGATACCCATCCTTTAGAAAGTAACCATATGCTTTTCTGCGGATCCTCTTAAATTCTGAGTCAGACCAATTTTCTTGCTTGTTAGAGTGCTCAAATATTGACCAATGAGCAACCAATCTCCTTCATATATTTCCTCAATAAAAGACTCAAGTGCATTTGATAAGCAAATATGATCCCCCTTTGCATATGCTGTAGTATAGAACTTTGTACCCACATCATCAATGTCACTAACCATCTCTTCCTCTTCTTCATACCTGGCTCGTGATAGCATATCTGCAACTGGATTATCTTTTCCCGCAATATGCTCAAACTCAGGATTTAGTGACTTGATATAAGCAATCCACCTAAGCATAGCAATATCTGGAGTGGTACAACTTGCTATCATCCCAAGAAGTGGCAAGCAATCAGTCTCCACCAGTACAGATGCCCCAATAAGATATTCTTTTTCACATTTTAGAGCAGTGACAATCCCCCATAATTCTCTCTTGATCTGTGGATACTTTCGCTGCCGAAAGCTTAATACCTTTGCTCCAAATCTAATTACATACCTATGATCATCCTCATCATCTTGCCCTACTGCCCATCCAATCCCAGTAGGACTAGTATCAACTGTAACAATCACAGGCCTGCCACACTCATAATCTGCCTTTCTCAAAATGGGTGATGATTGGAGCAAATATTTCAGCTTCCGCATAGCTTTAATATGTACTGCACTCCACAAAAATTTTTGATTTTTCCTCAAAAGCTGATAAAGAGGATCTGCTACATGTGCATAGTGTGGGATCCAAATAACATAAAAGACGCATGCTCCAAGAAATCTCCTCAGCTCTGTAACATTAATGCATATTTCCTTCATTCTTTGTATTGCGTCTATCTTGGCTGGACAAGGACGGCGTCCACTAGTACTACAAAGATGTCCCACTATTAGCACTTCACCAACCCCAAACACTGATTTTTGCCCAGATAAAGTAAGATTCACTTCTTCAAGCCTGGATAGAATCATGTCACAATCCTTTATATGATCTGCCACAAATTTGCGGCACCCTTTTGAATCCAAATTCTCATCTTTGTCTTTCTCATCACAGCCCTTTATTGGCACATCATCCAAAAATGGCATAGTTTTTTGTGGTATGAAGTCCCGTAAGACTTTATTCATTCCATTCATCATATGTGCCACTGAGTTAGTGGCTCCCTGTGGTAAGGTACACATCCTTACTAATCCCAAAGGAGTTCTCATTGTGGTCAAGTCCCTGCTTTGTATATCCAGCTGGAACTGATCATATCCCGAATACAGATCACCCATAGAGTATATAGCTTTCCCTGCAAATGCTTCTGCAAACTCATCCACAATTGGACCTGCTCCCACATTCCTGATTGTGACTTTGTTTACAGGTTGCATGTCTTGAATAAAGCGCAATGTCCCATTTTTCTTTGGTACAGTAAACCATCTGTTGGAATATGGGGCACATGAAGGCTCCAAGATTCCCATTCTGATCTTTTCCTTTAGTAATTCCATCAACTTTGGCAAGAGAGCCTTTGGTACTGGAATTGGCCGCAGGTTCCAGGGCACATGTGGAATAGTAAAGATCACCATTGGTGCTGTTACACTTGGATCAACACAACCAATCTCATGCGGCTGAAAGGCAAAAGCTTTCCCATGTTTTACAAGCATCTCCTCAAAGCATTCCCTTTCAACTGGCAACAGAAAATCCCTCTCACCAATCTTCAGCTCTTTTAGAGTTTCTTGAGTAAATTTATGCCCAATTTTCTTCGGATCTCTAAGATTTGGCTGCATAGAAGCTTCATCTATCTTCTCCTTGCTTCCTGGTGGCAAGGGCAAGGCAACTGGCTTCACCTTTTTTGCAACCGTTTTGTACTTTGTATCAACATGAGCATCCATCTCACAATTCATGTTTTTACATTCCACCCCCTCAAATTCCTGGATTATATCATACATCTCCACAGATGACACCTTTATCATTTCATTTCCACCCTGTAAGCATGCTCTTCTCATATCAAAAAGTACATCCATAGTATCTATAAATGACACCTCATCAAGCACCCCTGAAATAAACTCATTCTTCTCCAAAAGACCACACTGCTCAAAACTTTTTTGTTCATTTTGTATATGTTTTTGCATGCCACGCTTTAAATCCTTGCTTTTTACAAAAACCAGTGACCCATAGCTGGAGAATCCCTGAAAATTTGCTGAAAAACTATTTACATTGATTGAGTCCTGCGAGAACTCATTTCCCCTTGTACCATTGGAATCCCGCTTTACAATGGCACCTGGCCAAAATCCCTCATCTCCCTGTAATTCATAAACTCTCTGTTTATCTTTGGGAGTGACTGTGCCCGAAGAGATTCACGATTCCTTTCATGATTAATGCAAACTGTCAAAAACTGAACAGCTTTTTTGCCATCTTTACTCCTTATTCTTGCATAAGCTGAACCATCATCCAAAACCTTTGTTTCCATCCTTACAGCTGTAATGTAGGGCTGCCCAAGAATGAGGGGATACGATGACATCTCCTGAACAAAGAAATTCTGATCATCCTTTACATCCCCTATAGTTACCTTTACATTTGGGCATGCAGCATAAAGCTCTCCAGATGAATTATTAGCTGCTTTAATCATCCACCCATGATCCACATCCATTGGCCACTTACATTTGTTGTAGAGATTTTTAGCCATAAGATTTATTTCAGACCCATGATCAATTAGAGCGACATATGGCTCTTCCAAATCACCTATTTTGACAAGGGTTTCAGTGGTGGCTCTTGCCCAATGGCTCCTGGAGTAATGACTCTTTGTAAGAACTTCTTTTTCATCATCTTCTTCCACAAAACGCACTTGTCGTGCCCCATCAGCAGAGTGATTACATTCCACCACATTTTCTCTCTCTTCCTTTTTCTGTACCTGTACACCATGAGTCTTGGAAGTGCTTGCCTCCCCTTGTGATGGAATAGATTCAATTATGGACTGCCTTTTTCTTCGTATAATATCTATTATTTCATCATGAAATTCTTTCTTTGCAATTCCCAAGACTTCCCCTAGTGTGAATTCCACCCTGCTGTTTAGAATTCTCTCTTCAAGCACCTTTTTGAGATCTGTTGCAACTTCAATATCAGATTGAAGCTTGTAGAGTGGACTTTTCCCTTTACCCTTCTCCTTCATTTTTGCTGGCACTTCTTCCATTGAAACATCATGTAGAGGTCTGCTTTGCTGTGGAGGCATATGTGATGGCCCAGGATCCTTCTTTTCACTTCCACGTGTAACTCTTTTTGATGGCCCTCCTTCCTCATTTTCCCTTTTACATTTCTCCTCTACCTGTGCCTCATTATTTTGGCATTTGGCAATATAGGCATGAATGGATAAAGAATCCACAGGCTCCTCCCAGCCAGTCTCAAGACGTATACAATCACCTGCCTCATGCAAAGCTTGCTTTGACACTTTCTTTGATGCAATTAATTCCATTGTTGACGGCCAAAAATTCTCATTCTCATAATCCTCATCATTCTCAAATCCCTACTTTTGTTGACCAACCTTTAATCCATAGGTTGCTGCCTCAATCATAGAAATGGCATGACTAGCAGCCATATCCTCTACCAGCTTTTTCATCCCTCCTTTCCCAAAGTTTGTACTCAGCGGAAGACCAGTCTCTGTAAGATGGATTTTCCCATCTTTGAAGAACACAAGTTGATTTTTAAGAGCTTCTTTATAGCTGGTACAATCCTTCTTTGCATGCTCTGGGTCATCACACCATATGCATCTATATGTAAACCCTTCTTTGATTTGAGGCCTTTGCATAGAAGCCTGCCCCAATGATAGACCTTTTTCTTCGATCCTGGACATCTTCAATTTTAAATCACGCATACCCTTGATAAGCTCATCCATCGACCCATCTATCTTAGGAATTGTGGCAGCTGGCTTGGATAAACTCTCAGGGGTAACAGCAGCTATGGGTGTTGCAGAGCCCATCACCATTTTATCCCTCCTCCGCTGCCGCTTTGCTAACATAGTGACTGCATCCTCAACATCATTCCAATCACTCTTTAATCCTTGCTCTGTATTTTTATCCTCAAGGAGGATTTCCAATGTCTCCTGGAGATCTTTCCCAGCTGCCTGCAAGAAGAGCTCTGTCTTTTCTCTGTCCAAAGTTGCACGCTCTATTCTTGACAACTGGGCATAACGCTTCTCAAACTCCCTTAGCAATTCTGTGGCAGAAATTCCCATTTTAGGTTTTGTGACCCATTCCAAAAAAGTTCGTTTGGTCACTCGCTCAGAATCCTCCATGAAGTATTCATCCTTTAAAGCAAGTTTGAATTCTTCCCAATTTCTGCCACCCTGTGCTGTCTGCAATCCTTTTATGCGCTCTCTTATTTCAGGAACGCATACCAACTCGAAACTTCGAACCATATCCTCCTCAGTCACCCTGTTTAGCTCCATCTCCTTTATATAATTGCGCAGATACTTTGTAATGTCCTTCCCATCAAATTGATCTACCTTTTTCACAATTGATTGTAAGGCTTTGGTCATGGAAATCTGTCCCCTCTCAGCAGCTTGTTGCTGTTGCATGTACATGGAAAACATTTGGAACATCTGCATAACTCCGGGGTCAAAATGAACCCCCTGGCCCTCAGAATTCTCAGCCATAGCTTCCCTGTATATTTCACCACACTCTCACCCCAGCAGTTTCACGTCGGGTTCACCAAAAGCTGTCGTGAAGTGTGCGGTACAGCCAGGAAAGTACGAAACTTCTAGCTGTGAGAGTGATTGTCAAATCCAATAAGAAAACTCACGCACAAAATTGCCTGAAACCCTTTGAACCATTCACATGTAGGCATCACAAGGCCTTCCAATTTTTCCAATATACATGTGACCAGTTTCATCCTTTACATCCAGTGCCATCAAAACCATTATTTCGAGATGCACTTTATCACCTGAAAACCTGCCTTAATATTCCAACATCTCACAAGGAAAATAGCATAGCGTATGTGTCACATAATCTTGTAATTTTTGAAGTTCCCTAATTTGCATTCAAAACCCGGCTATTTTGAATTTGAAATCCAAAGCTTTAAAGCTCACCAAGGTAATAATAATAAAAAACTTTACAAGATCTCATTTGAAAGCCTTTTTAGAGGAATTTTCTTTTAAAAGGAAGCATTCGCTTATCTCTTTAAGGGAAAAAGAAACGATTTCCAGTATTCGTTTCTTCCTTCACATTCGCCACCTCGCTGTAAGCGTAAGGAGAGAATAACATGTTATGTAAAGATTTTTCTGAGAGTCCTATCTCCTTATCAATCTTCATTTTCTCTTCAATTTGAGACCCAAGACACGATGTACAGTCATCGCCATCAAGAAATTAGAAGCCCTGGTCGATTCGACGCTGTTCCACGCCTCTGCAGATTTTCTCCCCTCACTCTGGTTCGCCGCCGTGAAGCTCCGGTCCTTTTTCTCATTTCCCGCGGAGAACTCGGCGATGCTCACCTTTT
Organism: Cibotium barometz; assembly: GCF_041138505.1. Classification (NCBI taxonomy): domain Eukaryota; kingdom Viridiplantae; phylum Streptophyta; class Polypodiopsida; order Cyatheales; family Cibotiaceae; genus Cibotium; species Cibotium barometz. Next base: position 8,348,229 of record NC_141057.1, on the reverse strand, counting down.
CCCAGCTATTGAAGCGGGAGTTTCCGCATCTCAAAGGCTGCGCTCGTTTTTTTTTCATATTATCTAGAAAGCTCCACCACGTGTGTTGCTAGCCACGTGGTGATGCTAGCCTTAGTGCTTTCAACCTTAGCACTAAGGTTGCAAGGCATAACCACAAGATTCCCAAAATATTCTCAATGTGGAGATATACATAAGATACATGTACCTCTTTACATGATGATCCATGAAGTCCAAGTGCAGTTTTCTATCTCCACATTTTCCCCACATTCAATAAGTTTCTCGACACTGCCATGTCCATTGAGTCTCCATTACTTTTTGATGCCTCCATAGTGTATAAATCATCATATTGGCCATGTGATTTATAGACTCCCAAATTATTTATTCAAGTATTTTCCCATATCTTCATAAATACATCCCTTTGTGCATTGAGATACCCTCATGCTTGCATTCCATAAGATTCACTGATTTGACCCAATCAATACCATTTAGCAGAACCATCACCCTCCACACTCATATGCAAAAAACTCCTAATTCTGACTCAGCCTCAGCTTGTCTTATTAAACCTCATATACAATATGAACATATGTACATGGCATCATATAATGACTCGTCATGGCACTTAACCCCATGCATCTGGATGTGTATTTGATGGTCTCACATGCACGGTTTCATATCATAGACGTGCCATGGCACGACAACGCGTTTTTGGCCAGGTGTATACACGCGTTTTCTGACGGGTGTATACACGCGTTTCCACCTTCAAAAAACTGCGGCGTTTCAGATTTCATGGTTTGCAGGCAATTGACTTGTGTAATGACAATGTGTGAGTCAAGAGACAGCCCATGATGTACATGATGATGTTTGTTGCAGGTTCTTTATGGATATTCCAGGTTCTTCATCCGATCCATTTGCGTACAGCAATTGGTTGATGGAGATGATGAATCACTTTGGGCGCCAACCTGGTCCGGTTGAGCTTACAGAGTATATGTATGCCCATCCCCCTCCTTCCCTGCCTGGTGTCTATACCCCTACCGCGAGTATCCAGGGCACTCCAGTGCCGTCTATTCCTCCGAGTCCGACGAGATGGCATGCAGCTTCTCCTCTTCCACGTCCACCGAGGAGACATACCTCGTCCTAGACACACTCACGTACACCCTCACAGCCACCATCACGTGCTCCCTCAGAGCCACCGTCACGTCAGGGCTCACAGCCACCGTCACGTAGACAATCCCCCAGTCGTGACTCCACCTGCAGCAGTAGGAAGAGTGGGAGTGGAGGATGCGGCGGGTGCTTTGGTGGGGGAGGTGGGGGAGGTGGGGGAGGTAGTAGGGCACGGGGTGAGAGAGGAGATAGAGGGAGAAGAGTTAGAGGAGACAGTTCGGAAGAGGAGGAGATGAGAGAGATGGAGAGAGTGGTTTGCTATGATGTGACGGATAGGGGCGGGATAGTGATGGATGCGAGGGGGAGGGAGGTAATGGAGTACATGCGTGGGGTAGTATCAAACTCATATAGAAATTGTTTTATTAAATTTAAAGATCAAAATAGCCGATTAGTTGGGGAGGTGATAGAGGCTGTACATAGTCGGTACCCCAATCCCCCACATGCTACATTCTCGGATGTATGGGGAAGGACGCGAATAAGGGAGATCTTAAGTAATAAAAGATCTCACCTTAAAAAACTCGCGTACGATGACCGGCTAAATGTAGCTGCGGGTGGCTATCCTGCCGAGAAACCTGCCACTGCGCACAAACGCGAGTGGAAGGAGGCAAAGAAACGAGCAGAGGGTGGCGTGAAGAGCAGGCAGCATGTGGAGGCACGACGGATCCAGATGGAGACCGTTGGATCTTCGCATTTCGGATCTGGCGGCGTCGAGTCATGGGAGGCAGAGTTCGTAAGTATCCTGCCACTTTATTTGATTGTTTACTTAATTTATTGATTCTATGAATTGTTTTAATCTTACAAATTGTGTTGATTATGATACAGCGAGACGGGTTACGGGGAGGAAGCCCACAACCCACGATACTGCGTATGCTCGCTGGCATAGCAGACGTGACACGTGGGCCATCTTCAGAGCCGAGGGACGTATTACGGACGCGCAGTTTGAGTTGGCCATGAGACCATACGGTCAACAGGTACTTGAAAATTCGTAACGAATGGTTTTGGTTTATTGAATTGCATATATATATACTTATATACTATATATTACTTGAATAGGCACAAGCTGCTGATGATCCACCGGCCGCCGCTGCAGAGGGTGGACGTCAGCACTACTCCTCGGACATTCCGACCGATGCGAGCTCATCTGAGCATGGGGGGAGCACCGAGTCATCATCTGGGTCTGAGTAGTACTCAGACTTGTAGTATCACATTCCATATTTAGGATGTGATTGTATATATTTTTTTGTAAACTCAAGCCATGGGCTACTTCGAGATATGGACTCCCTTGTATACATGTATGAAATTTTGATAGTAATATTGAATTGATTGATCAATAGTATTACATTCATGGCTGTCTTGAATCGTGTAATGACAATGTATGCATTCATGTCGTTCTTGTCTTAATCTCCCTCGTGCATATGTTCTTCGTGGATGGTCTAATGGGATGGTCTAATGCACCAAAAACCCTAAACCAGAGAGTGCTATTGGGTGCTGGAATGCTGGAACAGTATTCAGGCACCAAATAGCACTCTCTGGATTTTTTTTTTGTTCTCTGTTCGCGTGTATAAACGCGTCAACACTGCTAAAACTCGCGTGTATCTACGTGGATACCCTGGAAATTACGCGTGTATTAACGCGTATAAACTGGCAGTAACGCGTGTATAAGCGCATCTAAATTAAAGAAACGCGTGTATAAGCGCATCTAAATTAAAGAAACGCGTGTATAGACACAAGTAAAAAAGCGTCTGGGACATGGGAACTGAGCAGGATGCGGCTATACACCCGTGTATAAGCGCGTCTAATATAATAAGAAGCGTGTATAGAGGCGTGTATTAACGCGTCTGTGTAAAAAAACGCGGCTATATACCCGTGTATACGCGCGTCTAGGAGGTACTGTACACGCGGTTTTACACGCATGTCTCTGGCCGCGATTATACACGCGCTGATACACGGGCCCGCTACTTTTTTTCACAAGTCATTTTTAGCGGCTAAGAGCGCGGGTATGAGCCCAATCCCTTGTAGTGAATCTCTCATTGACTATGATCCTGTTAAAGCTGAAAATGGTGCGTGGTGTCATTTTGTATCATTCGACGCCTCGAAATTTCAGACTTTCATGTCGAATTTATAGACTCCTTAGTCGATTTATCCCTAAGGAGAAAATAATAGTCCCCTTCGCAGTTAGAGAACTTATGTAACAGGGCATGACTATGGCCCAATACGGTCCTCTTATATGTCTTCCGAGGAGATTTTGAACTCAGAGCCGAGTTGCTCTATGTACTTATTGCAACTTGTATATAAATATACAAATGTTTTTTTTAAGTGATTGTTTACGGACGATCGGATAAAGAAAAATCTGTTTATCAGATTTATGTCATAGATCTCCAATAAGATCAACTGAGGAGCCAATTATGTCAAAAGTTATCAAGACGCACAAAAAGGTTGTAATTGCGTGATATAATACAAATTGTTAATTCAAATTGAAATTCGTAAATTAGTAATTGGGTCTTCAATTGGAAGTACCGCAATTGTATGGAACCCTGACTTGCTTGAGGCCTTGACATGATGGTATTTACCTTATAGTTTCGAGTTTCATGACTATCTGTATATACCGAGGGTATAACTGCAGCTCTTTACCGGCAATATATACGAGTAAATCTAAGACTTGAAATTATAAGCATTAATGCTATCCAGTTGATGAATTCGAATGTGGTTGATATGATTTTTAATTCTGTTTGGGAACTGATGAATTGATTGGGATTCTAATTGAAAAATGATGATTTTTGAAATTTAGTTGAAATATAATAACCTGAGCAAAACCACAATGAGGATGAATGGGACGAGTCCCTGTAATGATAAATGATGATAATGATTTCAGCAAATCACTATGAGATTAGTGGATTGTGCTATCAAATTGCTACTGTTAATACTTGAGACGGTAGATCAAGTTAAGGAATGACAAATTGAGAACTTGCTTAACTGAAATTCCCGTGGAGGAATGTTCAGAAGAAAATTTTTCGGTCTAATGGACCATTATCGTAGGAATGATATGATCTAAATGAATTATTATTTAATGATGAGTTCTATATAAGGAATATTTATCCCAGTATTCTGTTGGGTTGACCAGAATATAAGGAACCCAGAATAAATTGGATCTTAAGAAAAAGAGCTGTCCTCTACTTTGCGAGATGAGGACATCTCGCACCTTTTTCAGTGGAGTAGAAGTTTGTAAGATTCCTCCCCCAACCTTCGAGGTATACAGGAGTAAGAATCTCCTTTTCTGATCTTATAATTATTCCCTCTCTAAATAAAAGAAAGATTCTGTTTAAAAAGGGAAGACACTTTACCCAGAATACCTTCTCAGGAGCCCACCTGTTTTAAAGATTCAGAACAATGAGTTGAGAAGTGAGAACCAGTGTTTTGGATGCCAAGGTTTTGACCATCAGTTAAAAGACTGCCCGACTCCTACCATGAAAAGGGCACAGGGAAGTCTAGAACCCAAATTTAGAGACCAATTCCTTCATACCAATCTAATCAGGATCAACAAGATTGCTTAACTCCATTAACTAGGTCCGACCCATTGATTAGGGTCGAGATGACCAGTCAAATGCTTGGCGACTTAGAGCAACAGATGCAGGCAATTCATAAAGAGATAAATGCTGCCCAGGATTGACAGAGACAATATACAGATAAGAAGAGGACAGTCAAAGAATTCAAAGAAGCAGTTATAGTCTTCATTTGAATACGGACCAAAAGAATTTCTTTATCTCTAGGGGAGTATAAGTAGTTATCCCCAGATATTGTGGACCAAAGAAAGTAAGTGACTTAGCCTACGAACTTCTTTTATCTCCTCATCTCAAAGTTCTTAATGCCTTCTATAGAAATATGTGCCAAACCCAAATCATGGAAAGACGGTAAAATTTCAGTGGCAAGATACCGTTGGCTTCTAGATTACGCTAACTCCTTCCTTTATATAAGTCGTAACTTTACTTATCGCTCACAGTAATCTTACTTCCATCGATCTCCCTTCTTCTTAAACTCCTTCATGGCTTGGCAACAGGAATTAGTTTTATCCATGATGATTTCTCACCTTCAAGACGCAAGCGAGTATGTGAAGAAGGATTTTATAGAACAGTATGAGCGCTCACTTTTTCCTCACTTGGGAACGTCTGTAGCTCAGACCAAATGGCGGACCTATCAAGACATAACTAGCGTAACACCCTGGGGTCAGCAGCACTTTCGTAACAATGTCCGCTTGGCCATGGTTATCGAAGCCTTGGGTTTGGGTCCCCTATACTACTGCGTCATGAGATCAAGACATCTTGGGTTTTCTGAGCGAGTCTTCTTATTGGCGTGTTTTCTTCCTCATTAGAAGATATGCCTTTACCCCGTTTTTGGCTTGCCTCTCAGAGGTCCTTTTGTTAGAACACCTCATACCACTGAGATAGGTGCGGCAATAACCAACAGAATTATTCCCATAGATGAGTTACCTTATACATGCGCAGCTTGTGAGTGCTGCTTTTGTGATCATATGATGGACGGGCTTATGGAAGTGTAAAGAGTTCTTCTATCTTTACTGTATAAGTTCCGAGAATGAATAAAGTTTAAATCTTGTTCTTATCTTGAATCTTGCTCTCTTGAGATTTTTTTTAATTGGTAGTTAATCTTAATTAAAAAAACTTCTCTTAGTCTCATACTTGTGCATCTTGCAAATTTACCCCCAGTTTGCGAGATGAGGGCATCTCGCGTTTTTCAAGTGGGAGAGAATGTAAGATTCCTCCCCAGCCTCTCAAAATGTCCAACATCTTCTCTTATAATCAATCCCTCTTCAGAAATATAAAAGACTTGTTTCTAACTGTTTTAACCTAGAGAGAGAAAATATTCTAGAGAGAGAATATTTAAATTTTTAATATTTTTGGATAGAAAATTATCTCATTTTATTAAAATAAGTTCCCCTGAAACAAAAATTCAAAAAGAACTTTCCAATGTGCAATTGGAATTAATTAGAAATGGGTATAAAGGACCTTAGCCTAAGGGTCTAGATTTTCAGAAATTTTTGGATTATGGTCCAATTAAGGTTCCTATGGGCCAATAGCATCAATCCATGTGTAGGGAGGAGATAAATCCAATTTGTAAAAGAAGATACCCAAAAATGAGTAAATGCTCACATAAGATGAAGAGTTGAAAATGTACAAGGTTTATTAGTAAAAAAACTATGAGCAATATTAAAAATATGACATATGTAAGGAAGGGGAGTTCTTTAAAGGAGGTGCATATTTCACATAAGATGAAGAGTTGAAAATGTACAAGGTTTATTAGTAAAAAACTATGAGCAATATTAAAAATATGACATATGTAAGGAAGGGGAGTTCTTTAAAGGAGGTGCATATTTCACATAAGATGAAGAGTTGAAAATGTACAAGGTTTATTAGTAAAAAACTATGAGCAATATTAAAAATATGACATATGTAAGGAAGGGGAGTTCTTTAAAGGAGGTGCATATTTCACATAAGATGAAGAGTTGAAAATGTACAAGGTTTATTAGTAAAAAACTATGAGCAATATTAAAAATATGAGATATTTTGGATATAATGATTCCATTTTGACACATATGTAAGGAAGGGGAGTTCTTTAAAGGAGGTGCATATTTCACATGCTTGAATGAGTTTTAAACTCATAAAAATTGAGATATTTCATCTCTCCTCTCTCCTCATTCAAGTCTAGTTCCAAAAAGTTAGCTTAACTGACCTAAAAATGGTCAAATATTGACCAAACTGATTTAGAAAATTCTAGAATTAGTTTGTTTGGTTAGGAGCTCAATTTTTCCTATAAATAGAAGCCTCCCCCTTGTTGAAAAATATATAGTGTTTATGCATCGTTACTCTACTCCACCTAAGCCAAGAACTATGAATTCATTAATAATTCACTAGTTTTTGGAGCTTCCCTCTTTCTTCAATCCCCATTGGTGGCTCCATCAACATACTTAACCAATTGATTGGTTGGGGGCCTCTACCGTGAACAAAGAATCAAGCAATTTGTAAGGTAATTAGTGAATATTGATCTTTTCTATAATTTCTCAATGTTTCTCTCTTCTCAACCCCTCTCAAGCTTGAGAAGCTTAATTGGTATGGTTTTTTTAAATGCTATTTGAATAGTAGTGAAATGCTATTGAAGTTAATTTCCATTTATGTTTAAATTCTAATGGTTTTTATGTAATTTCTCTCTCTCACTCAAGAAATGGTCATACTCATGACCCATTCTCAATCCAAATCAAGCTTTTCATAAAGCTTTTCCTTAATCCAAGATTAAGCTATGCTTGAGGCCAAATTAATGGCTTTTTTCTATGCTTTTAGTTTATGTATATTGATGATTCAATCTATTTATGGATTAATGATCCAATTAGAGATCATTTTAATTATTTCCTTAATGATAAGCTTTATCCCTTAGAAAAATTGAGATTTATCAGTCATAGCAGCGGAGCTATGGCAAAATTTTTATAAAAATTATGCATAAAATAATTTCATTCAAAGCATAAAAAGAGGACTTCCTACCATATTCTAGGAATTATCAGCCTAGATTAATTGAAAGAATTTTATTATAATCATGGAGAAATTGAATTTTAATATCATGCATAAAGGATAAGTTTTTATATCAAAAGTGTTATTTTTACCATTTTTATTTCATGCATAGAAGTATGCATAATGGATAAATTTTTATATCAAAAGTGTTATTTTTACCATTTTTATTTTCATGCATAGAAGTATGCATAATGGATAAATTTTTATATCAAAAGTGTTATTTTTACCATTTTTATTTTTATGCATACAAGTATGCATAATGGATAAATTTTTATATCAAAAGTGTTATTTTTATCAATTTTTATTTTCATGCATAGAAGTATGCATAAAGGATAAGTTTTTATATCAAAAGTGTTACTTTTACCATTTTTATTTTCATGCATAGAAGTATGTATGCATAATGGATAAATTTTTATATCAAAAGTGTTACTTTTATTATTTTTATTTTCATGCATAGAAGTATGCATAATGGATAAATTTTTATATCAAAAGTGTTACTTTTACCATTTTTATTTTCATGCATAGAAGTATGCATAATGGATAAATTTTTATATCGAAAGTGTTACTTTTACCATTTTTATTTTCATGCATAGAAGTATGCATAATGGATAAATTTTTATATCGAAAGTGTTACTTTTACCATTTTTATTTTCATGCATAGAAGTATGCATAATGGATAAATTTTTATATCGAAAGTGTTACTTTTACCATTTTTATTTTCATGCATAGAAGTATGCATAATGGATAAATTTTTATATCAAAAGTGTTATTTTTATCAATTTTTATTTTCATGCATAGAAGTATGCATAAAGGATAAATTTTTATATCAAAAGTGTTATTTTTATCATTTTTATTTTCATGCATAGAAGTATGCATAAAGGATAAATTTTTATATCAAAAGTGTTACTTTTATCATATTTGAATTTCATGCATAAAGGTATGCATAAAAGTTGATTATTTTATTATAAAAGTGTGTCTTTTATTATATTGAATTTCATGCATAGAGGTATGCATAAAGGTTGATTATTTTATTATAAAAGTGTGACTTTTATCATAATTGCATTTCATGCATAGAGGTATGCATAAAAGTTGATTATTTTATTGTAAGAGTGTTATTTTTATCATATTGGATTTCATGCATAGAGGTATGCATAAAAGATATTCTTTTTATACTAAAAGTGTGATTTTCCTCATAAATGGATTTTATGCATAACTTAGATGCATAAGAGAAATTCTTTTATTCTAAAAGTGTAATTCCTACCAAATTGAATTTATGCATAAAAGATTGATTTTAATTTCGAAAGCGTTAGTCTCCTTAAATGGAATTTATGCATAAATAAATGTGTAGAGAAATCTTATATCAAATATAAGAATTCTCTTAAAAAAGATATGAAATGTGATAAGATGTGATAAGAGGTGTATGAGATGTGATAAGCTTTGATAAGATGCGTATGGAAAGTGATAGGATGTGATAAGAGGTGTATGAGATGTAAAAAGATGTGATAAGATGTGTATGAGATGTGATATAATGTGTTAAGATGAGTTAGGATGTGTTAAGATGTATATGGGATGTGTTAGGACGAGAATGGATGTAACATGGTTGTATGAATGTGATGTGGATGTATACATGTAGATGTATATGTATGAATGTGAATGTTGATGTGGATTTGGATGTATGGATGTAGATACGGATGTGTATGTATGTATGTGGATGTGTATGTATGAATGAGGATGTGAAAATGGATGTATGTATGTAGATGTGGATGTATGGATGTATGTATGTAGATGTGGATGTATGTATGTAGATGTGGATATATGGACGTGAATGTGAATGAAGAGGTGGATGCGGATGTATGGATGTAGATACGGATGTAGATGTATGTATGTGAATGTGGATGTATGAATGATGATGTGAAAATGGATGTATGCATGTGAATGTGGATGTATGAATATGAATGTGGATGTGTGGATGTGGAAATGGAGGTATGGATGTATGAATGTGGATGTGGATGTATGCATGTAGATGCATATGTATGAATGTGAAATTGGATGTATGATGTGGACGTACGAACATGGATATGTATGTAGAATAATGAATATGAAGGTGTATGTGAGATAATGTGTAGTCTATATGAGTGAATGGATGAGAACGAGTACACATTGAATGGAATGTGGAATAAGTAATGTGGTCCGAGAGTGGATAATATGGAAAGACAAGAGTTCGTTATAGAAACTGTATTTTGTGACTGTTTGTAAATGACTGTTTTATGTCAAGAATGCTGGAGAAGCATTTTGACCGTCTTGAGGATTAAGGTCATGAAGACCGAACTGATAAAGTTGCAACTGCTGACGGAGAGTCAATGGAGGACGTCTCGCGTAGCAAGGTCGATCGAGGTCTTGACCAGCCTCGGTTCGATTTAAATGGTGAGCTTCCGGTATGGTGGATGAGGGACCAAGGAAGCGGCCTATGAGTGAAGCGCTAGGTCACCTGCCGAAGGATCCTAGAGGGTGGTGACCATACGGTGCTCGGGCTCTGGGTCGCCGAAGATACCCACACGTGCGTCGTGGAAGATATTGGAACAAGGAGTAAGAGTTGTTTTCTGAAACCGGGCATGGATCTAGTTGATTGACCTTGCTGGTCCTCAACGGATGAGTCTATGGCTCTTTGATATGGATCTGTGGGTTGATCTAGCTGATCTTCCACGGAGATTCCATTCTATTATATGAATATATTGCCGGTTACTATGAGCTAGGAACTATGGAAAAGGCCCCTGAGCGAACAGGTGGTGAGCGTTCTGGTTGCCAATGATGCCATAAGTATACCAATGAATGAATGACTGGAAATAAGGATTCAACCAGAGACTTTGAGCATTGTCATCAGTGACATAATGGTTTCATTAAAGGATTGTTTTAAAGTTAGCTGATGCTAAGAAAAAGGCAATTTCATATTGGGTGTGTAAGTGGTGTGGCTAATTTTATGTTTGCATGAATTTTCGGCTAGGGGACCTTGGAACTCTTTTCCTTGGTACCCGGGACAAAACCTAACCAAATTCCAAATTGGATCCCATCACTACAGTGGTTGGGCGGTTGGCTAACCCATGGATGGGGTTAGGCTGGACTGATGGATCCGTAAATCGAGACTCAGAAATTCTGTTATTACGATAGATGAAGTAAATCCCGGATAGTAATTGTTCTATGGATAGGAATCAACGGCTGTGCCTCTTGATGGGGAAAAAAGCATTGATCCCAATGATCCAAGTGCAAGTTTCTTCCTTGATCTGACCGAGTATCTTTATAGGTGCAGTCGGATCAGATTGATCACTAATGGTCTTGACTACATTAGAGTAAAAATTTATCCTGGAGGAATCGCCCGTGCTTTCCAGATAAGGGAAGTTTTTCCGGGTTCGGTTTTGGAAAAACCGACGGATTAGTCTTTTGTCCGGATATCCGTGGACGAGGCCCCGAATGTGGGACCCCTGTCCCATGCGAGAAGTGCTACTTCCGCTGCTAGTACCCCGAAACTGTTGCTCGATGGGAAAAGGGATCTTACATATATAGACGCTCTACTAAGGGATTACCATCCCAACCCTCTTGAGTAGCGACACGAAGACTAGGAATGACAAATTCCCATGGCATGACCGCTTCTTGGCCATATACCATTTTGAATGGTGTGCAATTAATAGCCACTTTGTACGCAGTACGATAGGCCCATAAAGCTGTTGTAAGCTTTAGATCTCAATCCGTGCGATGAGCTTCAACTGTCTTTGTCAAAACAGAGATTAAGGTCTTGTTGGTACTCTCGGCTTGGCCATTCGCTTTTAGTAAGGAGTAGATTTATGATGGGATATCATGAAATTTGTTGTGAGCTCCTTAATCACTTCATTTATAAAATGCGTACCATTATCGCTCACAAGTTCAAAAGGACAACCGAAGCGTGTGATTATATTTTGAAAGAGGAACTTGGCTGTTGTCCTTGCATCTGCCTTACGTGTCGCCTTCGCTTCAGCCCATTTGGTCATATAGTCAGTGGCCACAATAATATAGCGAGATTGTGTGTTTCGAGCCGCTGGGCTAATTGGACCTACAAAGTCTAAATCCCACTTTTCAAATGGTTGGTTTACTTTGATTGGATGTAGGGGCATCTGATCTTTACTCTGGGGTTTCTTGTATCGTTGGCATTCATCGCAACCCTTCAAAAAGAGTGATGCATCTTGGAACATAGTGGGTCACCAATACCCCGATTGTAAGATCTTTCGTGCAGTTAAGTCTCCTGAGAAGTGACCACCGGCTACACCCATATGTGCCTCTTGCAAAATGTATAGATACTCATCCTCTCGGGCACAACGCCTAAGAACGTCATCCTTTCCTCTTTTATAAAGAGTCCCGGCTATCAGGCAATAGGGTTTGCATTCTTTGATCAGCTTTTGAGCTAGATCTTTACGAAGCTCCTTGGGTGGAAAGCCATTAACCAAAAAGTTAACAATCTTCTCACTCCATTTAGGCATTGTCTCCACCATGAACAGGGAAGTGTCAGGTAAGTCATCATGAACCCCCGTAGGAGCCTCACCACCATTAGGTATGCGAGAAAAATGATCAGTCATGACATGTTTTTTGCCAGGTCTCACAACAACAGTGATATCAAACTCAAGAAGAATCAATAGCCATCGTATGATTCTTCCTGTGGAGCATGGTTTGTTTACTAGATACAACAATGCTTGATGATCCACAGAAAACAAACTTGGTGGCAAGGAGGTAATAACGAAATTTCTTTACTGCATATATCGTTGCCAACCCTTCTCGCTCCGTAGTGGTATAGTTCATCTCAGCATGTTCAACTGGCGACTGGCAAAGCTAATGGGGTAGTCTAATTTGTGTTCTCCAGGTTGAGTTAACACACACCCAATAGCAAAGTTTGATGCATCAATATGCACATGGAAGAGTAAATCCCAGTTAGGCATTCTCAAGATTGGAGCACTCGCCAAAGCCTTCTTTATTAGCTCATAGGCACGGTCACATTCTTCGGTCCAAATAAACTCGATGAGAAGCTTATACAATGGTCGAGCTATCTCGGCGAAGAATAGAATAAACCTTCGATAATAACCAACGTGGCCCATAAAGCGTTGGACTCCCTTATAGTTGGTAGGTGGGGGCAATTCCAGAATGACCTTGATTTTACTCTCGTCAGTGAAAATCCCATTTTTATATGCCCTAAGATAACTCCGTGTTTAACCCAGAATTGGCATTTAAAAGGATTCAATGAGATGCAATATAATCTACACCTTTCAAATATTTTTCGTAAACACATCAAGTGCTCGTCCCAAGAGGAATGAACATAAAGATCATCTAAGAAAGCTTCACAGAAGTCGCTTAGATATTCCTTAAATGTCGTGTTTATCAATCGTTGGAATGTTGCAGGTGCATTGGTCAAGCCAAAAGCCATGACGCGAAAGGCAAACACTCCAAACTCCGTGATGATAAATGCTGTTTTAGCTTGGTCCTCGACTGCAATTGTGATCTCATTGTAACCCGAGTACCCATCTAAAAAACTCTATGCCTCCTTGCCTGCCACTCTTTCAAGCACATGTTCATAATATGGCAAGGGGTAATGATCCCTTCTGGTGGCTGCATTAACCTTTTTGAGATCAACGCACACTCTGAGTTTCCCATTCTTCTTTGGTACGATGACTATCGGAGAAACCCATTCTGAGTGCTCAATAGGGTATATGAATCCACATTTTACAAGATTTTCAATTTCCTCTTGTACAATCTTTGTGTACTTAGGATTCATTGGGTAGGGACGTTGCTGGACTGGTTTAGCAGTGCTAATCATTGGAATCGTATGTTGCACTGCCGAGGGTGGAACACCCTTCATATCATGATATGTCCAAGCAAATATGTCCTTGAATTCTTTAAGAAGCTTCTTAAGTGCAGCTTCCTCTGACTGGGTGAGGTCTTGAGCAATAAAAACTGGTTTAGACTCCTCACCCGGATCTGCTAAGTCTCCTTAACTACTGCAGGGCCATCATAGACACCGCTACTCCCATTGGTAGGCATTCATTGGGCTTTTGTGTAGAACACTTTACGTTCCCCTGTGGTGAATGATTTGAAATGCTCGGGTGCAGGGTGTAAGTCTACTGATTCTTGTTGTGCCCGGCTTTTTTCTTTCAATTCCGCCTCCTTTTTTTTATTGCTGAGCTAACTCTTGGTTTTGCCGCCTTCTTGCAATACGACTTAGTTTCGGCTTCTCTTCGATCTCTAATTGGGCGACGTCATGAGGTTGCGGAATACACCACATGACACTTTGGAGGTATTGTCCCCAATTATCCGCTAACTTCCGATGAGCGTCAATAGCTCCTACATAACTAAGCCATTTGGCAATGGATCTCTCCTTGTTTATTATGGTTCACACATTAGCTCGATAGCGTTGGCGCTTATGTCTCGTTTTCTTCTTACCAAGTTTTTGATTTTTGTTTCTATCAGATTCGAACTCACTTGGTCGATCTTCACTTGTGTCCCCCTCACTCTCGGATGAACTGTGGGAGGTCACTATCCTAGGCCTTGAGCACCTTGCTTCCACATTTGGGTGAATATTTGATTCATCCCCCCCATCAGGCTCAAAGTAAATTTCTTCTTGATATTCATACTCAGAGTTGAATTGGTCAGAGTCTTCGCCACTTTCAGTGTCAGTGGAGGTTGCTGCTTTCTCGCCATCAGGAGTCAAGTGCATAACACCTATCATGTTTATTGGCACTAACACCCTCTTGTGGCGAGAGCAGCCGCTTGATATACAGGCTTGACTTGCCCGAAATGATTCTCCATGTAGTACAGGGGAGTCATTTCAAACATATCAATCCCGTATGGAGCAGTGGGGTCTATCTCGTGCCTAGATACTTGCGAACAGCTTTTGTCTCTGAAGACACCTTTCTACCTGCAATCATCAAGTTGTCTTCTAACTGGATTGCATTGGCAGTGTGACTGCTTCCCACGTTGTAAGACCTCTAATGCCATTGTATATGTCCTCATGGCGCAATCCTCGGATGAATCTATCGAGCAGTTGGTTATTATTGAAGCGCTCATCGGGAGTGCAGCGAGAATTTAGATGCTTCAATCGACTTATAAAGTCTCTCACTAACTCCCCTTCCTCGCGTTCAGCTTTTTGGAGTTGAGATGCTACTCCCCAAAGCACACCCTCACGTATGTATTCTTTCAAGAACAATCTCTTGAGAGTGGAGTAGTGAGTGCACTCTTCAACCCTTAAGGTTCGATACCCATCTCCGGCCTTCCCACTCAAGGTTAAGCCTAAGGCTTTACACTTATGCAGCTCATTGTGCTCTTCCAAGGAATCACACACGTGTTCAAAGACTTCAATGTGCTTCCTAACATCCTCGTTACCACTGAAGTTTTCAGTGAGCTTAGCCACTTGTACTGCCTTTCTTCTAGGTTCTCTCTCAGGAATGCCCCGCATGTTTTCCGTAATAGATCATCCGATCGTCCGAGCAAACGCTGCGAGATCACCTAGGTGAGCAGATATAGCTGGTGGAGAAACTTCTGGGATAGCCTGGTTGATAGGAGTTGGCGTTGGTCTGGGTATGTAGGCAGCTGACGTAGGATATGATATGTGACTAGGCCTAGCTCCTCTTGGATAAGGGTTGTGATAAGGCGGTCGTGGAGCATACGCCATTGGCATACTAAGAGGCATAGGAGCTACATGAGCATGAGTAGCGATAGGCACATATGGTCGATAGGCACTGGCACGCACTGTTGTATGTACTGTTCCACTAGGTAGCGGCGTCATACTAACTACAGCGGTATAGTCATACTAACAGGTGCACTTTCCATTATGCTCATCATTGGGGTAGGCATTGTGGATTCCTTAATGGAAAGTTGAGCCAAGGTTGGAAAGCTAAAGTTACTGCTCGTGGGCTCAACCTGCATTGAGACTCCAGGTGAAACAACATGCGAAGGGTCTATGGGACTCACCGAGGGAGTCTCCAATTGTGATAGGGTTGGTTGTTTGGCCTTGCTCGTATCCAAAAATCTCATAGGGCCAGTGGAAACTAAGTTCACTCCCCTATTTTGCCTCTCAATTTAGATAATTCTATGAATAACCTCACATATCATTTGTTGTTGCTCCTCTAGATTAGTGTTTGGGGTTCTCAAACACAACACAACTAACTACTTCTGACACAGCAAAGATACCTCCATTAGGTAACCCTAACTTCAATTCCCACATCAGGCTAAACACAAACAGAGCATAGAGAACACGGGTTGAACAGAGATTTGCTAAACTAGATAAAGAATAACAAAACAGAACTGAAATACCATGTTTGATTGATCAAGATGAATCATACATTGCTTTCTCCTTCTTCTTCTCTCTCTTCTTGTTGTTGTTAAAGACGACTACAAAGCCCCTATAAATAGGCGACTTCAGACAGTTTAGACGGTTGTAACTAGAATGTCACAAGACACTAACAGATTAGCCAGGTGTAGTCTGACCCCTATTCTTGGGATTATACCAACATAAAGCTGTCGTATGCCCATCCTTGGCACAAATTTCACAGAACTTCTTTTCTTTTGGTGCTGCAACAGAATAACCTATCTTTCTCAATTTACTTACCAAATCCTCCTCTTTGGATGGCTTTGCTTTGGTCTTGTGCTTTTTCTTTGGCTTCACATCTTCTTCCTCACTGTCGGATCCTGCGTCTGAATCCTCCTCCTCAGAATCTGATGCTGACTCTGGCTGGTCATCTGAATCCGAATCATTCTTTCTGGTGTGTTTGCCCTTGCCGCTTCCAAGTCTTTTCTCTACTCTAGCTGCTGCAATTACCAAATCATTAATGCCACCTGCAATATCAATGCTAGCCACTGCATTTTTCAGCCCACTTCTCAATCCTTTCAGAAAATAACCTGCCAGCATCTCATTGGTGGGTCTCTCATTTCCCTGTAACCTTTCAACCAGAATTCTGAATTTCTGAGCATAGTCCTCTACAAGCATCTTCTTCTGTCTGATGTCTCGGAGTTTTCTTAAAATGTCTGTTGGAGTCTTTTCCTTCCTGAATCTCTGTAAAAAGGCTGTTCTAAGATCATCATATGTTGGGAAGTGTGGTATCCCATATTGGCTAAACCAACTCATGGCCTTCCCTTCTAGAGTTGCTGCAAATTGCTGCAATTTAACTGCATCATTGTACAACACAGTATACCCATTTGCTTCCCATTTTGTCTCAAACTGAGCTACATGACAATCAGCATCCTCCTTAGATCCTCCGCTGAATTTAGCTGCTTTCACCCTAGGGTTGGGTAGTTGTTGAGCCATCGGATTTGGCTGAGGTGGTTTCCTAGGTCTTTGCCTGGTAGCCCCCCTTAATGGGTTGAACTGAAGACTCCTTCTAACTCTTGCAGACCTTCCTGTCAGGATTAGGGCGCCTAGAAGTCCCCCCACTAGCCTCCTCTCTGGTGCAACTGAACTTCCCCCCCCTTGGCCTACAACAATTTCTTCAGGGATTTGGTGTTCCTGATCATCTTCACCCTCGTCAGCATAATGAAACGGGTCAGGGTTACCAATTCGGGCTTGAGCCCTGGTATAGTAAACCCTTCCTACTCTTCTGTCCCCCTCTGACATTCATTTCCCTTCTCGTAACAGAACGGGACCAGCACGATCGCCAATGTGTTTGGGGTTCTCAAACACAACACAACTAACTACTTCTGACACAGCAAAGATACCTCCATTAGGTAACCCTAACTTCAATTCCCACATCAGGCTAAACACAAACAGAGCATAGAGAACACGGGTTGAACAGAGATTTGCTAAACTAGATAAAGAATAACAAAACAGAACTGAAATACCATGTTTGATTGATCAAGATGAATCATACATTGCTTTCTCCTTCTTCTTCTCTCTCTTCTTGTTGTTGTTAAAGACGACTACAAAGCCCCTATAAATAGGCGACTTCAGACAGTTTAGACGATTGTAACTAGAATGTCACAAGACACTAACAGATGATATCCGACTAACCAGATCATAACAAGCTCCGACTGATCAACAATCCGACTGAGTAGAATTCCGACTGAGCAACAATCCGACTGAGTAGAATTCCGACTGAGCAACAATCCGACTGAGCAAAGATACATATATCCGACTAAGCAACTATTAGGTAACTATTAGGTATTCTATCTGTAGTTCAACAATTAGTGGTGCTAGATGTAGATCATAGGACTTCTAACCAACCTACATGGTATGTGTAACCCGTGTATAGGTCAGTTAGAGTCTCTGTGTGTAGATCATATTCCCAATTTTCATTGAGAAATATCCCATCTAGACTTGGTGTGCCAAACGGTTCTCTTGAAGTGGACGCAATGTCACTTCTTATGGATTGGCTTCTAGGGACCTCTACTTTAGGAAGAGCATCGGAAGGTGGTAGCTTAGTAGGGCCCTCATTAAACGAAGTGGGTAGAATATCCACATGGACACTCTTTGGGAGGGTAGGGTCTACATGAGATGTGAATGGCGAATCCACTACCCCTCCTTCTTCATTTACTTCGCTTGTCTCATGTTCAGAGCGTGTAGCTCTACTAAAGGTCTCTATTAGACAACTAAACATGCTAGATCCGAGTTGTGGGGCCCAAACTGGCATGTTTTGGCTTGTCTCCTTAGGGTTCTTGGTAGGGTGCCCTTCCATGGCTTTTGAGTCAGAGGACGAATCACTATCCGCTATTCGTGGATCTTGGGTTGCACTTCCCTGGGTTCCAACTGAAGGCCAAGATGCCAACGTGGAGGGATGGTGTGAGCCTGCGTAAACTGAAACGCTTTCTAGTGGCTTAGACTCTAGCACCCGACCAGAGCATAGATGCATGTGACGTGGGTACCCTACGGGCGTTGGTGACTACCTTTGAAGCCCACCCAAGTGGTCTCTCGGGTGTTTCGCACCCCATTTTTACTTGTTTTTGTATTGTTTTTAACCCGTTTCTAACCCCCTTACTTATGGTCAAACTAGGACATGTGATAGCTCGAAACAAGCGTATCGTTTAAAGGATCCTAGCGTGCTTTACAGTACTGTGTTCGCCTATCCAGAGCTCCTGTGGTCCTCAAAACAGTCTGTTTCCTTGTGGGGGAAAGGGTGAAGGCCTATTTGCTTGTGGAGGAAAGGGTGAAGGCTTTATCCCACATGCTCACTTCACTCCTTGGGGAGTGGGCTACATATAGGGCTCAACTTCCCATAAGCTCTCACTTGAAAGAAAGATATGGAGGCTCACTCTCCTATATATATATATATCAAAAGACCGAGACCGAGGCCGACCGAGGCCGGGGTCGGGGTCAATTGGGGGTTTTTCTTTTCAAAATTTTTTTCTCCAAATAAAAAATCTTTTCTCTTCACACGTTTGGTTTTTTTCTTTGGAAAAAATTTAATTTTTTATTTTTATTTTTTTAAAATTAATTTTTTTTTCTTTTTTTTTTAAATTTGGGATAAGTTTTCTACGGTTTCTTTCTAGGGTTCAGACTTTGCCGTAGCACAGTTTGCACACAGCGCAGGCCTGGGGATTCAGAAATCCTCCCTCACACGCAGAAAACCAGAGAACAGAACGCATGCGGAGCGGAAAAATAACAAAAGAAATAGAAATGCAGAAGACAAATTGCAGAAACAGATTGCAAAACACGGAAACACCTCAACAACAAACACACAGTTGCCTTTCCTACAGTGTAAATTTCACTTCACGCAGCAGCCCGAGCTGCAAACTGGAGCTTGGTGCAGGGCATCTCCCCGGCAGCGGTGCCAAAAATGTGTGCTTTTGCCGCACAGGTCGTAGTAGCTGGGGACTTGCTGAACACCGTATGCGAGCCACGAATGGCTGCAAGCATACAACCAGGAAAGCAAGCGCAAATAGAATGCAAAGGTGTGTCACTCACCGCTCAAACCGCCGTTGTCGTGAAGGATTCCCGTGTCGCAGTGAAGAAGGAGCCGCCGTTCGCCGCTCTACCGCCTCGCCGCCATCGTGCCGCTACATAGTGCTCGATCGCTCTCTCACTCTCTCTCTCTCTCTCTCTCTCTCTCACACACACACACACACACGTAGGAGAAGGAAACCAAGAGGATAAGGCAAGAGCACTCTTGTATTCAACACATAAGAATGAGAGTTTTAGGGTTACATTTGACTCTTATAGGTGACTTGGCCGTTCACACATGGGCGTCCATACATGGTCGGTCGATCCTAACCCTTACCCTGCTGATATTCAAGGTGCGCCTCTCATCGGCAATCACCCAATCCCTTTATCCTTAATATATGGTGCCGACAAGCCCGGCCCATGACTTAGAATATTTAAATTAATGCCGTAAAACATAGTATGTCTCAATGTCCGTCATAGGTTAACATGAACCTACTATGGTGTCCTAGCACTTCACTCAGGAATTGCTTCATCGGTCCTCGCCCATCGTACTGGAAGCACAACATTTTAACCATACCGAGGCTGGTCAAGAGCTCTCGGTAGGCTTTTCCACGAGTGACGTCCTTAACGACTCCCCGCGCTAGTTACTATTACAACGAATATCTCCTTAGTTAAATCATAAGCCAAATACTTCCTCCAACATTCTGGCATAAAACGGTCCTTTTCAAAAATAGAGTTTCTATGCAAGTAAGAATTTCCCGTTGAGTTTGACTCCTCAAAACCCTTTTTCTCACAATCCAAATTTTCTTAATGAAAATCATGAATCTTGTATCAAGATAATCTACCCATTAAATTCAATGAAGTTCCAACTCATTTCTCGATGAATTCGGTCTAAGAAAAGCTTCTCTACTTCAGCTGATAGTCTATTCTTTGTATTGAAGATTTGGAATTGGTCACAAGGATTTGCTTGATTTAGATTCGAGAGATGGGCAAGTATCTTACTGGCCCACCATACTCATGGTCATGGTCTAACCATAAATTACTCGGTTTAATCCTAAGTTTGATTCCTAGGATTTTTCTTCTAATTAACTGAAAAATTAACGGCGGTGACTTCCAATGTAAGGAAAAATTCCAACTTTATGAAAATTCATTCCTTCCTAGCCACAATAGAATTAAAAAAATTAGTTCTATTTGAGAATAACAGAATTTTATAAAAATAACTCTTCTTCCAATAATCCAATCGTGAGTATATATCATTTTATTGATTTATCCGCATAAAAATATCTAAAATATTCTTTTCATCAATTTGATCCTCAACTTTAATATACGCAAATTTCCTACATGAAATTATGGAGAAAACTTCTCTTTTAACATCAAAACTAATTAATGTATTTTTTACTTAAAATACAATGAAAATTCTTCTTTTAAATAAATAAAAATATCCATATCTTGGAATATACCAAAAATTCCTCTTTTAAAAATTTAATGTTTGAATCTCAAATATCATGGGAATTCCTCTTTTTGCATCTAAATTTTAATGCATGAGAATAAATATATCAAAAATTTCTCTTTTCTCTAATTAAATAATTATGCATAAATACTATAAAATTATTTTTCATAAAAAAGATTAAAATAATTCTTTTAGCATAAAATATTGATACCTAGAATATGATAGGAATACCTCTTTTTGCTTTATTAAAATTATGCATAAAAATAAGATTTATCTTTTTTTCTCAGAATGTTTAATTTTCTATTTAAAAATGAATACTTGTAATGGAAATATGATAGGAACTCTTCTTTTAGACTAAAATTAAATTATGTATACGTAACATAATTTTAATCATAATTATAAGAATAATTATGAATAAATATCTTGATTACTCTAAAATAACCCTTCCTTATTTCTAAAAATGTTAGCATAACCCTCTTTCAATTTATAATGAGTTAATATGATTTTTCTTATTAATAATCAAGCTAAAAAGAATTAACCATCATTTTTACTAGATTAAAAATCATGAAAATATCTAATCTCTTTCTCTAGCTTATCAAGCCTAGAGTTTTGATTAAAATAAAACGATTATCATTGAGAATCATCCTTCTAACAAGGATCTAATCATAAAGATGATTAATCTTTCCAAAAGA
This sequence comes from Cibotium barometz, assembly GCF_041138505.1. Lineage (NCBI taxonomy): Eukaryota > Viridiplantae > Streptophyta > Polypodiopsida > Cyatheales > Cibotiaceae > Cibotium > Cibotium barometz. The sequence continues at coordinate 8,326,476 of NC_141057.1, read as the reverse complement.
GAGATTTTCTTAAAGGAAACATTATAATTAACACTAGCATTAATCTTTCCAAAAGAGAGATTTTCTTAAAGGAAACATTATAATTAAGCATAAATACTAGCATTAATCTAATTAAACATTATGAATCATTGGAAAACTTGATTTCAAGAGAAAACCATTCCATTGAAAGCTTCTCAAGCTTTAGAGGGGTTGAGGAAAAGAAAATCATTGAGAGGAATAGAAAAAACCATTAAATTAGAGCTTACCCTTGATTTTGGCTTGATTCTTTGGATAGAAGTGAAGCCCTCAAGCAAGCCCTTGGCCCCACCAAGAGGGGGAGGGTAATCTCCAAGAGAGGATGGAGAATAGAGAAGCTCCAAAGCTCCCGAGAGAAGAGGCAAATAGTGGGATAATAGAAATTACACTAAAAATGAAGATAATATTGGCATGTAATTACTCAAAGATGAAAATACAAAGGAATGAGGGTCTATTTATAGGTGACGGAGGCCACTAATCAAGTCTAACTAGGTTCTAGAGGTTTTTAGCTTCAGTTTGACCCAATTTGGACAAGATTTGGATCAGTTTAGCTCCCTTTTTGATCCAGTTTGCATCAGAAGAGAAGAAAGATAAAAATATCTCAATTTTTGAATTAAAAAAGCCAAGTAATGATGATAAAAAAGGTGCCTAATTGATGGGACTCTCCCTCCGTACTTAGGTGTCAAAATTTCATCAATTTTACCAAAATATCCCAATTCTTAACTAATAAACCCTAAGTTTTAAGTAATAAACCTTTTACTCGGTCAACTCTTCATCTTATGGGAGCATTTACTCATTTTTGGGATATTTTCTTTTATTCTTTGCATTTTTGTCATCCCAACACTTGGATTAATCCTATTGACCCATTAGAACCTTATTTGGACCTTAATCTAAAAATTTCTGAAAATGTGGACCCTCAGGCTAAGGCCTTTAATACACATATTCAATCAATTCCTAATGCACATTGAAAAATTTATTTGAAACTTCTGTTTCAAGAGAATTCGGCAGCCTTACTATCTTTACAGATTGATTGCGTTTGCTGGTCCATATCATCAAGAATTTGTCTGGACATCTTGACCCTGATCAATGTGTCGGACCAAGTTAATGGTGTAACGCAATCTTGTTCGTATAGAGCTTTCAAAGGGCTCATCCTGATACTTCAGTGATAAGAAGCATTGTATAAGCAAACCCAACTAGGTGCAAATAGCTTAACCACTTCTTGGGTTCTCTACCACAGCATGACCAAAGGATATCTTCTATTACCTGAATCACTCTTTCAGTCTGTCCATCTGTCTCGTGGTGATTGGCTGTACTGAGATCCAAGAAAGTTCTCACTACTTCGAAGAATGCAGTCTAGAATCTGGATGTGAACTTAGGATATCTATCGCTTACTATCCTCCTAGGTAAGCCATGTAATCTGAAAATCTCCTTCAGGAAAACTCTGGCAACTTCTATTGCAGTGTAGGTTTCTTTTATTGGAATTAGATGGGTAACCTTGGTTAGTCTGCCAACTACCACAAAAATGGAATTGTAACTTGATTTCATTGACGGTAATCCATCAACAAAATCCATATTGATACATTCCCACTTCATCTATGGAATTTCCAAGGGATGCACCTTACCTGGCATTTTAACCCTTTCTTCCTTGACTCTTTGAGACATTAAGCATTGCCGCACATGATCAAGTACATCCTTTTAGAGTCTTGGCTAGAAGAAGCTCTTCTTTACAGACATGTAGGTCTTTATGAACCCTGGATGTCCAGCAATTGTGCTATCATGGACTTCCCTCAAAATTTTTCCCTTTGTTTCCTCATCATTAGGAATGCATAGCCGATTATTGTAATACATGCATCCTTCGTCCAATTTGTACCCAAGAACTTGACTCATTTCCTGAGGAGTCTTTCTTTCCTGCATTAGTAGGGTAGCAATAGGGGTAAAGAATTTGTCCTGCATGATTTTCTCTCTTGTTTCACTGATCGATGGATTTGACACCAATGTTATTACAAGCAAGGAGGCTTTCCTACTTAGCGCATGGGCTACCACATTTTTTTTTCCGCTAGCCGCCGGTACTTTATCTCAAAGTCCAATTCCTGCAGGGTCTGCATCCACCTTCTTTGATGCATGTTGATATCCCTTTGGGTGAAGATCCACTTTATACTTTGATGATCTGTCAAATCAAGGTGAGTCTCTATCCTCCCAAGAGATAATGTCTCCACAACTTCAAAGCATAAACTACGGAGAGTAACTCCAAGTCATGGACATCATAATTTCTCTCATGTGTTCTGAGCTTTCTGGATTCATAGGCTATTGCATAACCTTCTTGCATAAGAGCACCTCCTAGGGCAAAATCACTAGCATCTGTAACTACCTCAAAGGGTTTAGAAAAATCTGGCGATTCAAGGACATGGTTGGTTACTAAGGCTGTCTTTAGCTTATCAAAGGCACTCTGACACATAGCAGTCCACTGATATAGGGTACTCTTCTTGAGAAGGTTAGTTAAAGGGGATGCTATCTGAGCATATTTGGGTATAAAGATTCGATACCACCCAGTTAATCCTAAGAATCCTCTGACTTCTTTCACTGTCTTGGGCTCTAGCCAATACGACTGCTTGGATTTTTGCGGGGTCAGGAGAAATCCCATCTTTAGACACTATGAATCCCAAGTATGTGAGACCCCTCCGCGCACTCGATTCCCAGTTGCTAGCAACGGAAGTAGCTTCCTCTTGCATGGGAGAGGGTTTCCCACTTGGGGCCTCACCCTCAAATGTCCGGACACGAGACTAACCTAGTGGTCGTTCCCAAACCAAAACCATGAAAATTTCCCTTGCCCGAAAAATGAAGACGATTCCACCTTTTTTATTTTCTTACGAATTTTTAACGGGGTCAAGAGACTAAACTATCCTTCACCTGATTAAACCAGATAGAAGGAAAACTATCCTTCACCTGATTAAACTAGATAGAAGGAAAACTATCACTGACTTAGTTTGAAGAAATCAACGCATTTTTCCTAACTGAAATCAGGCATAGCCATTGATCTAATCATTTGAGGAAATCGACACTTTTTTCCTAAATTAGGCATAGCTGTTGATCTAATCATTTGAGGAAAATAATGCTTTTTTCCTAACTGAAATCAGGCATAGCCGTTGATCTAATCATTTGAGGAAATCAACACTTTTTTCCTAACCAAAGTCAGGCATAGCCATTGATCTACTCATTTGAGAAAATTTTTCAGGTTTTTATTTAACTACTCAAATTCTAAGTGTATTCCTATTATTAAAACTCCACTGATTCAAGCCTAACCCCATTCGGCCCATGGGTTAGCCACCACCCAACTGGAATCGGTAGAACTAGACAATTACTCACCCACCATAATTGAATGCCTTTCTTAACTTTTGCTTTCGAATACAGATACGCACACACTTCTCTTTAAAATGTTAACATATAAAATAATCCATTTACAACAAATAGTTATTGGTTATAGATGTCATAACTCAAAAATTCCATCCAGTCTCTCGTTTCTCAAAAAACGAGTATCACTCTAGACTCTCCATTGAGACCAACTGGTCTACAAACAACGAGATCCAGTAACAGATTACAATAATCATTTCGTCCATCATACTACATATCTTCCATGACATACGTATGGGTGTCATAAGCATCGTGAGCCCATGCATCTCCTGGTCAAAATCCTCCAGGATCCTCCTTAGGTGTCCTGGCACTTCACTGAGGGACCACTTCATCAGCCCTCGCCAATCGTACCAAAAGCGTACCATTTCTCAACCATACACCGAGGCTGGTCAAGACCCGGGTAGGCTTTTCTGCGTGAGCCGTCCTTTGAACTGTTGAGATATCGAGCTCATCTAGTGAGGCGGTGCCACACTGATGACCCGCCTGGGGGATAGGCCCCACACTTACACCACTGGCATGGTTGGTGAGATCATGGGTGATATGCCAGTGGGATAACAGGCTGTGTGAGCCATTGTACTGGCATAGTTATAGCGCCAGCTCATTTAGTTGGGTTCACACTATAGAGAACCCTAGTATGTATTTGGTTGAGTACCTTTTCATATGTGTGTACTCTTATCTTTGTAGATGGTGTGTTGAGTGTTGAGTGAAGAAGAAGAAGATTTTCAGCCTCTCACCTTGTGTGTTCTCTATTAGGGTTTTGTGAGTGTGTGTGTTCTTGCAAGAGCTCAAGCTCTCTTCTCCCCTGCATCTTTTCATGGTATCAGAGCCTAGTTCATGCTAAAGGCTGAGCTGTAAGCAAGAGAAGCACAGGAAGCGGTACGAGGGTAAGAGCTTCAACCACTCTTCTCTATTTGTGTTGGCGACTACACCTTGTCGGGAGCTCTACGGGAGGCACCGGCAAACGATCTCTAATTGAGGAGCTTTCTTTGTGAGAGTAAAGCTATAGGGCAACTATACTATTTTTTGGGCCAAAAATGCATTTCGGGCGCGTCAGGACCTCCGTTTTTCAGAAAGCAGGCGATTTTAAGCATTGCAGGTAAGTCATCGATTCTCTGCAGAACTCTGTTTTAAGAGCTGCAGGAAGATAGATTGGCTGTGCAGACACTGTGTGTGCTGCAAGAAGGTCAACAATTTCCATTGGGTGTATGTATGCACATTGAGGTCATTGGTTGTGATTTACCAGAAACAACACTCTGGTTTGTCCTGCACAAACTGCGATATTTTCTGTAGCGATACTGTAGTACACTCAAATGTGTGTGTCTGCCAAGATATCAAATGATGGCATAAACCAGCTTGTTGCTGAGAAGCTTGATAAGAACAACTTCCATGCTTGGAGGTTCAGGTTGATGAATTTCCTGATGGGAAAGGGTTATTGGGACTACATAGAAGGTGAGCATGAAGAGGCACTGGAGATACAAAGATCAATCCGACTACTACAGATGTGAAAGAGTTTAAGGATTGGAACTGGAGAGACGGAAGACTCTCTCACTTGTAACATGAGTAGTATGATCCGTGTGTAGCTCAATCCAATGGGATTTGCATCCCTTTTGGAGCTAGGGATTCAACCCGTACCGGTGCACAAAAGCTTATCCACGAATGGAGAAAATGCTATGAACACCACTACCTTGACATAGACTTAACACACACAAGCTCAATCTTGCCATAACTCATTCACTCATCATCCCACTCATTCATACATCCAATACAAGAAGAAAGCTAAGCTAATGCATACACAAGCTCAAAGCATAATTCATTCTCAAGCTCTTACTTCCCTAGCATGCACACAAACCTTGAAGCTTAATGGAACTTGAAATAAACATGCATTCTCAATCACTACTCAAGCAATGCCTTGGCCATGGAGGATAAGCTACAAGCTATGGAGAAGCTTACGCTTGAATCCACTACCACACAAAGCCTAATAGAGAATCCACAAGCATCAACAAAGAAACATGCATACTAGAGAATAGAAATGAGAAGAGAGAAAAACATCATCTCATTGCATTGAATGAATAGAAGAGCATTGCTCATACAATAATGTAGATGGGGAGAGAGAAGAGCTTGCACCTCTATGAACAAGAGGGAGAGCTAATCTCAAGAGAGCTCAAACATGAGTGTAGCCCAATGTGTCCATAATCTCTCAAATGAGCCACTTTTTATACTAAAACTCCTAAAACTCCCAAAACTTCCCATGTGGGATTATTCTCAAGCCCACTCCCACACTCAACTACAACTTGGAACTTTTTACAAGAGCCCTAAATAAGAATGTCAAGTCTCTTGTTTTCCTGCTTGCATCTTTGTGTTGCATCCTTACATTGATCACACCATTCGTCACGCAACACTCCCCCCTTCCTATTTTGCGCACCTCCTCGAGCGCGGTAGAAGCAAAAGCTGCAAAAAACAATGGATACAAGTAAAGCCTTTTATTGAAAAAAAACCAGCAATGACAATCTCACACGTGAGCATACAAGTGAAAGGCTGATTAGAGTTTTAAAGAGTGCTAAAAGAGGTGAGTAAAGACTAGTCAAAGTGAGACTAGGTGGTAGATAGTGCTATGCAAAGGCAAGTGTGCTTGTACACCACAGGTTATGACTGCAGTCTCAATGTTCTACAATTGTTTAAGTTATTCCTACGTGGTAACCCGACTCTCCTAAATATGAGCAATGGTGATTGGACCTTTTTTTTTGTGTAAAAGTTGAATAATGAGGAAGGTTCCATCCCAATGAGACCCAAGCAATGGCCAAGAGACCTCCGCCAAGAGAATCTAAAGGCCGCTAAGTATCTCAAGGGCGACAGACCCTTTTCTTTCTTTTTGACATAAGGAGTACCCCATGAAGATGAGGGCATCAGTCTCGAGGGTGTTGCATCCTTACATTGATCACCATTCGTCACGCAACAAGAACCAAGGAGCCAGAAAAGTAATGTATTGGCTCTCTATCACTATACAGGACACCATGATTAGGAACATACACGATGCCAAGTCCCCCAAGGAGGCGTGGGACACCTTGGTAAAACTCTATGAAACGAATACCAAGGCACGCAAGATACAGTTGAAGAATGAACTTCATAATGTGGAGAAAAAGAGTATGTCTGTGAATGACTATGCATTGAAGATAAAGGGTATTGTGGAATCCCTTGCATCTATTGGTGTTTTAGTAGATGATGATGATAAGGTGGAAGTCTGTCTACGTGGTCTCGGGCCACAATACAAGGCGTTCAAGACGTCTTTTCAGACTCGAGAAAACATTCCCAATTTTACAGATTTGGTGTTGTCTATGCTGATTATAGAAGAGAAGATCTTGGGTGAAGACCAACAGTCTTCACAAGACAAAAACAAGGTAATCAAAATTATGGCCAGCAACAACAACAACAACCGTCCCAGAATTTGCAACAACAACAACAACACGTAGGTGGAAGAGGCCAATTCAGAGGCAGGGGGAGTCAAAGAGGTCATGGAAATTGGCAAAGGCAGTATAATGATACACGTGGATGCTTTTACTGTTGTAAGCCTGGACATGTGCAGGCAGATTGTTATAAGACGCAGGCTGACATGCAAAATGGAAAATTGCAGCAAAACATCTATGCATCCTCGAGCAGAAATAATGAGGATAATGAAAGGCTGTTTATTATGCAGCATGTCGTGTGAATGCCATGTCTGAAAATGTTGAAGCAGCACATAAAGATGATGTATGGTACGTTGATTCAGGTGCTTTGAACCACATGACAAGTCATGGGAGAGTGGTTCAAGGAGATGAAGAACCTTGAAAGACCAGGTTTTGTGGAAACAGGGGATGACACTACTCATCCAATTGCCCATGTTGGAGATGTGCCATTGTCTATGCAGGATGGCAAAGTGAAGTACCTTGTAGATGTACTTCATGTTTCGAACATAACAAAGAATCTGGTTTTAGTTGGCCAGATGATTGAGCAGGGTTTGCAGGTTTGGTTTAACCCTAATGGTTGTTATGTTGAAGACTTTAAAGACAAGTGCAGGTTGGTTGCAAAAGGCAACAGAGTGGGCAGAATGTTTACGTTGAATGTAAACATGCCTAAAGTGAGTGGTGCGATGTTTGCAAATGGTTCAAGAATTGTTGCAGACACAGACATTTGGCATAAAAGAATTGGACATGTGAATGTGCAGAGAATGAAGTCTATGCAGACTAAAGGCATTGTGACAGGGCTGCCAAAATTTAAAGTTGAAGGTATGCAGAGAATATGTGAAGCATGCCAATTTGGAAAGCAAACAAAGCATGTATTTCCACCTAACAAATATTTGAGCAGATATGCACTAGATGTTGTGCATTCAGATGTATGGGGTCCTACGAAGACCATGTCTATGGGCTGCAAGTATTATGTGACATTTATTAATGACCACACAAGGAAAGTGTGGGTATACTTCATGAAGGAGAAGGATGAGGAGTTCACTCACTTTCAGAATTTTAGAGTTATGGTTAAAAAGCAAACATGGAAACATGTAAAGTGCCTAAGGTCAGATGGAGGGGGAGAGTACTTCTCCAATGAGTTCTCTGAATTTTTGAGAAGAATGGTATTCGGAGACAGTTTACATGCAAATACACTCCACAGCAAAATGGAGTTGCTAAGCGGAAAAACGGACACATTGCTGAGATTGCGGCGCGAGCATTGATGGAAGAGAATAATATGCCACATAGCTATTGGGCTGAGGCTGTTTCTACAGCAATTTACATTATGAACAGGACTCCAATTGCAGCCATACATGATGTAACTCTAGAGGAGAAGTTTACTGGCACAAAACTTGATTTGTCTCATCTGAAAGTCTTTGGATGCATTGCATATGTACATGTGCCAGATGAGCTGAGAACTAAGCTGGATCCAAAAGCTGAAAAATGTGTGTTTATTGGATATTTCCTTGAGCAAAAGGGATACAGGTGTTATAACCCTGCTACACGTGAGTTGAGGGTAAGCAGGGATGTTGTTTTTGATGAGATGAGCAACTGGTATGCTGGTGAAAAAGAAGCTGTTGGGGCTGATGTGAGTGGAAATGTGGTTGCACAGAATGCAAGTCAGCAATGAGAGTCTTTGAGTGGACTAGGAGAGTCCTCATCTAGTGGTTCAGTTGATAGACCATGGAGTGGCAGGCTGTGTCATAATACCAGTGCTGTAAATGTGATTACTACATCACATAAAGGCAAAGAGAAAGTGGTTGAGCCCCTTAGTATGCCTGACATTTCTGCAGGGCATTCTCATGTTGATGGAGAGTCTAGTGGCTCAGAGATGAGCCTTGATGAGGAACTTAGGATACCAGCTATGAGAACACCTGGTGTAAAGAAGGCTATGGAAGCCATGAATGCAAAGCTGCAAAAGATCTAGAAGAGTGAAGAATCGTGTGTAGAGGTTTACCTATGATGGTTATGTGGCACATCACTATGTATACATGCAAAAGTTGTGCAGATTGTAGAGCCCACATGCATTGATGAGGCTATTAGAAATGTGTGTTGGGAGAAAGCTATTGATGAGGAGATGGATGCACTATATGGAAATGAGACATGGGATTTAGTGCAATTGCCTGAAGGCAAGAAAGCCATTGGATGCAAGCGGGTGTACAAAAAAACATAACAGTGATGGAAGCATAAGCAGGTACAAGGCTAGATTGGTAGCCAAAGGATATGCACAGACATATGGCATTGATTATGAGGAAACTTTCAGCCCAGTTGCCAAGATGGCAACAGTGAGAGTTGTGATAGCATGGTCTTTACATCAGATGGATGTAAAGAATGCATTCTTGCATGGGGATTTGCAGGAAGAAGTGTATATGTTGCAGCCACCTGGTTATGAGGATATGAGTCACCTTGAGCATGTTTGCAAGTTGAAGAAAGCCTTGCATGGCTTAAAACAAGCACCAAGAGCATGGTCTGACAAGATTTCTGAATATCTTATCACTATTGGCTTTCATGTAGCCAATGCAGATTTCTCGCTATATGTGAGACACGGTGATAGAGGGGTTGTGCTTGTTGTCATCTATGTAGACACGGTGATAGAGGGGTTGTGCTTGTTGTCATCTATGTAGATGACTTGATCAATACGGGGGATCATGATGCAGAGATCTTTGATGTAAAGATTTTGCTTAGATAGAAGTTTGAGATGAAGGATCTGGGGGAGCTTAGATATTTCTTGTGCATTGAGGTGATTAGGTCACCACATGGTATTGGATTACTACAAAGACAATATGGCTTGGACATGTTGTCCAAGTATGGTATGACAGACTGTAAGCTATCTCAGTGTCATTGGATCAGAATGGCAAGTTGATTGTGCAGACTCAGGAGAGATTTTGGAGGATCCTACTATGTATAGGCGCATAGTAGGAAGCTTGATCTACATGACGATCACCAGGCCAGATTTGAGCTATGCTGTTGGGTTGGTGAGTCAGTTTATGCAGGTTCCTCGAAAGCCACATTTGGATGCATTGAGACGCATACTGAGATATGTGAGGTCTACTTTGCATTGTGGACTATTTTATGAAACTGGGACAAAGATATGTGTACATGGGTACACAAATGCTGATTGGGCTAGTAGTATCTCAGATAGAAGATCTACTAGTGGCTTCATGTTTTCTTTGGGGAGTGCTGCTGTGACTTGGAGTAGCAAGAAGCAACCTACGGTTGCTCTATCCAGTACAGAGGCTGAGTACAGAGGTGCTGCTATGGCAGCATGTGAGGTAGCTTGGTTGAGAAAGCTACTTGCAGATTTGGGTCTATTTTCTCTGACAACATTAGCAGTATATAGTTGGCCAGGAACCCAATTTTTCATGCTCGCACGAAGCATATAGAGGTCCACTACCATTTTGTTAGAGAGGTGGTCTTGGCAGGAGATGTTCACGTTGTTTATGTCAGCACACAGGATCAGGTAGCTAATATCTTCACCAAAGCATTGGGTACAGAGAAGCTCCGCAGATTCAGGGCTTCGCTTGGTGTACATGAGATGGAGTTGAGCTCGAGGGGGAGTGTTGAGATATCAAGCTCATCTAGTGAGGCGGTGGACACTGATGACCGGCCTGGGGAATAGGCCCCACACTTAGACCACTGGCATGGTTGGTGAGAGCATGGGTGATATGCGGCCAGTGGGATGACAGGCTATGTTAGACATTCTAGAGACTGGCATAGTTATAGCACCAGCTCATTTAATTGGGTTCACACTATAGAGAACCCTAGTATGTATTTGGTTGAGCCTACCTTTTCATATGTGTGTACTCTTATCTTTGTAGATGGTGTGTTGAGTGTTGAGTGAAGAAGAAGAAGATTTTCAGCCTCTCACCTTGTGTGTTCTCTACTAGGGTTTTGTGAGTGTGTGTGTGTGCTTGCAAGAGCTCAAGCTCTCTTCTCCCCTGCATCTTTTCATGAACACTCCCCGCCAGCTATTGCAACCGAATTTCCCTTAGAAAAACATATACCAAATGCTCCCTCCAACATTCTGGTGTAAGACAGTCCTTCAAGAAAACATGGTTTCTAAGCAAGTTTTCAGTTTGATTTTCTTTTGAATACAAGGAGTATTTCTTGAATCAGTATCCCCACCAAAACGTCTTGATCAAAATTCTGAATTTCATACCAGAATTCCTCGCATTCCGGTGTAAGACAGTCCTTTAAGAAAACATGGTTTCTAAGCAAGTTTTCAGTTTGATTTTCTTTTGAATACAAGGAGTATTTCTTGAATCAGTATCCCCAAAACTTCTTGATCAAAACTCTAAATTTTATTCCAGAATTCCTCGAATTCTATAATCTTGATCCACAGATCAATTTGAAGGGTCTCAAACCAAGTTTTAGATTTGGCAGGAGTTTTGAGTGTATTTTTCTAAACTGGTCACACCTTCTTTCCTTGAAACTGACGAAAGAGTTTGGTCTTGGTCATAGTCTGATTCAAGGTTCGAGTCGGATAAGATTTTTCATGAACTATCTTTCTCGAAAAGGTTTGGTAATTCAGTTACTATTTTACTGAATTTCTTTCTTTGAATATTCACTTAACTGATTTCTAAATTAGTTACGAATTTCAATGAGGAATAAATTAATCATTTATCTGAATATTTCGATCTCGATAGATTTCCTGAATTTTCTTTTTTACAATCTGTGTGAATATAAAATGATAGAAATTTCTCTCTTAGAGTATTTATTTATTCATTTATCAAATACTCATAGAATTTAAACATAGAATTCAAGAGAATTCTAATTTTGATATAAAAAATCTTTATGCATAAAAATCAACTTCAATGAGAATAACACTTTTATATTAAAAAAAATCCTTTTATGCATCTATTTATGCATAAAATCAAATTTAATAGGAATCACACTTTTAAAATAAAAAGAATTTCTTTATGCATCTATCTATGCATAAAAATCAATTTTTATAAGAGTCCTTAGTCCACTCTTCATCTTATGTGAACATTTACTCATTTTTAGGGGGTTTTTCTTTTATTCTTCAATTTATCTCCTCCCTACATTTGGATTAATCTCATTGGCCTATCAAACCTTTGTTTGGACCTTAATCCAAAATTTTCTGAAAACAGGGGCCCTTAGGCTAAGGTCTTTTGTGCACATTATAGTTTATTTCTAATGCACCTTAGGAATTTCCTTTTAAACTTCTGTTTCAGGGGAATTTATTTTAATAAGAAGGGATATTTTTCCATCCAAAGATATCTAAAAATTGAATAATCTCTCTCTAGAATATTTTCTCTCTCTAGGCCAAAACAGGTAGAAACAAGACCTTTTATTATTCTGAAAAGGGGATTGATTACAAGGGAAGAAACTGGACATCTTGAGGGGCTAGGAAGGAATCTTACAAAGTATTCCACCTGGTCAACAAAGAAAGAACACTTGCTCTTTTTTGCAAAGAGTTGGTGCTTCCTTAAGATTTCTAGGACCTTGTGCACATGATCTTCATGATCAGTTGCATTCATAGAGTATACCAAGATGTAATCAAAGAAAACAAGAACAAAATCATCCAAGTATTCTGTGAGAATATCTTGCATGAGGCGATTAAACATCGTTGGGGCATTAGTCAATCCAAATGGTATGATTGTGCATTCATAATGCCCATAGCAAGTATTGAAGGTTGTCTTCAGGATGTCTTGTTCCTTGATTCTGATCTGGTAGTACCCAGATTGGAGATCTATCTTCGTGAACATTTGGGTTCCACTTAACTGATCCAAAAGTTCATCAATCCTAGGGATAGGATACTTGTTAACTGATTCAATCCTCTGTAATCAATACAGAGTCTTAACGTGTACTTGGTTGTGAATTCTTGCCTAACAACAAGTACTGGCATTTTGCCTAGCAAGTACTAAATACTTTTTTGCATAACAAGATTTTTCTCTTGTATAACAAGTCTTTTCCTACATAAAAGTACTATTTTCTTTAAAATAAGCACTTTTTTGCCTAGGAAGTTATTTTTCATAAAAAGTACTGTAAGATTCCTCCCTCCAGCTTTTGAGGTGTAAAGGTGTAAGAACCTCCCCTTCTGTTCTCATAATTATTCCCCTCTCTAAAATAAAAGAAAGATCTTGTTTTACCCTATTTTGGCTTAGAGAGAGAAAATATCTAGAGAGAGATAATCTTAAATTGAGATATCTTTGGATATAAAAATCCTCCTAGTGTCTAAAATGGTTTCTAACCTAAAACAGAAATTCAAAAGAACTTTCCAATGTGCATTTGAAATTAATTAAAAAGGACCTTAGCCTAAGGGTTAAGATTTTCTGAAAATTTTGGATTAAGGTCCAATTACGGCTCCTATAGACCGATAGGATTAATCAAAGTGTGGGGATGAGATAAATCCAAAGAATAAAAGAAAATACCCAAAAATTAGTAAATGCTTACATAAGATGAAGAGTTGACTGAGCACAAGGTTTATTATTAAAAACTATGAGATATTACTAAAAAAATGAGATATTTTGTTATAATGATACATTTTTTACACCTTGGTAAGGAGGGGGCAAGACTTTAAGGAGGAACCTATTTAACACATGTGGATGAGTTTTTAATTCATAAAAATTGTGATATTTTTATCTCTCCTCTCTCCTCGATCAAACCAAATCAAAAAGGGAGCCAAGCTGATCCAAATCTTGTCCAAATTCAGTCAAACTGAAGCTGGAAAATTCTAGAACTTAGTTGGACTCAGTTAGTGGCCTCCCTCACCTATAAATAGACCCTCATTCTTTTGTATTCTCATATTTGAGCTATACCATGCCAGTAATACATTTAAATAATGGTATTTTTTATTATCCCTTTAAAATCCTCTACTTTTGGAGAGAGTGGAGCTTCTCTCTCTCTTCAACCATTCTTGGAGCTTTCCTCTCAACAACTCACTAACCAATGGATTGGTTGGGGGCTTCTTCTAAGATAGAGAAGCAAGAAAAATCAAGAGGTAAGGTGTAATGGTTTTTCTCTATTCTCAATGTTTTCACTTCTCAACCCCTCTCAAGCTTGAGAAGTTTCTAAACTAAGTGTTTATAATGCAAATCAAGCTTTTCTTAAAGTTTACATTTATGCTTAATTTAGGATGCTTTTTATGTTTATCTCTCTCTCCCCAAAAGAATGATCATTCTTATGACCAATTCTCTATTCAAATGATGCTTCTCATTGATTAATTCTCATTAATTCTCAATTCACAAATCAAACTCTAGGCTTATGAAGCTAGAGGTTAAGAAAGTGGATTTTTATACTTTTATGCTTCTAAAGTTATGATAACCTTATGATTTAAATCCATAAATTGGATTTAAGTTTAGAAGATAGTTATACTATCATAATTGTAGTACTAAGTTTATTCTTTTCAAAAATATTAAAAATTAATAGCAGCGGAGTCATGGTAAAATTTTTAAGAAATTGATACATAATTCATTCTTATGCATAACGCGAAAAGAGGATTTCCTACCATATTATAGGATTGGTCATCCTATGCTAAAAGGATGATTTTCATCACATTCAATGGAAAAATAATTTTTAAGGTTTATGTGTAATTAAATAATTAAGAAAAGAGAAAATTATGGTAATTTTATTTAAATGATAAAAGAGAAATTCCCATGACATTTGGAATTCAATCATTTAAATGAGAAAAGTGAAATTCTTAGCATATTGAATTAATGGATATTTTTATTAAAATTCAAAGAGAAATTTTAGATAAATTTATTTTATGCATGAGAAATATTTAAATGATAAAAGAGGCATTCTCATGACATTTGGAATTCAATCATTTAAATAGTAAAAGTGGAATTCTTGGCATATTGAATTAATGGATATTTTTATTAAAGAAAAGAGAAATTTTAGATAAATTTATTTGATGAATATAAAAGAAGAATTCCCATGACATTTAGAATTCAATCAATTAAATGTAAAAAGGGAAATTCCCATGATATTTGAGATCCAAGAAATTAAATGGAAAAAAGAGAAATTTTTAGCATAATTCAAATTATGAGTATTTATCAAAAGTGGAATTTTGAGCATTATTGGGAAATATGGGTAGAATTGATTTTTGTAAATCCCACGAATTAAGAAAGAATATGAAAATATCCGTTAAGAAAAAGAACCTTTACCTAGGCCAAGCAATTGGCAAAAATATTAGAAAAGTCCCATCGGTATCAAAAACAGAAAATGTTACTAGATGTGAAATGGATGTGGATGTGAAAGAAGAGATGAGAATGAGATGTGAGGATATGTGATAGGATGTAATGTGGTGTAAATGGATGTGGATGTGGATGTGATAGGATGTGATGTAATGTAAATGGATGTAGATGTGGATGTGATAGGATGTGATGTGATGTAAATGAATGTGGATGTGGATGTGAAAGGATGTGATGTGATGTGAATGAATGTGGACATGGATGTGAAAGGATGTGATGTGATGTAATTGGATGTGGATGTGGATGTGGATGTGGAGATGTGATGTGGTGTAAAGGGATGTGGATGTGAATATGATGAGATGTGGATGAAATGTGATGTGATGTGAATGAGAATGTGATGTGAATGAAATGTAATGTGAAGTGATGTGAATGAGAATGGACGAAGGACGATGAGAATAAATATGATTGGATGTGGATTAAGCAAAGTGAATTGATTTAGAAGAATGTGGAATAACAGGAAATGATGTGGAATGATGTGAAAAGATGAGAGTTCATTAGAAACTATATTTATGACCTATTTTTAAATGAAGACAAATTTAGGAATTTTGAGAATTATTCGAGTCCCATTTCTTATAGGATTGGTTGGAAACTCGGTATTTTTGTGTAGTTTGAGCTAACATCTATTTGTTGGTGCACTCTTTGTGCCAATAGATTATATCTTGACACAACTATTTGGCGTATTTGTTTGTAGTTGTATAGATACATACGTGACACTAAACTTAATTGAGATTATACAATACCTTTCATATGAAGAAGATAATGTTAAATACTATCTCCACTTTGAGACATTGAAGTAAAAAAAGGGGTTTATTTAATTTGCCAAAAGAATTCTAAATATCATTATAAAAAGGAACCTTAGAAAGGAGAGATCTCTAAAGGGTGTGGTGTTAGAAACAACAAAACAAAAAGTAAATCTCAATGACAGTAACAATATGCCAAGTTTACGATTGATCCACAGATAAAAACCCATCTTAGACACTATATCAAGATTATAAATCATGATATATATGCTCAAATTTGAGGGACATTGAAGTAAAAACATGGGATGATAATGCCAAAGAACACTTGTTACATTTAATGAGATTATTACATTCAAGTTTATAATTTATCCGAAGACAAAAACCCTTCGTCAAGATCATAATTGAGTACAAATTGTATCTCAAACATAGCGTTTTCTCATGTATTGCTCCAATACATACAAAGTTTCTCTATCATAAGTTGCTTCATTTACTAAAGTGTTGCAAGTATACTCCCGTTTGTTCTTTGCATAAATCTAACCAAGTAACCATGCGCTGATTGTTGTCTCCAAAAAACTTTAAAGCTCCTCTATATTTTGATTCCACATCTTTGGAAAAATCAAGTAGGTTCCGGACATATTCCACATTACATTGTAGAGGGTATCATCAAAAATTAGTGTGTTATTTCCATCCAGGTCATGAAAAATTCTCCATGCTACATCTAAGTTTTTGTGGTATACAAATCTATATCCAATAAGAAGATCCGTCTTTTGACATGCGGCATGCCCTGCTACGACCTTAAACTTTTGATGGTGCCGAGGAAAGCACAACTCAAGAATGCATCGAGTCCTTTGTAGTCTATTAGTACTCCAGATCCATACCTCAAACCATTGCATACAAAAATCAAGGAAAGTGAATGCATCTTTGCGAATCAAATGCCAAACACTTGTATTCTCTTCCACAAGATGCATATGTTTGGCCCAGTCTGGACATACATCACCATGTTGCATCTCAATGGTCTTAAGTAAAACACCATTGAGTTCAAGTATCAATACTCTTCTTTGTTTCCTTATTGTATCTGGGGGTGGTGGAACTCTTTTGCCTCTAGGTACATAAGTCACCAATGATTGGTGCCACCTCAACATTCTTCTTGTCCCCACACCATAAAGAAATGATATTTCTTATGTGCATACTATTCAAGAGTGTTTACATAGGCACAAACATTCTTGTGTAGCATGGTGGACCAAATACCAACATGAAAGTACTGGCAAATCTCATCCAAAAATTCAAAACACCCGGGGCGAATAACAATTGTGGTGCGACCAATATCAATTGGAATACAATTTGTTTGTGGATACCTCTTCTCTTCCTTGTTGAGTAAAACTCCATTAAGATCAAGTATAAGTGAATGTTTCTTTATGGTGATTGCACGAGGAATATTTTCTGCATACAATACAGAAGAATGATAACACTTTAATGTGTTTACATACTTAACAATATTAAAACAAGTGATCCTATATTATCAATGAGAGCTAATTACAACAAAACATCCACAAGTTTACTTTCGTTTCATGCTCCCATACTCATCTATGACGATGGCTCCTAGACTTGATTGCATTTCCCTATTGATTGGTGAAGATTGAAATACTAATCTATCTCCATCTCTCTCAAAAGAATATAAACTTCCTAGAGGCCTACTCTTTTGTGTATCGAAACGTAGCTCCTCAACACGTTGCTCTATTTCTTGCGTACTTAACTTGTGATTGTTAGAAGTAGCTATACCTGCAAAAACAACTCTCGCTGAGAAACATACTTTTTAACACACAAAATTGCTGAATAAATCATCTTAAATAACATCCTATTGAAAAAGATATACCTTTAGGTTTCTTAGCACCCTCTACCACCACAGAGTCCTTGATTTCAACTATTCTCTCTTTATTCGTAGCATATGTAGCCTCATCAATTTCTTCAACACCCTTTGCCCCCACCACAGAGTCCTTGATTTCAACTATTTTCCCTTTATTTGTAGCATATGTAGCCTCATCCATTTGCAACAATCTCTTCTTGTCTCTCCTTGGTTGCAGAAGTCTCTTGAAACTCTTCATTAACTTTATCTTTATTCTCACTAACCTCAACATTAACTTGCAAATTAGGAATGTCCTTAGTCTCTTTAGTCCTATCACTTGAAGGCCTTGAAGATGTTTGCAAAGCTGAATCATCAATGTGATCTACCTCCACCATGTTGTCTTCATTATTTTTAGCATTTAAATCATGAGAATTGATCTCTCTAGTAGGGCTTTCATGATGATGTTCTAGTTGAGCAATGTTATCTTCGTCTTTCCCTTCTTTGTATATATCTGTAAGATTAAAATAAAATGCTATTACTTTTAGGATTTAAATAATACACCAAGGCTAATACAATACTAGTCATTTTTATATCTACACATATACTTTGTATCCAAACTTAGATTACTAAACTTCGACTGATGTACCATAATGAATTAGGAACCATAACATAAGAGTCAAACTTGAGTTTGAGCCTCACTTACAAGGGCAACGTAAAGATCGCTCAACTTGAGATTGTGCCTTGTGTTGAAAGACATCCCCAAGGTTGGACATAAGTGGAGGTACGGTTGAAACTTAAGTTTGAGCCTCACCGCTACACTAGGATATGGAGTAAGTGTAATTTCTTAATAGTAAGTGTGCGTCATCATTTGTATTAGGCTCAAACTTAATTTTGAGCCTCATTGCTACACTAGGATATGGAGTAATTTCTTAATAGTAAGTGTGCATCATCATTTGTACTAGACGTTGGCATGAAATAAAGGATAAAAAGCCAATGTATTAATCAAAAGACAAATAATTATTTCAACAAATCCACACTTTGAACAAAACTTATGCTAATATTAGTTGTTGATAAGCTCCTTTCAATGATCACCATTCGTTGTACATTCATAATAAGCACTATCAATGCACTTTTCTACCTTTCTTTGGTTGAGAGCTTGATGGGCTATGAGCATGGAAAGCCTTGTTGACATCTGTATCCCCAATCTTCTCAACGGCCATAGCAACCCCAACATTTGTAGCTTCCATGGCTTTTGCAGAATCCAATATATCATCACCATTCCCACCTTCATCATCATTTTCATGCCTTCCAATATCTTCAAAACTGTCTTCGGCATCCTCATTGAATAGAGCATCATTCCCTTGGTCCTCTTCATTCCTTTGCCCTGCATCTTCAAAGTCTGTAGCATCCCCAACTTCTTTATCATCATCTGTGTCATTTTTGTTGTCAATATCATCACCTTCCTCTTCGTCCTCTGTACTTGGTGGGTCATCAATGTGAAGATTTTGAAGGTTCTCTTTTTCTGCATCATCTAGTGTTTGCTTTTTTGTGCCGCCACCTGCACCACACCACTCTTGCAAGGACGGGTGACCATCTAAAAGAGCAGAGCACTTTGATTCTAATGCCATCGCTTCCAAATCATCTTTGCATAAAGCAATACATCATCTCTTCTTTAGCAAGCTCTCCTCTAGCACAACTCCACCACAATATATCTCTACAACATAGCTCTGTTCGAGACAAAACCCTGTGTGAGACCATCAATAAAGCCTTTGTCGATGAATTCTCTATTTTGGCCACTAGATCCTGAGATGAATACATTTTTTGTGAGAACCTTATCAATGGCCTCAAACTTATCAACCTTGCTGATGAAAAGAATAACAGTTGCAATCTCAACTGTTCCAGATGTCCAGGCATCATCTTTTTGTGTGTGGATCACACCAAATTCATAGTGCACCTTTGTTGACTGGCTAGAAATCCCTTCGATAAGCATTCCAATGGTGATGAAATCAACAAAACACACAAGAATATATTCATATTGTGAGTTTAGTGTGTTCAAAGCAAGTGCCAACTTGGAGAAAAATTCTGACGAGAGCTGCTCCTTTGTACCATGTAGGTCCATGATTGCCAGCTGAAATGGTACATGCTCTTCACTACAAAAGGCTATAATCTTTGTCATATCAAAACCCACCCCCCTAATTTTCCAAGGAATAGACTCTTGTTGAGATACAATACCCATAGATGCTCTATATAGGTGATTCAGTAAAGTTACTACACTTTTTGGAAGTGAAGGATTTTTTTTTGAAGGATTGAGAGTATCCCTAACAAAGGACTGGCTGTAACTCCTCAATTGATTATACTCATACTCCCCTAGCTTATATGTCTCACACACCTGTTCCCAAGTCATCTTTTCCCTTGTCAGATCAAAATAGAAGGCGGTTATTGCATCTTTGAGAACTCGATCTGTTTTTAGCTTCCAAGCCATCTCCTCCATATCCATCTTTGATGGGTTTGCTTTCCCTTTTTAAGCAATATTCTCTTGTCAAGAAGTGATGTTTGAATGTCCAAAACTTCACTCTTCTGAAGGCCTAAAATGCACCTAAACAACGTTGGGCCTAGTTGGACTGTTCCTGGTGCCTGCTGAATTTGCCCACTCTTCAAAGTTGGAAGTCTAGGATTTTGATCAAGACCTTTAGTTTGGGTTTCTCCCTTTGTATTTGGTAGCAAGCCTTTTGCATAAAGCCTCATGATCTTAACCCAGTTCTGCCATACATCATCATCACATAGAAGCAAGAGTAAATCATTTTTGATAAAGTTCTTATGTAATGTGTGCTCCGTGGTCTCCACAAAGGCCTGCAAAGTTGCAAAGTAAGAAGTTAGCCCCCTCACTATAGATATCACAAAATATTAGGAGGAATTATGCATCTATGGGTTTTCAATCATTTGAAGCTTATGCTCAAACTTGAGTTTGAGCCTCACTTGTAGTGCTAAACTAGTATATAATGGTGATGCTCGATCTTAGGTTTGAGCATCACCTCCGTATGCAAATCTAGCACTTGCAAGTGAGGCTCCAACTTAAGTTCGAGCCATAATTAGATATGCAAGTGCTACACCATCACAGAGAGGTGAGGCTTGAAGTTCAATTTCAAACCAAACTATTAAGTTTATGTAGTTTGAGAAGAAGCCTTACATGCATCTTTCTTATGCTACTGCTATACTTAAAACTATAGATCTATGAAGAAGTAAAGAAGAAGTAATGTAGGTCTATGATTTACCAAGATATAGCAAAGAATCAAAAGAGTACCTTCCAAGACTCGTCCATCTTGGGTTGATTGACACCAGGCAAAGGTTTACTAGGACAACCGTTTGCATGCCATTGTGCTCGAGCTTGTAGAAGTTGATCGAGGAATGGCTCCTTTTGCATTGACTTTGCAACAGATAAATTCGCATCCTTGGAAATGTCACGAGAAATCTTGGGCGGGCAATTTACAATTATCTTAGATCTCCTGAACCTGAATTGCTGACGCAGTGGAGGGGTCACTTTAGCCATATTTAGAGCTTGCAAGCTTTTTGCAGCACTAATGGAGTGTTGACCAGAGATAATCCAATATTCAACTTTATGAATATCTTCTTTTGCGAGTTTATCAAGGGGTTGTTTTGTAGCACGATTACAGGGCATCAAAATTGCAAGTATCTCCTCTTGCTTTGGGTCCTCAATAAAGTCTTGGGTCAAAATACGAACCCAATCCTTATTTAACCTTCTATACACATAGTTTGAAGGAGCAAGATAACATTTCATCACATCAATGCTGAAGACCTCATTTAGACCAAAGGGATAATATCCCTTCTTTATTTCTAATGAGATAATTGCTTTGCTGCCCTTGTTTAGAGTCTCAACCTCCATTAGCTCGTCATTGGACGCATCTATCTCCTTTGAACCACTTGCTGGTTTTGTCCTTTGCCTCTTTAAAGAGATTTCTTGAACCTTTGTAGAGTGCTTTGCCTTTCTCTTCTTTGCAAGTGCTTGCTCCTCTTCTTGCACTTGAGAGCCTGCCATGTCTTCAGTTGCTATTGTGCTTACATCAAGGGCTTTTATTTTGTCACCCTCCTTTTTATGTTTTGAAGAAGTTGCACCAGCATTTGTAGATGCTTCAAGTGCACTCTTCACTATGGCCCTGCCTTTTTTCTCCACAATTTTCCTAACTTGAGTGGTTGTCTCCTTTTCACGTATGGACTTTTTTCATGAATCCAAAGCCTTCTTTGCATGCCTCACTGCTTTCACCAGGTCCTCCACATTATCCACCCCTGAGTCTTCTTGATTGGAAAAGTCAATGATCTTCAATCCTAGCTTTACAATACAATTGTCCTTTCCTAGTTTACTGCCAGTCATGTCTGCTGGGTGAAAAGTTTCCAATGATAAGCAAAACTTATTTGCTTTTGTAGTTTCTCCTTCTGGCAATACAGTGCATGTGAAGCATGGGTTTGCTCTTGCATCCACATCATCCTTAGCGCCTACCACAATCCCCATATCTCCATATGATGTATCACCTTGAGACAAAAACAAATGGAGGACTCCTTTGAAGTTTGCACTAGCATCGTAGCTATCCACAAACCATTTTACTCCTTCTTTGTTACTCAATTCGAAGGTTTTATCCACCTTAATTCTAGGAGTGACACTTTTAGCTTGAGTTGTTGTTTCGAGAGCATCCAGAGTAAAGATTGGTGCACCATGTGGTTGCGAGGTAGCGAGCGCTCTGCTAGCTTCCATTTCTGTGAAGCAAAAAAAAGTTTCAAAACCTTAGAAAAAAATGGATTTAAATGCTACATATCAAATCAAAACCTATCAAACTTAAGAAACTTAATGCATGCTACAAAAAGTTTTCTTGAATAGCAAGAGCCTCACTTGCATTTACTTAATCTATACAGAAGCTCGACTTAAGGTGGAGCCTAGATCCAAGTTATGCACTCATATGCTAGGGGTACGCTAGCATAGAAAGACAAGGCTCAAACTCAAGTTTGAGCCTTAAGGTGAAGTTCCATGTATGGGAGGCTTGAACTTAAGTTGGAGTCTTAAGAGGCCAGAGTACACTAGCATGGAGAACAAAGGCTCAATCTGAAGTTTGAGCCTTAAGGCCAGTGTACACTAGCATCGAGAGCCAAGGCTCCAACTCTAGTTCGAGCCTTAAGGCCGGTGTACACTAGCATGGAGAACAAAGGCTCCAACTCAAGTTCGAGCCTTAAGGCCGAGATGCACTAGCATGGAGAGCAAAGGCTCAAACTTAAGTTCAAGCCTTAAGGGGCCGGGGTGCATTAGCATGGAGAGCAAAGGCTCAATTTGAAGTTCGAGCCTTAAGGGACCGAGATGCACTAGCATGGAGAGCAAAGGCTCAAACTGGAGTTCGAGTCTTAAGGAGCCGGGGTGCACTAGCATGGAGATCAAAGGCTCAATCTGAAGTTCGATCCTTAAGGGACCGGGATGCACTATCATGGAGAGCAAAGGCTCAAACTGGAGTTCGAGCCTTAAGGGACCGGGATGCACTAGCATGGAGAGCAAAGGCTCAATCTGAAGTTCGAGCCTTAAGGGGCCGGGGTGCACTAGCATGGAGAGCAAAGGCTCAAACTCAAGTTTGAGCCTTAAAGCCAGAGTACACTAGCATGGAGAACAAAGGCTCAATCTGAAGTTCGAGCCTTAAGGGACTCGGATGCACTAGCATGGAGAGCAAAGGCTCAAACTGGAGTTCGAGCCTTAAGGGACCGGGATGCACTAGCATGGAAAGCAAAGGCTCAATCTGAAGTTTTGAGCCTTAAGGGGCCGGGGTGCACTAGCATGGAGAGCAAAGGCTCAAACTCAAGTTCGAGCCTTAAAGCCAGAGTACACTAGCATGGAGAACAAAGGCTTAATCTGAAGTTCGAGCCTTAAGGCCAGTGTACACTAGCATCGAGAGCCAAGGCTCCAACTCAAGTTCGAGCCTTAAGGCCGGTGTACACTAGCATCGAGAGCCAAGGCTCCAACTC
The DNA here is from genome assembly GCF_041138505.1 of Cibotium barometz. NCBI lineage: Eukaryota > Viridiplantae > Streptophyta > Polypodiopsida > Cyatheales > Cibotiaceae > Cibotium > Cibotium barometz. The sequence continues at coordinate 8,302,763 of NC_141057.1, read as the reverse complement.
AAGTTCGAGCCTTAAGGCTGGCGAGAGCCAAGGCTCCAACTCAAGTTTGAGCCTTAAGGCCGCCGGTGTATAGATTGGAGAACAAAGGCTCCAACTCAAGTTCGAGCCTTAAGGCCGGTGTACACTAGCATCGAGAGCCAAGGCTCCAACTCAAGTTCGAGCCTTAAGGTTGACGAGAGCCAAGGCTCCAACTCAAGTTCGAGCCTTAAGGCCGGTGTACACTAGATTGGAGAACAAAGGCTCCAACTCAAGTTCGAGCCTTAAGGCCGGTGTACACTAGCATCGAGAGCCAAGGCTCCAACTCAAGTTCGAGCCTTAAGGCCGGTGTACACTAGATTGGAGAACAAAGGCTCCAACTCAAGTTCGAGCCTTAAGGCCGGTAGATTGGAGAACAAAGGCTCCAACTCAAGTTCGAGCCTTAAGGCCGGTGTACCGGTGTACACTATCATCGAGAGCCAAGGCTCCAACTCAAGTTCGAGCCTTAAGGTTGGCGAGAGCCAAGGCTCCAACTCAAGTTCGAGCCTTAAGGCCCGGTGTGCACTAGATTGGAGAACAAAGGCTCCAACTCAAGTTCGAGCCTTAAGGCCGCCGGTGTACACTAGCATCGAGAGCCAAGGCTCCAACTCAAGTTCGAGCCTTAAGGCCGTGTACACTAGATTGGAGAACAAAGGCTCCAACTCAAGTTCGAGCCTTAAGGCCGGTGATTGGAGAACAAAGGCTCCAACTCAAGTTCGAGTCTTAAGGCCGGTGTACACTAGCATCGAGAGCCAAGGCTCCAACTCAAGTTCGAGCCTTAAGGCCGGTGTACACTAGCTTCAAGAGCTAGTGTACACCGGCCTTAAGGCTCGAACTTGAGTTGGAGCCTTGGCTCTCGATGCTAGTGTACACCGGCCTTAAGGCTCGAACTTGAGTTGGAGCCTTTGTTCTCCAATCTAGTGTACACCGGGCCTTAAGGCTCGAACTTGAGTTGGAGCCTTTGTTCTCCAATCTAGTGTACACCGGCGGCCTTAAGGCTCGAACTTGAGTTGGAGCCTTGGCTCTCGATGCTAGTGTACACGGCCTTAAGGCTCGAACTTGAGTTGGAGCCTTTGTTCTCCTCGAACTTGAGTTGGAGCCTTGGTTCTCGCCAACCTTAAGGCTCGAACTTAAGTTGGAGCCTTGGCTCTCGATGATAGTGTACACCGGCCTTAAGGCTCGAACTTGAGTTGGAGCCTTTGTTCTCCAATCTACGGCCTTAAGGCTCGAACTTGAGTTGGAGCCTTTGTTCTCCAATCTATAAGGCTCGAACTTGAGTTGGAGCCTTGGCTCTCGATGCTAGTGTACACCGGCCTTAAGGCTCGAACTTGAGTTGACTTTTTCTTGCCTAATAAGTACTTTCTCCAGCTTTTAACTACCTTACAAGAACTTACAAGTTGGAATTATAGTATTGTAATGCCTTTAATGGAAACAAATAAACATAAAAGTACTTAACAATTGTGTGAAAAAATCCAATTGTATTTCCTTGTATCCACAATTTCACCAGCTCTCCCAAGATGTTTATATGTATAGATAATTACAAAAATGTTATTAAAAAATTTGAGAGTTTCGAATGATGTTTTTAGAACTATGAATGTATATATCACTATTGATGATTTTTGGATGGTAAATAAAAAAAGCTAAGACAAAAAGGAGAAGGCTGATTCAAATGGAAAAATGTTTATGGGTTCTTGTTGTCCATCCATTCTTTGTGTGACACTATGCACCCTCACTTCATCAAGTGTTCATTGATGTAGTTCTCTCAATCCTTGAATTCTTTACTCTCCTTGGCCTTGAAGGGATCCATAGTTGTTTGTCACCCTCGCAAAGCCACATGCCAAGCTCACATAGTAATAAAGAATTTTTTCGCTCGATGTTCATGTCTTCAATTCTTGGGACTTTCGCATACATGCCTAGGATGTTCATCAAGCATCTATACAGAGTATCATCCAACAACGTGTTCACTGCATTGAAAGTTGGAACTCTATCCCAAAAACTTCTCATGTGATTAAAAAGATTGGAAACCTACCAAGGTTTTTGAAGGTGGGCATCCAAAAAATCTTAAACCCATATGCTCTCCTTTTCTTTCTGCAACATATCAACCATATTCTCGCCAATCATGCTTGTGGTATAAGTCTGGAAGCTATCACTAAGGAGGGCTAAGGGCCTCCATGCCCTTGGGCTAAAGCCATGACCCAAGGGCATGGAGGCCCATGACACCTGCCTGATTGAATGAGAGTTTATCTTGATATCTCAACATCCTCTACCTATCATAACTCCTCCACAACAACATTCTGCATTGGTAAGTTATCCACCATGGCTGACAACGTCTCCGCATCAACCCTAGAAAACTGCATGCCCATCTATAAGAATTCAATTTTACCTTTGATTTTTCCAATCTCTACCACATCCAGCACAACCGTATGTTTCAAGCCTACAAGCTACGTTTTCAAAGATTCCATCTCAGCCCAACAGCTTTGTAGCAAGACCGGAAGCTCCTTTGGACCTCAACAACTTATCCCTCATTTTAGACAGGTCTCTTACCTCCCTTGCCATCTCTCAAGCCATTCCTTCCACCCTTTCCTTGGTCTGGGCAGCCATGGCTTCCGTAGACGAGCTTAATACGCGTAGAGCAAGGTGCATGTCCTATCCCTTTTTCTTTCTCTTTTTCTTGATATATGTGCCCCCCTCGACTACCCAAATCCCCTTGTGAAGACATCATGCTCTTGGATGCTACTTCAACATTGCACAAGCCATTCACTTTTCTCCCTAGTTTGGATTGCATTTAGTTCTATAACACATTTTTCCGAAACTTTGCCAAAGAATTTCGAGACTTGTCTAGGTCACTTTGAGTGGCTTTCCATCTCTCTTATGCAAAGAAACAAAAAACTTTATAGTGATTTCACTATAGGGGGGGTACACCTTTAGATATAGTAAGCAGCACGAACATTCCTCCCACATGTAGACATAAAGGTTGGAGTTATTCTGGAAGGGTGACTTGAATATTGATAGCTACTTCTCTTAAGGAAGGTTGTAAGCCAGCAGCTACGATGGAGGCTTCTCATACAAGCTAAGCCCATACATGCAGGTCCCTCTTTGTCATACAAATTTTTAAGAGCACTGGCATGTCTTTGTCTAAAAATGCTTTTGGACTACTCCATGCACACATAAAGACCTACGTCTTAAACCACCATGCACATGCCTCACTGGCAAAAAACACCAACGCATGCACAACGACATCAAAGAAAATAATTTAGTGAAAGGATCACCTTTAATAGAGCACTTTAATGAGGATTTTGCTACGGGAAAATCATTCAAAAAACCCTCTTGTAGAATAGTGGTACCACCAATCCATGCTTTCACTTAGTGATGGCGTTCATTTATATGTTTTTTTCATCAAAGAAAGTTCACATGCATGAAATGCATGGATTAAGGCACCTAAAGGTAAAGTACATGATGAATCTTTATGCATGAAAAATGATCTTCTAGGGCATGAGGAGCACATTTATGATGATGGTCACTATGACGACTTGGTTTGGCTTGGTGATGATGCAAGTAATAATGGTGATTCACATGGATATTTGGCATGGGATGATACACCCACATTTACCAAGGAACAAGATTTGGAGATTCACCTTTGGCATCTCAAAACATTTAAGGAAAATGGCATGCAAATTTATTGGAAGGTCACTGAGGATGGTGAATTAAAAATCATTAAGGGCTATGAAATTTTGTATAATGAAAATGACACAAATGTGATGTAGGATGATGCATGTGATAGTAAGGTTTTCCCCTTGGCACCATGAGCATGATGTATGTAGGCATAGACAAAAGCTATAAATGTGCTCATAAACTTGCCACGTGCTAAATGGTGCTCCACTAGCTATAACCTCGACTGCCCATGTGTCACATACTCATACTATCACCATGTCACCACCTCAGCCATCAAGGAATCCTCCTCGCATAAGTGAAGCATGGCCAAGTTGTTGCAAGACATACAAGTCCCCATGACACAATCTTTCTGATGGTAGATGTCATCCTTTGCTCGCGGGCATCATAGCAAGTGAATAAAATCCCTTGGGCTATAAGGAACCACCCCCTGATGGCCAAACAAGGCACATCATATAATAGCTGAAATTCAACACCGACCCTTGTATGTTGTAGTAGTTAAGTACTAACCCATATAGTGTGTACTCTTATCCTAATGTTATGTTGGTTGAGTAGAGAAGAAGATATAAGAAAATTCAGCTATCCATCTCTCTCTTGTGTGAGTGTGTGTGTTTGCTTGTTGCTAGCGTTTGAAGCTCTCCCTCTCCCCCACATTCTCTTTATGATGGTATCAGAGCCTAGTTCGTGTGAGAGATAAGGAGGCAAGAACAAGCAAGGAAGGAAGCAGTACTACATGTAAGAGCACCGTCATCTCTTTCCCCTTCTTGGTTTAGGTACAACACCCCCTCAGTAGCTCTCTGGGAGCTACACATCTTCGATTGAGGAGCTATCTTCATGGGAGCGGAGCTACAAGGTAGGTATTTTATCCCATTAGACATTGTTTTTTTGGCCAAATTCATGTTTTGGGCGTGTTACAGGCTCCGTTCATTGCAAGAGGGTATTTTTGGTAGTTTTCTAAAAGTTCTGGTAGTGAATCGTTTCTGCTCGAAATCTGGTTGTTGTAGTGCAGTAGTACATTTTGGAAGTGCAGACAGCGTTTGCACATATATTGTTGATACTGGGTGTATGCACATGTACTCTGGTCACATTTGGTGACACACATTCTGTGTTGAACTACCGTTGCTCAACAGTTACAGGAGATACTGCTGTATTACACGTTGCATACAGAAGTTGTCTATTTGCATGTTATTTGATTGCTGTAGGAAAACAAGTCTGACATAATTGATCAGATTGTTAGTGAGAAGCTGGATAAGAAAAACTTCCATGCTTGGAAGTTCAGAATTGTAAGATTCCTCCCTCCACATTTTGAGGTGTACAGGTGTAAGAACCTCCCCTTCTTATCTTACAATTATTCCCCTCTCTAAAATAAAAGAAAGATCCTGTTTTGCCCTGTTTTGGCCTAGAGAGAGAAAATGTCTAGAGGGAGGTAATCCAAAATTGAGATATTTTTTTATATAAAAATCCTCCTAGTTTCTAAAATGGTTTCCCTTGAAACAGAAATTCAAAAACAACTTTCCAATGTGCAATTGGAATTATTTGAAAATAGGCATAAAGGACCTTAGCCTAAGGGTTTAGATTTTCAAAAAAATTTGGATTATGGTCCAATTAGAGTTCCTATGGGCCAATAGGATCAATCCAAGTGTCGGGAGGAGATAAATCCAATTTATAAAAGAAAAATATCCAAAAATGAGTAAATGCCCACATAAGATGAAGAGTTGACTGAGTACAAGGTTTACTAGTAAAAAAAACTATGAATATTACTAAAACAATGAGATATTTTGGGTATAAGGATACATTTTTGACACCTTGGTAAGGAGAAGGGGAATCATCAAGGAGGCATCTATTTCACATGTGTGGAGGAGTTTTAAACTAAAAAATAATAAGATATTTTTATCTCTCCTCTCTCTTGGATCAAACCAAATCAAAAAGGAAGCCAAACTGGTCCAAATCTTGTCCAAATTAAGCCAAACTGAACTTGGAAAATTCTAGAAACTAGTTAGACTTGGTTAGAGGCCTCCCTCACCTATAAATAGATCCTTAGCCCTTTGGTTAGACTTGGTTAGAGGCCTCCCTCACCTATAAATAGATCCTTAGCCCTTTGGTTAGACTTGGTTAGAGGCCTCCCTCACCTATAAATAGATCCTTAGCCCTTTGGTTAGACTTGGTTAGAGGCCTCCCTCACCTATAAATAGATCCTTAGCCCTTTGTAAAAAATGTGTGAATTATACCATGTCAATATTATATAGAAATGATGATATTTTCTATTATCCTCTAAAAATCCTCTACAATTTGGAGAGGGTGGAGTTTCTCTCTCTCTTCAACCTTCTTGGAGTCTTTATCAACGTACTAAACCAATTGACTGGTTGGGGGCCTCTCCTTAGACTAAAGAATCAAGCAAAATAAGAGATAAAGTGCGATTTATGGTCTTTTTCTTGATCTCTAAATGTTTCTCACTTGTCAACCCCTCTCAAGCTTGAGAAGTATTCAATTTAATGGCTCTTTAATACAATTGAAGCTCTCTAATGGATTTTAGTGATTAAACATATAAAGTTTTCATTTATGCTTAAATTAAAATATTTTTTTTTAGGCATATCTCTCTCTCCCCCAAAGAATGGTCCTTCCTATGACCTATTCTATATTCAATTAATGCTTCTCATGGAGAAATTCTCTATTTACAAATCAAACTCTAGGCTTGTGAAGCTAGAGGTTTAAGAAAATGGTTTTTATACTTATATGCTTGAAAAATATGGTAACATTATGGGATAAATTCATAAATTGGATTTAATGCTAAAAGATCGTTATACTATCATAATTATTTTACTCTATCTAATTCTTTTCATAAAAATTAAAAATTGCCAATAATAGCAGCAGAGCTATGGAAAATTTTTTAAGAAATTGATGCATAATTCATTCTTATGCATAACATGAAAAGAGGACATCCTATCATATTCTAGGATTGAATATCCAAGGTTAAAAGAATGGTTTTTGTCACATTTAATGGAAAACTAATTTTAAAGATTATGTGTAATTAAATAATTAAGAAATGAGACAATTATGATAATTATATTTAATGATAAAAGAGAAATTCCTATGACAATTGGAATTCAATCATTTAGATGGGAAAAGAGAAATTTATAGCATATTGGAGTTATTGGATATTTCATTTAAATTCAAAGACGAATTTAAGATGAATTTATTTTATCTATGAGAAATATTTAAATCGTAAAAGAGAAATTCCTATGACATTTGAAATTCAATCATTTCGATTTGAAAAGAGAAATTCCTGGCATATTGGAACTATTGGATATTTTATTTAAATTCAAAGATGAATTTTAGATAGAGTTATTTTATCTATGAAATATTTAAATGGTAAAAGAGGAATTCCTATGACATTTAGAATTCAATCATTTAGATGGGAAAAGAGAAATTCCTAGTATATTGAATTAATGGATATTTTTTTTGATGAATTTATTTTATGAGAAATATTTGATGATAAAAGATGAATTCCCAGCATATTGAATTAATGGATATTTTATTTTTGATGAATTTATTTTATGAGAAATACTTGATGATAAAAGATTTTCCATGATATTGGAGTGTAAATAATCAAATGCAAAAAGAGGAATTCCCATGATAATTGAGGTCCAAGAAATTAAATGAGTAAAAGAGAAATTTTAGTATAATTCAATTTATGATTATTTATCAAAAGTGGAAATATGGGTAGAATTGATTTTTGTAAATCCCATGAATTCTTCTATTCCAAAAGAGGATTATTGAATATAATTCATTTGAGAAATTGAGAAAGAATATGGAAATAGTCATCGAAAAAAAGAACCTTTATCTAGGCCAAGCAATTGGTAGAAATTTAGAAAAAGTCCCATTATTGGTATTAAAGTAGTAAAAACTACTAAATGGAAATAGGATGTGAATGGATGTAAATGGGATGGGATAAGATGTGAATAGATGTGATAAGGTTAAATGGGATGCGATAGGATGTGAATGGATGTGATAAGATGTAAATGGGATGCGATAGGATGTGAATGGATGAAAATATGATGCAATAAGAATGGGATGTGAAAGGATGTGGTGTGATGAAAATGAATGGGGATGAGATGTGAAGTAAATGGATGTGGATGAGAATGATGAGATGAGAATGAGATGAGAGGATATGTGAAAGGGTGAGATGGGAAGTACATGGATGTGGAATTGATGTAAATGTGTATGTGAAAGAATGGATGTGCATGTGTACGTGAAAGAATGGATGTAGATGTGTATGTGAAAGAATGGATGTGGATGTGTCTGTAAAAGAATGGATGTGGATATGTATGTGTGAAAGAAGGGATGTGGATGTGTATGTGAAAGAATAGATGTGGATATGTATGCAAAAGAAGGGATGTGGATGTGTATGCGAAAGAAGGGATGTGGATGTGTATGTGAAAGAATGGATGTGGATGTAGATATAGATGTGTATGTGAAATAATGGATGTGCATGTGTATGTGAAAGAATGGATGTAGATGTGTATGGATGTGGATGTGTATGTAAAAGAATGGATGTGGATATGTAAGCGAAATAAGGGATGTGGATGTGTATGTGAAAGAATGGATGTGGATGTGTATGTAAAAGAATGGATGTGGATATGTATGCGAAGAAAGAAGGGATGTGGATGTGTACGTGAAAGAATGGATGTGGATGTGTATGTGAAAGAATGGATGTGGATGTGTATGTGTATGTGAAAGGATGTGATGTGATATAAAGGGATGTGGGTGTGTATGTGAAAGAATGAATGTGGATGTGGATGTGTATGGATAGATGTGGATAGTCGTACATGTGAACGATTGGATGGATGTGGATGAATGAGATGAGATGTGTATGAATGAGACATGATGTATGAATTAGATGAGATGTGTATGAATGAGACATGATGTGGATGTGATGTAATGTGGATGATGAATGAGATATGATGTGGATAGATGTGATGTGATGTAATGTGGATAGAATGTATGTGATGGGATGGTGATGAGTGAATGTGATGGATATGAATGAATGTGATGTGATGGATGTAAATGGATGTGATGTAAATGAATGTGATGGACGTGAATAGATGTGATGTGATGTGAATCGCGATGTGAATGAATGAGATGTGAGGTGATGTAAACGGGATGTGAATGGATGAGATGTGATGTGATGTGGATCATGATGTGAATGAATGCGATGTGATGTGAAATGGATGTGATGAGATGTGATGTAAATTGGGATAGATGTGAATGGATGATATGTGATGTGAATGAATGTGATGTGAAACAGGATAGATGTGAATAAATATGATGTGATGAGATATGGATATGGGTAGATGCGAGTGGATGTGATCTGATGAGGATAAATGAGGAAAGATTTATTGAGATGGAAAATGATGTGATTGGATGAGAATGGGAATACATATGAATGGATGTGGATTAAGTAATGTGGATTGATGTGGAAAGACGAGAGTTTGTTATAGAAACTGTACTTATGACCTATTTTTAAATGACCTATTTTTAAATGACCTATTTTTAAATGACTGTTTTATGTCAAGAATGCTGGGGAAGCATTTTGATTGTCTTGTGAATAAGGTCGTGCAGACCTAACTGATAGAGTTGCAACAGGTGATGGAGAGTCAACGGAGTACGTATCCCGTAAGCAAGGTCGACCGAGGTCTTGACTAGCCTCGGTTCGATTTAGATGGTGAGCTTCCAGTAAGGTGGATGAGGGACCAAGGAAATGGCCTATGAGTGAAGCGCTAGGTGACCGATGAAGGATCCTAGAGGGTGCTGACCATACGGTGCTCGGGCTCTGGCTCGCCAAAGATACCCACACGTACGTCGTGGAAGATATTGGAACAAGGAGTAAGAGTTGCTTTTTTCTGAAACCGGGCATGGATCTGGTTGATTGACCTTGTTGGTCCTCAGTGAATGAGTCTATGCCTCTTTTATATGGATCTGTTGGTTGATCTTGCTGATCTTCAACGGAGATTCCATTTTGATTTTTATAAGTGAATATATTACCGGGTACTATGAGCTAGGAACTATCGAAAAGGCCCCTGAGTGGACAAGTGGTGAGCGTTCTGGTTGCCAATGAATCTATGGAAAAGGCAACTTCATATTGGGTGTGTAAGTGATATGACTAGCTTGAAGTTTGCATGAAGTTCCGGCTAGGGGGCCTGGGAACTCTTTTCCCTGGTACCCGGGACAAAACCTAACCAAATTCTTAAATGGATCCCATCACTACAGTGGTTGGCTCATAGGACTTGTTGGGATTAGGCTAGACTGATGAGTCTCTAAAATGAGACTCAATTCTGTTATGGTACGATAGGTGAAGTAAATCTCGAATAAAAAGTGTTCTATGGAAAAGAATCAACGGTTGTGCCTCTCAATGAGGAAAAAAGCGTCTCTATGATCCAAGTGCAAGTTTCTTCCTTGATCTGATCGAGTGTCTTTACAGGTTCGGTGGGATTAGTTTGGTTAGTGATGACCTTGACTACGTTAGAGTAAAAATATCCTCGAGGAATCGCCCGTGCTTTTCGAGCGAGGGAAGTTTCTCTGGGTATAGTTTTAGAAGAATCGAGGGATTAGTCTCTTGTCCGCATATCCATGGGCGAGGCCCGAATGAGGGACCCTGCTCAGCGCAAGAAGTGCTACTTCCGCTGCTAGCACCCCAGAATTCGTTGCACAAGGGGACATGGATCTTTCACTTGGTATCAGAGCAAACTGGCTTTAGTGGATCAACCGAAAAGCCAAAAATGTCAAAAATTTATGAAGTAGCAATTAAAAGGTTAGAATTGTGTGATGAAATTCATACAAATTGATATTAAGAATGAAGATTCATAAATAGGTAATTGGGTCTTCAGATGGAAGTACCGCAATTGTATGGAATCCCTGACTTGCCTGAGACCTAGACGTGATGGTATTTACCTTATAATTCCAAGGACCGTGACTACCCATATATACCAAGGATATAACTACAGCTCTTTCCTGGCATTATATACGAGTAAATCTAAGACCTTGACATTATAAGCAAAATTGCTATCCAGATGATGGATTTGAATGGTGGCTGATATGATTTTAAAATTCTTGTTAAGAAGTGATGAGTTGATTTGGATTCTGATTGAAAAATGATGAAAGGTGATAAGTTGAACAAAACCACAATGAGGATGAATGGAACGAATCCGAGTAATGATATTAATAATTGGAATAGTGATAATGACTTTAGCAAATCACTACAAGATTAGTGGATTGTGCTGATAGATTGGTGCTGTTTGACCTTTGACCCAGTGGCACAAATTAAGGAATGACAAATTGAGAATTTGTATAACTGAATTTCCTGTGGAGAAATGTTCAGATGAAATCTTTGGTCTAATAGACAACACCATATTGGGGAATATGGGAATTTCCCACAAGTTTGGGACACGTGGTCAAAAGTTTGGATTAACCGTAACTTGAACACCACTAATCCAAAATGAGCGCTTTATAGCTCTTTAGATTCCATTTTTCAAGCGCTTTCCAATGATAGGTCATATGATAGGGTTTTGAGAAACTTACAAACATGTTATCCATGTCTCCCTTTTTTAAGTATTCAAAAATGAGAATTGGGAAATTCCCAAATTCACTAATATGGTGTTAGACCATTATTGTGTTAAGGATATGAATGATATGTTCTGAAGAAATTATTATCTGATATTGAGTTCTATATGAAGGGATCTTTATCCCAGGATTTTGTTGGGTTGGCCAAACTATAAGGAACCCCCGAATCAATTGGATCTTAAGGGAAAGAGATGTCCTCCAACTACGAGATGAGGACATCTCACGTTTTTTAAGTGGGGTAGGATGTAAGATTCCTCCCTCTAGCTTTTCAGGTATACAGGCGTAAGAACCTCCCCATATGATCTTATAATTATTCCCCTCTCTGAAATAAAAGAAAGATCCTGTTTTGGCCTGGAGAGGAAAAATGTCTGAATGGAGGTAGTCAAGAATTAAGATATTTTTGGAAATAAAAATCCTCCTAGTGTCTAAAATGGTTTTCCCTAAAACAGAAATTCAAAAAGAACTTTCCAATGTGCAATTGGAATTAATTGAAAATATGTATAAAGGACCTTAGCCCAAGGGTCTAGATTTTTAGAAATTTTTGAATTATGGTCCAATTAAGGTTTCTATGGACCAATAGGATCAGTCCAAGTGTGGGGAGGAGATAAATCCAATTTACAAAAAAAAAAACCAAAAATGAGTAAATGCCCACATAAGATGAAGAGTTGACTGAGTACAAGGTTTATTAGTTTATTACTTTAAAAAATGACATATTTTGGGTATAATGATACATTTTTGACACCTTGGTAAGGAGAAGGGGGCACTTCAAGGAGGCACCTATTTCACATGTATTGAGGACTTTTAAACTCAAAACTATTGTGATATTTTTATCTCTCCTCTCTCCTGGATCAAACCAAATCAAAAGGGAGCCAAACTAGGTCAAATCTTGTCCAAATTCAGCCAAACTGAACTTGGAAAATTCTAGAACCTAGTTGGACTTAGTTAGAGGCCTCCCTCACCTATAAATAGATCCTTAGCCCTTTGTAAAAATATATGTGAGTTATACCATGCCAATATTATACTGAAATAATGATATTTTCTATTATCCTCTACAATTTGGAGAGAATGGAGTTTCTCTCTCTCTTCAACCTTCTTTGGAGTCTTCATCAACATACTAAACCAATTTATTGGTTGGGGGCCTCTCCTTAGACTAGAGAATCAAGCAAAATAAGAGGTAAAGTGTGATTTATGGTCTTTTTCTTAATCTCTAAATGTTTCTCACTTCTCAACCCCTCTCAAGCTTGAGAAGTATTCAATTGAATGGCTCTTTAATGCAATTGAAGCTCTTTAATGGATTTTAGTAAACACATAAAGTTTTCATTTATGCTTAATTTAAAATGTTTTTAAGCATATCTCTCTCTCCCCCAAAGAATGGTCATTCCTATGACCTATTCTATATTTAATTAATGCTACTCATGGAAAAATTCTCTATTCACAAATCAAACTCTAGGCTTGTGAAGCTAGAGGTTTAAGAACATGGTTTTTATACTTATATGCTTAAAAAAATATGGTAATATTATGGAAAAAGAGAAAATTATTCCTAGCATATTGAAATTATGGGATATTTTATTTAAATTCAAAGATGAATTTTAGATAAATTTATTTTATCTATGAAAAATATTTAAATGGTAAAAGAGAAATTTCTATGACATTTGGAATTCAATCATTTAGATGGAAAAAGAGCAGTTCCTAGCATACGAAAATTATTGGATATTTTATTTAAATTTAAAGATAAATTTTAGATAAATTTATTTTATCTATCAAAAATATTTAAATGATAAAAGAGGAATTCCTATGACATTTGGAATTCAATCATTTAGATGGAAAAATAGAAATTCCTAGCATATTGGAATTAATGGATATTTAATTTAAATTCAAAGATAAATTTTAGATAAATTTATTTTATCTATCAGAAATATTAAAATGGTAAAAGAGGAATTCCTATGACATTTGGAATTCAATCATTTAGATGAGAAAAGAGAAATTCCTAGCATATCGTAATTATCGAATATTTTATTTAAATTCAAAGATGAATTTTAGATAAGGCTAATTTGCTAAGAGGCTAGGCTCCATCTAAAGCTTGAGCCTTTGCTTGCATATACTTAGTAGGAGGCTCCATGAGGCTCACCATCATATGTTAGTTTGCTACTAGGAGGCTCCAGTTAAAGTTATCATCCTCACTTGCATCATATATTAGTTTGCATATGTTAGCTAGAATGGTAGGCTCCTCCAACAAAAGTTAAAGCCTCACCTGCGGATGCTAGTTCACTTCTAGGAAGCTGCAAGTAAAGTTTGAACCTGACCCACAGATGCTAGTTTGCTTGGAGGCTCCAACCAAAGTTTGAGCCTCACCTTCATATGCTAGTTTGCTATTAAGAGGTCCCAATTGAAGTGATAATCCTCACCTCATGTATATGCTAGTTTCCCAAGAGGTAGGCTTCATCACCCTCTGCATCTGGCCACACCGTTTCATTTTGGGATATTGAGTCAAGATATGGTGTCAATTAGCCATCAATGTTTCATAGCTACAAAAGGCAAAGGTGAGTGGTTACAACAGCAGCAAAGGCAAAGAGAAAGCAATAGAGAGAAACGATATGCTAGTGAAGAGAATGTGACATGGAAATGAGCAAATGGACATTGGATTTGAGACTCTTCTCCTTCGTGAGACTCAAACTCAAGTTTGAGCCATTGTGCATTATATAGATTTTAGTTGAATTTTTAATCGCATAGTTCATAAGTATATTTAGGTGTATGGGGAAAGAGGAAAGAAAACAAGAAATCTCAAGCTCAAGGCTCGAACTTGAGTTTGAGCCTTGTCTATTACACAAGTAAGTAGGAATAGAGAGGGAAGCTAGGATAATCCAATAGAATAACCAAAAGTGAAAGTAACACCTGGGACCTGGGCCTGGGCTTGGGCTTGGGCTTGGGGAATGAGCCATTGTGCATTATATAGATTTTAGTTGAATTTTTAATCGCATAGTTTATAAGTATATTTGGGTGTATGAGAAAAATAGGAAAGAAAACAAGAAATCTCAAGTTCAAGGTCAAGCTCAAGGCTCGAACTTGAGTTCGAGCCTTGTCTATTACACAAGTGGAGAAACTAGCCTAATCCCATAGAACAAGTGGGGTGTGGATGAAGATGAGTATATAAGTATATTGGGTGTATGGGAAAAATAGGGAAGAAAACAAGAAATCTCAAGCTCAAGGCTCGAACTTGAGTTCGAGCCTTGTCTATTACACAAGTGGGGAAACTAGCCTAATCCCATAGAACAAGTGGGGTGTGGATGAAGATGAGTATATAAGTATATTGGGTGTATGGGAAAAATAGGAAAGAAAACAAGAAATCTCAAGCTCAAGGCTCGAACTTGAGTTCGAGCCTTGTCTATTACACAAGTGGGGAAACTAGCCTAATCCCATAGAACAAGTGGGGAAACTAGCCTAATCCCATAGAACAAGTGGGGTGTGGATGAAGATGAGTATATAATTATATTGGGTGTATGGGAAAAATAGGGAAGAAAACAAGAAATCTCAAGCTCAAGGCTCGAACTTGAGTTCGAGCCTTGTCTATTACACAAGTGGGGAAACTAGCCTAATCCCATAGAACAAGTGGGGTGTGGATGAAGATGAGTATATAAGTATATTGGGTGTATGGGAAAAATAGGGAAGAAAACAAGAAATCTCAAGCTCAAGGCTCGAACTTGAGTTCGAGCCTTGTCTATTACACAAGTGGGGAAACTAGCCTAATCCCATAGAACAAGTGGGGTGTGGATGAAGATGAGTATATAACCAAAAGTGAAAGTAACTATTATCAAAAGACCTGGGACCTGGGGCCTGGGCCTGGGCTTGGGCTTGGGCTTGGGCTTGGGCTTGAAACCGAAACTAGCTTTCTGCCGGCCCGACCCGGCGCTCCTCCGTCCTCCTCGCATCCGGAACCGAGTCCGCGCAAATCGAATCCTCCCTCGAACAGCCAGCCCCTTCCTCCTCTTGACGGCGAGCACAAACCCCCCCCCTCTCGGCGCACAGCTCCCCCTCCCACCCTTCCTCCTCCTCTCGACGGCGAGCACAACCCCCCCCTCTCGGCGCACAGCTCCCCCTCCCTTCCTCCGCTGCAGCCACCCTCTCTCCCCCCTTCCTCCTCCGTCGGCGCGTGCAGAACCCCCCCAGCCAGCTCAGCTCCTCCTCCGTCGAACGGCGAGCACAACCCCCCCCCTCTCGGCGCACAGCTCCCTCTCCCTTCCTCCGCTGCAGCCACCCTCTCTCCCCCCTTCCTCCTCCGTCGGCGCGGCGCGCAGAACCCCCCCTCTCCCGGCGCAGACGGCCGCCCCCCCCCCCAAAATTCAAATTCAAAAATTCCCCCCAAACGGCCGCCCCCCCCCAAATTCAAATTCAAAAATTCCCCCCCCCAACGATGGTAAAAGAGGAATTCCTATGACATTTGGAATTCAATCATTTAAAAGGAAAAAGAGAAATTCCTAGCATATTGAATTAATGGGTATTTTATTTAAGATGAATTTATTTTATGAGAAATATTTGATGATAAAAGAGGAATTCCCATGACATTGGAATGCAAATAATTAAATGCAAAAAGAGGAATTCCCATGGTAATTGAGATCCAAGAAATTAAATCGGAAGAAGAGGAATTTTTTGTATAATTCAATTTATGATTATTTATATCAAAAGTGGAAATATGGGTAGAATTGATTTCTGTAAATCCCATGAATTCTTCTATTCCAAAAGAGGAATATTGAATATTATTCATTTGAGAAATTGAGAAAGAATATAAAAATAGTCGTTGAGAAAAAGAACCTTTATCTAGGCCAAGCAATTGGCAGAAATTTAGAAAAAGTCCCATTATCGATATCAAAGTAGTAAAAACTACTAAATGGACTTAGGATGTGGAATGGATGTGATAAGATGTAAATGGGATGTGATAGGATGTGATAAGATGAACATGGGGATGCGATAGGATGTGAATGGATGTGATAAGATGTAAATAGGATGTGATAAGATGTGATGTAATGAAAATGGATGTGGATGTGAATGATGAGATGAGAATGAGATGAGAGGATATGTGAAAGGGTGAGATGGGAAGTACATGGATATGGATGTGTATGTGTATGTGTATGTGTATGTGAAAGAATGGATGTGGATGTGATGTAAATGGATGTGGATGTGTATGTGAAAGAAGGGATATGCATGTGTATGTGAAAGAATGGATGTGGATGTGTATTAGTGAAAGAATGGATGTGGATGGGTATGTGAAAGAATGTGATGTGATGTAAAGGGATGTGGATGTGTATGTGAAAGAATGGATGTGGACATGTATGTGAAAGAATGTGATGTGATGTAAAGGGATGTGGATGTGTATGTGAA
This sequence comes from Cibotium barometz, assembly GCF_041138505.1. NCBI lineage: Eukaryota > Viridiplantae > Streptophyta > Polypodiopsida > Cyatheales > Cibotiaceae > Cibotium > Cibotium barometz. Next base: position 8,286,089 of record NC_141057.1, on the reverse strand, counting down.
CGAATGGATGTGGATATGGATGTGAAAGAATGTGATGTGATGTGACATGAATATATGTGGATGTGAAGTAATAGATATGAATGTATGGATAGACGTGGGTAGTCGTACATGTGAACGATTGGATGGATGTGGATGAATGAGATGAGATGTGCATGAATGAGACATGATGTGGATGTGATGTAATGTGGATGGGATGAATGAGATATGATGTGGATAGATGTGATGTGATGTAGTGTGGATAGAACGTATGTGATGGGATGGTGATGAGAATGAATGTGATGGATATGAATGAATGTGATGTGATGGATGTAAATGAATGTGATGGACGTGAATAGATGTGATGTGATGTGAATCGAGATGTGAATGAATGAGATGTGATGTCATGTGAATTGGGATGTGAATGAATAATATGGGATGTGAATGGATGAGATGTGATGTGATGTGAATCGGGATATGAATGAATGTGATGTGATGTGAAATAGATGTAATGAGATGTGATGTAAATTGGGATGAATGTGAATGGATGATATTTGATGTGAATGAATGTGATGTGATGTGATGTGAAACGGGATAGATGTTAATGAATATGATGTGATAAGATGTGGATATGGGTAGATGCGAGTGGAAGGGATCTGATGAGGATAAATGAGGAACGATGTGATGAGATGAAAAATGATGTGATTGGATGAGAATGGGAATACATATGAAATAAATATGGATTAAGTAATGTGGATTGATGTGAAACAATGTGGAAAGACGAGAGTTTGTTATAGAAACTGTATTTATGACCTGTTTTTAAATGACTGTTTTATGTCAAGAATGCTGGGGAAACATTTGGACCGTCTTGTGAATGAGGTCGTGGAGACTTAACTCTGATAAAGTTGCAACAACTGACGGAGAGTCAAAGGAGGACGTCTCGCGTAGCAAGATCGACCGAGATCTTGACTAACCTTGGTTCGATTTAAATGGTGAGCTGCCGGTACGGTGGATGAGGGACGAAGGAAGCAGCCTGTGATGATGAGTGAAGCGCTAGGTGATCGGCGAAGGATCCTAGAGGGTGCTGACTATATGGTTAGCACCCTCTCTGGGGGTCGCCGAAGATACCCACACGTGCGTCATGGAAGATATTGGAACAAGGAGTAAGAGTTATTTTTTGAAGACGGACATGGATCTGGTTGATTGACCTTGCTGGTCCTCAACGAATGAGTCCATGCCTCTTTTATAAGGATTTGTTGGTTGATCTTACTTATCTTCAACGGAGATTCCATTTTGATTTTTATAAGTGAATATATTGCCGGATACTATGAGATAGGAACTATTGAAAAGGCCCCTGAGTGGACAGGTGGTGAGCGTTCTGGTTGCCAATGATGCCATAGATACACCGATGAAGGAATGATTGGAAATGAGAATTCAACCGGATATTTTGGAGGATTATGATCAGTGATACTATGGTTTCATTAAAAAGATTGTTTTAAAGACAGCTAAATGTGTGAAAAAGATTGGGTGTGTAGGTGGTATGACTAGCTTGAAGTTTGCATGAAGTTCCTTCCAGCTAGGGGGCCTAGGATCTCTTTTCCTTGGTACTTGGGACAAAACCTAACCAAATTCATAAATGGATCCCATCACTATAGTGGTTGGACGGTTGGCTAACCCACGAGACTAGATGGGGTTAGGCTGGTCTGATGGATCCCTAAAATGAGACTCAATTATGTTATGGTACGATAGATGAGGTAAATCCCGGATAAAAATTATTCTATGGAAAAGAATCAACGGCGACTATGCCTCTCAACGAGGAAAAAAGCGTTGGTCTCTATGATCCAAGTGCAAGTTTCTTCCTTGATCTAATCGAGTGTCTTTAGAGGTTTGGTCGGATTAGTTTGGTTAGTGAGTGATGACCTTAACTACGTTAGAGTAAAAATATCCTGGAGGAATCTCGCGTGCTTTTCGGGCGAGGAAAGTTTTTTCGGGTTTGGTTTTGGAAGAACCGAGGGATTAGTCCCTTGTCCGGATTAGTCTCTTGTCCGGATATCCGTGGGCGAGGCCTTGAGTGAGGGACCCTGCCCCACACAAGAAGTGCTACTTTCGCTGCTAGCACCCCAGAATTCGTTGCACGGAGGGGACAGGGATCTTTCAGCTGCTGGTATCAGAGCGAATTTGCTTAAGTGGATCAACCGAGAAGCCGAAAATATCAAAAATTTATGAAGTAGCAGTTAAAAGGTTGGAATTGTGTGATGCAATTCATACAAATTGATATTCAAAATGAAGATTCATAAATAGGTAATTGGGTCTTCAGATGGAAATACCGCAATTGTATGGAATCCCTGACTGGCTTGAGACCTAGACATGATGGTATTTACCTTATAATTCCAGGGACCGTGACTACCTGTATATACCGAGGGTATAACTGCAACTCTTTACTAGCAGTATATACGAGTAAATCTAAGACCTTGAAATTATAAGCAAAAATTCTATCCAGATGATGGATTTGAATGCTGGTTGATATAATTTTAAAATTTTGGTTGAGAATTGATGAGTTGATTTGGATTCTGATTGAAAAATGATGATTCGTGAATTTTCATTTTGAAAGGTGATAAGTTGAACAAAACCACAATGAGGATGAATGGGGCGAATGCGAGTAATGATATTAATAACTGGAATAGTGATAATGACTTCAGCAAATCACTACGAGATTAGTGGATTAAGCTGACAGATTGCTGTTGTTTGACCTTTGACCTAGTGGCACAAATTAAGGAATGACAAATTCAGAACCTGTATAACTGAATTTCCCGTGGAGGAATGTTCAGATGAAATCTTCGGTCTAATGGACCATTATTGTGTTAAGGATATGAATGATATGTTCTGAAGAAATTATTATCCGATATTGAGCTCTATATGAAGGGATCTTTATTCCAAGATTCTGTTGGGTTGACCAAACTATAAGGAACCCCCGAATCAGTTGGATCTTAAGGGAAAGAGTTGTCCTCCCAACTGCGAGATGAGGACATCTCGCGTTTTTTAAGTGGGGTAGGATGTAAGATTCCTCCCTCGAGCTTTTCAAGTATACAGGTGTAAGAACCTCCCCTTACGATCTTGTAATCATTCCCCCCTCTGAAATAAAAGAAAGATCCTGTTTTATCCTGTTTTGGCCTAGAGAGAGAAAATGTCTAGAGGGAGGTATTCCAGAAATAAGATATTTTTGGATATAAAAATCCTCCTAGTGTCTAAAATGGTTTCCCTTGAAACAAAAATTCAAAAAGAACTTTCCAATGTTCAATTGGAATTAATTGAAAATATGTATAAAGGACCTTAGCCTAAGGGTCTAGATTTTGAGAAATTTTTGGATTATGGTCCAATTAAGGTTCCTATAGACCAATAGCATCAATCCAAGTGTGGGGAGGAGGTAAATCCAATTTACAAAAAAAAAAACCCAAAAATGAGTAAATGCCCACATAAGATGAAGAGTTGACTGAGTACAAGGTTTATTAGTTAAAAAAATATGAATATTACTAAAAAAATGAGATATTTTGGGTATAATGATACATTTTTGACACCTTGGTAAGGAGAAGGGGGAACTTTAAGGAGGCACCTATATCACATCTGTGGAGGAGTTTTAAGCTCAAAACTATTGTGATATTTTTATCTTTCCTCTCTTCTGTATCAAACCAAATCAAAAGGGAGCCAAACTAGGTCAAATCTTGTCCAAATTCAGCCAAACTGAAGCTGGAAAATTCTAGAACCTAGTTGGAATTGGTTAGAGGCCTCCCTCACCTATAAATAGATCCTTAGCCCTTTGTAAAAAAATATGTGAACTATACCATGCCAGTATTATACTGAAGTAATGATATTTTCTATTATCCTCTAAAACTCCTCTACAATTTGGAGAGAATGAAGTTTCTCTCTCTCTCTCTTCAACCTTCTTTGGAGTCTTCATCAACACACTAAACCGATTGATTGGTTGGGGGAATCTACTTAGACAAAAGAATCAAGCAAAATAAGAAGTAAAGTGTGATTTATGGTCTTTTTCTTAATCTCTAAATGTTTCTCACTTCTCAACCCCTCTGTATTAAAATCCATTTTGAAGCTCTTGAGTATCACAATTTCTTACTTGATAATATATACTTTTTTAAAAAGAGTTCGTTACGTACATATGAATCTTAAAATATCATGAATAAGCTATTTAAAAGTTGTCTAATTTTGAAAAATAATTCCACACTCATTTTTAAAGAAGATGTGTCCATGATGTGACAAAAAAGGATTAAAGGGTAATTTTAGTTATTAAATGAGTTTAGAAAGTATGAAAAATGTCTCTTTAAGAAACAAGTTTATACTTTCCAAAATACTTTTTTTGTAAAATATCAGCAGGGACTTAGGTTCGAATCCTACTGGTTACTACATATAGTGAGGATATTTTAGCTACAACATTTGCAGCCAACTTAATGCTGAGTAAGAACTTCTCAACTAAGAATTAATGTTTTCCAGCAACTTGATACAAAATATCAACTTTTATGAAAATTTGATAATTTATATCAAGTTGATGTAAAACATTAACTTTATATTCAAAACATTAACTTTCTATGCAAAAGATCAACTTTTTTACAATACTTGATGTTTTGTACCAACATTATACAAAACATCAACTTTCCACAACTTTTTCATAAAACTTGATGTTTTGCATCAACTCGATGCAAAACATCGAGTTGTGTGGAAAAGTTGATTTTTTGCATCAACTGGATGCAAAACATCAACTTTTCCACACAACTTGATGTTTTGTATCGGGTTGATGTAAACCATCAACTTTTCTACACAACTCGATGTTTTGCATCAAAGTTGATGTAAAACATCAACTTTTTCACACAACTCGATGTTTTGCATCAAAGTTGATGCAAAACATCAACTCTACCACAAAACTTAATGTTTTACATCAAGGTTTAGATGCTCCGAAAAAGAAAGTTGGAGAATCGGAGATTGATTTTCACAAAAGGAATGTTTTAGCGATTTTGTCCACGCGAGTATACTCAAACAACCTATTCCACAAATTTTGAGTACCAACACAACTATATTTCGATGCGATTTGCAGACGTCACAAAGCGACTTACTTCATCTTGCTTTGTGACGTCTGTAAATCGCATGGAAACATAGTCGTGTTGGCACTCAAAATTTGTGGAATAGGTTGTCTGAGCATGTCTACGTGGACGGAATTGCTAAAACAGGCCGTTTGTGAAAATCGATCTCCAATTCTCTAACTTTCTTCTCCGGAGCATCTGAAACTTGATGCAAAACATCAAGTTTTGTGGTAGAGTTGATGTTTTGCATCAACTTTGATGCAAAACATCGAGTTGTGTGAAAAAGTTGATGTTTTGCATCAACTTTGATGCAAAACATCAAGTTGTGTGGAAAAGTTGGTGTTTTGCATCAACTCGATACAAAACATCGAGTTGTGTGAAAAAGTTGATGTTTTGCATCAACTTGATGCAAAACATCAACTTTTCCACACAACTCTATGTTTTGCATCGAGTTGATGCAAAACATCAAGTTTTATGAAAAAGTTGATATTTTACATCGATTTTATGCAAAACATCAACTTTTCCATAAAACTTAATGTTTTGAATAGAATTAAAGAAAAAATATACCTAGGATAAGGTGATATAGGTAGAACATAGGTTTACAGCTAAGGACGTGAAAAACACATTGGCCGCAACCTTTGACTACAAATTTGAAAGGTCATTAAAAAAAATACTTCTCTATGTAACCATGTAACCTTTGTTTATCATAAATAACATCGCTACATAGTAGATGCCAAAAAATCATGATAACAGAAGAGCTAGATGAGATAATCCATGATGACTTGTAATCCATTGTTGGTTATCCAAATGTACAAGGCTCCATTGATTTGGAATTGATTCGCCAATCCTAATTTTTGTTCTGCAATTCAATTTTAACGCTAAAGAACTATAAGCAAGTACACGTGGTGCAACCATCTATGTCGCGGAGGGGGGTGCATGTGAGCCTGGACTCTACCATGCCTATGTGCAGTAGTATGCTCTCCAGCGCATATAGGGGACCTTGAATCTACCGTCATCATGTGAAAGCTCTAAGCTCTTCTCTACCACCATTCTAGAAGCCCTAAGCTCCTCTTTTTTCTCTTTGTACCCAAAGACAATGGCACGAGCGAAGATTGCATCTCTCAGCATTCTTTGCATGTCCTCTAGTTAATTATAACAGAGTTCATTCTACACTACCCTTAGATATACCATCTTTCAATATCCTTCACATGCACTATAAATAATTATAACTAGAGCTCATTCCTACACTACTCTTAGATATATTTGTTGCAAGATCAGGGTGTCCAGTTTTATCCAGTTTATACTGGACTGGGACAATGCTTGGAGAGCAAATTTTGGGGAGCAAGGTACTTAAAATGAGATCAAGCAAATAATAGAAAATACGCTTGCCCTTAAATTAACCCAATATAACTTAAATTAATATAAATTAGTCTAATTAATTAAAATTAATCAAAAATATGGTGAAATGATAAACAAATGATCTTTCCATACTTTGAGTGATTCAATTTATTTTTCCATAGATACACCATTACAAGTACACTAGTCTCTATAGGTTTTAGATGATTCACATCAAAAATGTAATTTTACTCATTAGATTATTAATATTTGCAGGCCTTTGACAGTCTGGAAGAATTTTGAAAAAGAGATCATTAAAAATCCAACCATTGGATTTGCAATTTTTACTAACCACCACATTCTACTAATGTCTCAGTATCTACCCACTCTTTTGATCTACAAGATTGAGGATTTTAAGTGGTAGCTATTGTAGGTACAAAAAGTGGCGTATATTATAACACTTTAAAGAGCTTGAAATATTTAAAGAAAATAGAAAAATATCTTAAAATTTTCTCCAAAAATCAAGTTAAGCTCCATATTATGTAAAGATCTAAGGTACAAAGTGGGAATCTCATATGAGTTTATATGTAAAAGATATTAGCATTTTATGGAATCAGTTCAAATTTGGGACAGGGTGTACACATTGACTTTGTACCTAAGAAAATGAGGACTTTTGACTATCTAATGCTTAATCAAATTATGCAACCATATTTCCTACTTTGAATATTATGTTCCAACAAAAGAACTTGAAACGAAATTCCTTCATTTACTAGGAGAGATTAGCCACTAAAGGTAAACAAATGCCTGTTTTTTTACTGTTTACAGGGTGCCTAAGTGGACAAAACTGGGCACCCTGATCTTGCAACCACCCTATTATAATACAATCACCTATGTTCATGATAATGGCTATCTGGATCAAACATCAACATATGCATACTATGAATTTTTGCCACCACCACATATGTACATGATATAGGCTACAATTTCTTCCCGCCATCCTTATCCATATTGCATAACAAAAAATCCCTTCATGAAAACAAATGCCTATGTGGGTCAAAATTTACACCCATAAGCTATATGATGTCTGCCTCTAAGATTGTCCTGCTAAAAAATATCTCTTTTAACATGCTTAGGTTTACTCAGAGCCTCCATAGTTACCATCTTCTACATATATATATGAATACAAGTCTACCTTAGGTTTACTCAGAGCCTCCATAGTTACCATCTTCTACATATATATATGAATACAAGTCCACCTTTGCACACCTATAGGTTGACCTCTTTAAACTCTTAGCATTGGTTGTATATCATGCCCAAGTTATCTGCTAATAAATAATAGAGCAAATAATTATATCATGCAAACTGTCAAGGTAAGTATATACTAAAGGCTTTACTATTTGGGTCTAGAAATAGACTCAAGGATGTTTGTAGATTTTTTCATAAATTACGGAGCTTATATTGTTGTGTATTCTAATATTTTTTGCATATTTATGTATAGTGATAGAATTTGTCCCAAAAAATCCATTAAAAAAGTGTCTTATATTCAAGAAATTTATTTAAAAAAATTATTTGAAAAAGATTGATATTTCTTTAAGTTATGTAGAGTCCTATGTAATTTTGTAAGTCAAGTTTATTTTTATGTCACAAACAATAGTAGTTTATAAATCTACGAAGGTCACATGTGTTTTCAATCTTGAAAAAAATAGCAAAATTCATGTATTTTTTAAATTTATACATGGAATTCTAGATGTGCTTTCAAAAAACTATGTTTTTAAGCCATTTTTGAGATTTCACACATTTTGGAAGGGAATCTTTTTAGGTAACCCTCGTTAATTACCTATTTTGCTCGCAATAGTGTTATGGTGCCATAATCAGCAACAAAGAGCTCCACACAGTGCATGGAAAGGTGGCTTTACTATACCACATCTCGGAGTGCCTCGAGATTCTGGAAGATGCAGAAGTTAAAGACAAGCTGGAGAAGGTGGGCCTCGGGCAGATGGCACATATTCTCCCCGGAAACAGACACAGAACTATGTGTAGAGTACATAAAGACGTACAACAAAGCCACCAAGAGGGGGTCAGTGACTAAAGCAGATTGCACCATGGAGCAAGTATTGATCACAAAAGACTTAATACATGAGGCTCTACAGCTCCCACCACCAGTAAAAATACATACACATGCCTTTGACAA